>NC_072823.1:18112500-18422500 GCF_027744805.1 Dunckerocampus dactyliophorus
CTACTAAGCTCTCACAGCGCCAGGTTGCCTGTTGTCCACAAGCACACACAAACCAGCCTTCTCGAGCAAATAAGAATGAGTAAACACTTCTTATCTGGTGTCACATGCCTCAGACCGCAGTTTGAAGTGTTTGGTCTCATTCCGCTATCAGATTAACAGGGCTGGAATTTGGGTCTAATTACAGGTCAGGAGTAATTGGCTTTGTTGAATTCCACAAATTTCTACAAATATTTAGACTGGTCAAACCTTTGAAGTTAGCGGAAAGCTGACAGGAAGCATTTGGATTCTCCTTGTGATCCGAAGATAAGTAGGATGGATGTCTCGGAACCATTTTCCTTGGCTTAAATGTGTAACTTGGTTAGTAATACCTTTCATAGGAAAACAGATTATAAAATGTATGCACTACACACTAAGTCTGCCCCTTTTCCACTGCACGGAACCTGTGGCATATATTACTATCCAAGCAGGCCTGTCCAACTGACCAACGCTCATTGTAGCAGTACTCCCCTGCCGTGTTTATGTATCTTATATTTTGACCACTTCATAACTTGCCACCAACTTTCTGAGAGGAGCTCGAGACAATAATTTGTGTAGGATGGCGAGAGTGAGAAGGCCAAAGAGGAGTGTCTCTTTGGTAAACTGAGGAAGCAGGCCATAGTCCTTTGGGCCTTCTTTGACAGCTGCAGCAATCCGAGAGCCTGGGGTAGAGTTGTGGTTTCCTAACAGAGGACCCAAGAGAAACGAGAGCAAGAGACCAGACACATACATGTGTCCACACTAAGTGGGGTTAAGAGCCTTTTGTTGCATTATAGACTTCAATTAGGGTTAGAGGGCAGTGGGAGCATAGGGACGAATTACACATCGAATCAACTTTGCTTTGACTCTGACGCTGTGGAACAAAACAACCCTGCCAAAGCACACACATGCAGTGTTACCTCCCTCAGATCCCCGACCTTTGAAAGACAATTAATCTAGCCATTCATCTGGCATCTCTATCTGGTTAACACCAGTAGAAATGTAGGCTGGAGAAAGAAGGGCGTGCCCAGGAGCAGATGATGGGCGAGATCTAAAGAAGTCCGTCCCGCTGAGTGAACCTGCTCCTTGCCAGCTTCTAATGACATGAGCGTGCAAGAAAATGTGCTGCACTGCAAGATGAACCCCAGAGCTGCAGGGTAGCAATAAATAGACAGTTAACAGGTTAAAGGTCTCAAGTACTTTGCAATGTTAATCACCAAAATAGTAGCTGCCATACTGCAAAGTGCCATTGTTCAAAGTACAGAAACTGGGAAAATGTCCCTTTTGCATCAATGATAATAAAGCGAGAGCACAACTAGAATGATGTAAGCATCAATTGCAGTGTTTCTCACAGGACTGCAATCTGTTTGTGGCGGTAGTGGGTAGGAGTGGTGATGTATTGATGTCGTTGTCTAATTTGCACATTGGCCATGATGCATTTGCATGTACTGTAATTGTAATGGACGCTGTAAGAGAGAAGAATATTTAGGACCCTATGAAATCGTTTTTTATTTTCTCCCAAATTTTGTTTTATTTTTTTCAAAATTTTGCTTTTTCCGTTTACATTTTTTGGAATTCCGTTTTTTACCCTTTTACACTTATTTTACCAGAATAGAGTGTGTGCTTTTTGGGTAATTAATAAAATGTCCGTTAATGAAATGCAAAAAATTCTTACATTTATTGATGCAATACATTGTTGTACAATTTTGCCCTGAAATTCAGGAGCGGGTGTTGCTTGGCTAACTTTTCTAATGGGATCTCAGCCTCTGCAAACATTTGTGGTTAAGGAAGACGTAGTCACCAATGCATTTCCAACTGTAATGTAAGATATTTTTGATGACACCCTTATTTTGTTTACACAATTAGACAAGATGCGGTGCTCTTATATGAAGGCCAGAAGTGTATTGAGAACAAGGTTGAGAATGTCTGACGGTTAAGACAAGCTTGGAGTAAGAATAAACGTGCCTCTCATCTTATTTCACTCAGAACTTGCACAACGTCAGGGGTATCTTAAAACGCACGCTTACATTAACAAGCAGTAAAAGACAACACGGTGTGAACACACTCATAAAGCCAGTCACGCACACAGCCACACTAGCGTGCTCTGCTCAACTAAGCTAACCCAGCTAGCTTCCATTGACGCTCTGTAAAAAGAGTTTTTCCTGCCAACTTGCGTCGGTGTTTCAGTCCGCCGTAACAACATAATTCGGGAGGGTGGTTAGGGTTTGTGATGACATTCCGCCACGATTGAG
Source organism: Dunckerocampus dactyliophorus (assembly GCF_027744805.1). Taxonomy (NCBI): domain Eukaryota; kingdom Metazoa; phylum Chordata; class Actinopteri; order Syngnathiformes; family Syngnathidae; genus Dunckerocampus; species Dunckerocampus dactyliophorus. Next base: position 18,114,768 of record NC_072823.1, read on the forward strand.
CGGTCCGCTGGGGAAATACTTACCCACACAAACATTGCTTTGCCTCACGATGACAGCATTTTGTTCACATGCTATCAATTTCCGCGAAATATTGGTAGATTACGTTTTTGTTGACCAATTCCGGACATGTGGAAATCATAGGGCCCTAAAATTATTGTGGGAGACAAAAAGTGAGTACAAAACATGAAAAGCACAACAAATACACTCCTGATCAAAATCTTAGGACCAGTTGAAAAATTGCTAAAATTTGCATTTTGCACATTTGGATCTTAATGAGGTTTTAATTAGAGCTACAATATGCAAAAACAAGAAGGGTGAGTGTGACAAAAAATGTGGAGCTTGTAATTTAAACAAACAAAAAAAAATGAAATAGGCTGTTTATCACCTGATCAAAAGTTTAAGACCATCGCTCCAAACCACAACAAAAAATCTTCTCAGTAGGACTCAGTAATGAGTAGCTCCACCGTTCTTGTTAATCACTTCAAAAATTGGTTTGGGCATGATTGATGCGAGTGTTTCCAGGAGGCTAGTGGGAACATTGCTCCAAGTGGTGAAGATGGCTTCATGAAGGGCATCAACTGTCTGGAACTGATGGCCATTTTTATAAACGTCCCTTGCCATCCATCCCCAAATGTTCTCTATTGGTGACGCCTTCTGACGCTTGACGCTCTCATCTCATTGGCTGACTTATACAGCACGTTTGTGTGAGAGACAGGCTTCTCCCTTCAACTTCCTTCATCTTTGTAGTCGCCCTTAAACTAACTTAAACAATTAAGTTAAGTTAGAAATTAAAATTTTGCACACAGCATTATTGTGTAGTGCATGTGCGTTTGTCTCTGAGACCAGATGACTCTTAGACTCTTTAAGGCTAGTCCTCCTCCTCCTTCCTGCCTCCACTTGTGTGCTCTTGATCAAGACATCTCGTGAACTGTAAGATTGTTTTTGTTTTTCAGTTTTATTCATTTACAGTAATCTTATTTATTACCGTATTTTATATTGGAATGTTACTGTACTATGTTTATGCTAAAGTTTTCTTATATTTTCCCACCATATTTGGTGGACTTTGAATATTTTGAAGTGTTAAAGGGGTGAGTTTGGGAAGATCTTGGAACGGATTAAGCTATTTACATGTATTTTACGCTTCGTATAACATAAAAACCCTATAACATAAAGGTTCTCGGAACGGATTATTTACGTTGTAGGGGCGTCTACTGTATATACACATATATAAACACGTCTTACCAGTTAAATCCCAGGAGATAGCTCACTCCTTTGAAAAATCTCTTTTTTGTTGATTTGTTGCTAGTCGCTTGAGCAGTCAATGGGGACAATGTCGCTAAGTTGGGTACATTGATCCCTCCTGCGACATTTTCTTTATTCTCTAGTAGAACAGGTGTGTCTGAGGTGTGTTAACAAGCAGACAGTCCCATTATATTGAGACTAGGTGGATAACTATAGCTAGCTAGCTAGCTAGCTGCTGAGAGTCAGTGGAGCCAGGCAAAATGTGTAAACAAAGAAGATAGAAAAATGTATTGAATGCAATTGAAACATGAGTGATATAACATGCTAGTATCAATAGGCTCAGACTGTGACAAACTCCACATTTTACAGACTATTCTCACGGTAATAAGGGACAAAGTGCTTGCCTTGTCAATGGGTGTACTCATTGACAAGTGTGCTGTGTGCTGCTGCTAGCACTCAGCTAACAGTAACCTCTAGCCAGCTGATGTCACATGTGTCACTTCCCAGGCATTGCTTCTTCAAGGCGCACACAAGTCACAGATACTGCATTACACATATCATGTCTTTTGAATGCCTTATATTTGTATTTTTGTTCATTTAGCCATTTTAATGCTTGAAAATGCTTAATTTGCACAATTTGAGCACATGATTTGCATGGTGGCCTAGTTGTTAGCATGTTGGCCACACAGTCAGGAGATCTGGAAGACTTGGGTTTGAATCTCCATTGGACATCTCTGTGTGGTGGTTGCATGTTCTTCCCTGTGCGTGCGTGGGTTTTCTCTGGGTACTCCGGCTTCCTCCCACATTACAAAAACATGCATGTTTGATTAATTGGCGACTCTAAATTGTCCATCGGGGAATGTAAGTTTGATTGGTTGTTTGTCTATATGTGCCCTGCCATTGGCTGGCGACCAGTCCAGGGTGTACCCCGCCTCTTGCCCTAAAGTCAGCCAGCATACCCCCGCAATCCTAATGAAGATAAGCGGCATAGAAAATGGATGAATGAATGAATACACCATATTCAACCACAAAATTATTAATACATTTTTGAAAAGCCCCGATAGAGTGAGGACGATGTAGCAAGGGATGACTGTACTTCATAGATCCTTTGCAGGAAATTACTTTGTGGACTCCCTGAAATATACTCTAAATGTATCGTCTGATAAATGTATCCATCTGATGACTCTGGAACGTGCTAGCTGGGGCAATATTCTTCTTGGTGTGATTTCAAAAGTGTGATCCCAAGGTCTTAGCGAAGTGTGTGTTCTTTGCTTTTGTTGTGATTTGATTTTGGCAGTTGGTACAGCAGATGGGAGGGGTGGCGGGAGGTCTGGGTCGCACTTAGTCCTCCCTCCATCAAGTGGTTGGGTGTGCACGAGTGGCTTTTGAGTCTGTCTTCAGGCAGGCAGACAGACAGCTGGTCAAACAGGCTTAGGAGAGCAGTGGGCAGTCTGGGCTTTGACTTAAGCCCATTAGGCCCTCTTTATTACTCATTGGTCAAACAGTGCCAATTTGAAAAATAGTTTTCATGCTGTATTCCGTGCTTTCAAAAACATCAAATTTGGGGTTGAGTTTGACTGTGTTTTGTTGTGATTGAGTGTGATGGTGTCTGCTGAGAGGCTAGGGGCCTGCGTGTTCTGTAGGGTGGTGCTGTAGTGTGGTTGTGTCTTGTAGCACGTAGGCTTGTGGAATGACGGACCCTTCTTTTTGCTTTATCTCATGGCCGTTGTCCCCAGAGAGTTGAACCAGCAGAACTGGCATCCCTGGAGTCTCTATGGAGTTTAGTTGCTTTTAAAACTATAAAAATTCTAGTTTTTTATCATTTCGGTGCAATCAGCTAAGTGCACACCGTAAAAGCTCCAATTAACGCCTCTGTTTAATTAACCACCGAGTCTCCTTTTGTCATGGGGTGCTACAAAAGCAAATAACTGCCAGGCTCTCTAATTAACGCAGGGTTAAAAACACTGGCATTAACAACTCTGTCTGTGGGCAACCTATTGCAGTTTTTATCAACTCCACAAGCTGGCAGTAGCTGCATTTGAAGTATCACGAGTAATTAGCATCCTGCAGCTTTATCTACCTCTGCGTTCACTTTAAAATGACTGTTACGCTACTCAGCTGTTGGTGTGACTGTTTACAGTTAACTCATCAGTGGTATTAATGTTGGCTGAGCAGTTTGCTTCTACTGCTACAGTATTAAAACATTGGTTCCGTTGCTGGTGTGTTGTGCAATGTACTTGCTGACAAATGACCGTGTGGTCAATAGAACTACGTTTCCCTTTCCACTTTATTATGCACTGCATTAGAGTTAAAAAAAAATAAGTTCTGAAACATAACATTTCAGAAATAACAGCTTATCTCCAATTATTGCCCTTTCCTGTTTTGGATTGAGGTAGATAAACATCCTTGTTATAATTACAGCATATATGGTAGTTTAGGTAGATAAGCATTATTTGTTAGTTGTTACGAGTGAAGACTTTTGATTTTCCTTTTTGTTTTGATTAATGTTTGTTTATTGATTGATGATCTTGCAACAACTAGTTTGCTTGCATTGAGGTCAGAAAGTAGATAAAAAACATATACAGTAATCAGTTTAATTGGTTCCAGACCCAGCCGTGATAAGTGAATTTCTACAAAGTAGGATTTCTTATTTATAATTGGAATGTTTTCGTAGTTGGAGCATAGACAATTTTTTTTAGCATTAATAGAGCACTCTAGACATGAATTAACACCCCTATAGTCACCTTTACCCTCTATTACCCTATACAGTAGACATATTAGACATAAGTAAGACATAACATAGACTCACTTGTTAGCATTGGGAGAGTTTACTGGATAGCGTACTTCCTGCGTCTATTTTCTATTGTTTATTGTCCTATTGTCTCAATGTAACATTGCTGACACGTAGTGCAGAATACTACATATAATGTCTTTGAATGCGTCTTCTGAAGGCCTTATGCAGTATTTGTATTTTCGTTCATTTAGACAAAATTTATGATTAAAAATGCGTAATTTAGCCCATGAATATGTAACATTTGCTAAAATATGCATATTTTTCGACTAATAATAGCCCATAGTGAACCATTACACAGTAATAATTTATGAATTAATTTATTTTGAAAAAAACGTGATAGAATGAAGCCGTGAAATTCAAACCAGTAAGTGGCGAGGGAAGACTGTATACAACTTGTGAATGTACTTTATTGTCATCTAAATGTTGGGAGTGGAAGAGCATTGCCTGGCATGCCATGATTCATTTCATTGCTCATCCTTGATATTTTGCTAATATAACTAATGAACGGACGTCTTTTGCGCATCTCCTTTGCTCTGAATATACCATTTCTTTATTTAAATGGAAGGCTGGTCAACCATACTGTGCCATTATTGTGACACTTACTGTGGGCACCAGGAATGCCTCAAGAGTTATTTGAGACCTGACATATAATTATACTTCACTATAGCGCTGATTCTTTCAGTAAAATACTTCTGTTTCATTGTGTTACCTCCAATCAAAGCTGGTTCTTCTCACTGTCCAGGTCTCCACATATGGTTATGACATCTCTATTATGTTGTTCTGGATCCTGAGTGTGCTGACATTGATCTCTTGACTTCTTGCAGGCTGACATCGACATTCCAACTAGAACTGTATAAGACGGAGGGAAAATAGTGGGGATAGTGGCTCCTATTCAGGACCTCACATCCCACAACCACAAACGACACCCGGATGGATTTATATGTTTTGGTGCACGTGCCTGCATCAGTGAGGTCATGCCAGGCATATCTGGTGCATCAGGGGATCAAGGGGTTACATTTCTGGGAATACTGTCCTCCTATCTGTGGAGGAGTAAATGAGAGTAGATGAACAGGTTTCCATTGCCTTGGTCCTTCCTTATGTCCATGGCGGCAAGAAACAAGGAAGCTCCACATAAGCCAATAAAACCATGCAGGTGAAACCTAAGGGAGGGTCTATGAAGTGAAAAGACAAGTTCCTCCATCATTGAACTTATTCTACAGGGAGATATGAAGGTCCTTCTCGTCTAACGTCCTATGCTCTGGTGTCCACGCCCAAATCATTCATCTCTTAGACCTGCGGATTGATGATGTGTCATTGAGTCCTCCATTGGATCAATGGCCTCATAGCCCACTTGGGGGAAGGGATGGCTCATAGCGATCCATCATCTGGGGTCACAACACATTTAGCCCATCTCACAACCACTCATTGTCATTCAAGTGCAGTGGTCAAGCATGTAGGGAGGAGGAGCGTTGGTAGTTATTTTGGCTTGGAGTGAGGCACACTTTTGAAGCTACGACCTCCACTTGACAGAGGAATGTCGTTTACCTTTGACACATCATTTCAGGACTCTCCCAAATAGCTTGAGTAGGGTCAGTGGAATGTTTCGGTTTGCTGATTTTTTGAAGATGCAGATTTAGTCACCAAAGTTTGCTTTTAAACTTTTAAACCTGCTTGGATCTAATTTCCTCATTTCTGGTCCTCTTTTACACACAATATGATTTTGTAGTCTGCCTTTGCCTAAAATAAACCCCTCATAGAGTCTTCGATAGTCGCCGGGTGCATGATCTACAAAAGCAAATAACTGGGTGAAAGCCCTCTAACTACGGAAATATTCCATTTATTAATATCAAATCCTACTTAGCAGAAATTCATTTATGGCTGTTGGGTCTGGAACCAATTAACCCTGATTAACAAGGGACTGTAATGACTTTTCAAATTCAGCTTCCCTCCAATTATTGCCTGCTTCCAACTAACTCCTGATCCTCTTTGCGGTTTAGGTAAAAAACACCCTGGCAACAATTAAGAGTATTTATGTTATTTACATTAAAAAAAGGGCTACAACAACATAATTGTTATTGAAAATGGTCCAAATAGCCTGATACTCTCCTTGTAGTGGACACTGTCTTCAAGCACATTGGTCTAGGCTGCCACCTTTGAGTCAGGTCGCTGTCTAGTCCTCTAACATCTGGATCCAATAGGAGCGGCTTCCTCCTCAAAAGCAGGGACACATATAAATAGCCAGGCGGCCATGACCACACTATGCAGCACAGCTTGGATGATACTTCATTTGTTCCCCCAGGCCAGCCCTTTTTCACACTGGCAGCTCAAATATGGCTCGCCATGTTGCCTGTGCCCCCCCACCCCCCTCCCCAGACGCATACTGCTGTCCTCGCATCCCTCAACTCCACCGATTATGAGGCTGTGGTATGACTGATGCATATATGCCAAGTGCCTAATACATGCAGGTCCACATGGGAAAGTTTGCATGAAATGGTGCCAGGCTTGAATCAAGAGAGAGAGACGCAGAGAGAGAGAGAGAGACAGAGAGAGAGAGAGAGAGGATGGTGGGTGGGTGTGAGGGCAAATGCTGCAAAGTATGCTGCATGTATTAGAGGCTTGATTATAGTCAAGTCAGTTATAACCTCAATAACTTAGTAGGATTTCAAACAAAAAGTAAACTGTAGTCAGTAAACTTATAAAATACACTTCAAGTCTTGGACGGGACTTAATCAAAACTAAGTCTAAGTCTTTGTATTTGTTTTTTCTCTCGACTCCTCATAGTGTGTCTAGTCCTCAAACTATGTCTTGACTCCTCAATGTCTTGGTCTTGACTTGGTCTCAGCTCTTAAAAGTCTTAATCTTAATGTCTTGGGCTTAGCTTCTTCCCGACTCCTGAAAGTCTTGGTCTTGGCTTGGTCTCGACTTCTCAAAGTCTGTCTTGACTTGGTCTTGGCTCGGTCCAGTTTCTGAGCCTCCTCAAATCCTGGTTTTGACTTTGTCCTCCTGCAGGAGCATTGTTGGCAGTGGCTTCTGCTTGAGTAACTTTTAATTCATTTGCTTACAGCACAACGCACTGCAGGGTGTGGAAGGAGGGAGGGAAGATGCATTAGTGCCCGTGCACTCATTCACCTCAGGTTACACACACACGCACGTGCACACACACGCGCGCACACACACACACACACACACGAACTCCTGTACACAGTGACACGAATGATTGCACCCTGTTGTGTTGTCTGATTGATATGCGAGATACAATCAAATATCCTCTCCCGCCGATCTTAAATGCCACCTTATTTTTGTATGGAAAAACTGCAAAAAAAACCTTCCTCCTATTCCTGGACTAAAGGGCACGTGGAAAAAAGAAGTTACAGCCTAACATGTCGCTTTTGAACGCGTGCCTCCGCTCCGCTGCATGTGTGTGTGATGTGGTGAGCGCAAAAACATGGAGGTTCTGTTCCAAAGGATGCAACTTGAGATTGTTGCCCCCCCTCCACTTCTCCTGCTCTCCCCTTTTGCTGGCCTCTTGAGGAGGAGCCACCACTGTGCTCCCTCTGCTTCACCCCCGCCATGAGGTTATCAAGTTTGTTTGGAGGAAGGGGACATACATACTGTACATACAGACATAGGAGGAGAATTAGCTGGATGGATCATGATGGACACAAATGGAGGGAAAGAGGGAGGGGATTAAACAAACAAGTCCCTCTTGGCCCGTTGCTGGCCCTGACCCCTTCATCCATCCATAAATTCCATGCCACCAGCTGGAATAGTGAAGCGGCCATTTTATGAATGAGGGTGGGAGTGTGTAGCCCTTGTAGTGGGCTTGGTGATGTGTGTGTTTGTGTGTGTTTGTGTGTATGGGTGACAGGCCAGAGGAGGAGGAGCTTGGGGTGGGCCCACACGCATACACTGGCTGCCTCCTCACAAGCCTTTTGTGTGTTTTGTGGGGTTTTTTTTTTTGGTTTTGTTTTGTTCAAGCCTCCGCTGAGACGCTGCGCAGTCTGGAACAAAGGTCCAATTTGGGCCAGGCTTCCGCCCCGAGACTGCTCGCTTTGCAGTAAGCCACTGCAGATCACAATCAGGGATCGCTGGCTGCTTCACGGAGGAGATAATTCCAGATCTTTGTTGTAAGCTACCCAGCTTGAAATGTTGTTTACAATGCATCGTTCTCAGGTTTAAACTTGACTATAAATTGACACAATAACATGCTTTCTTGCATGAAGATGTCACTTGTTTATATTGCATTTACTGGCTGCAACGTGAGGTACACTTCCACAGTCTAATGAGATTGGGGGCACACCCACCGTAGACATAAATAGGTTGACTGAACATTTAAAAATTTTGAACTGAAGAAGCCTATTGCATTTAAGGTGAAATGTCTTCTACAAACAGGAAAAGTGCAGTTGCCTCAATTCAACCTTTGCGGATTACCATGACCTAGATGACTGAGAATCTGCACAGACTGATCTAATGAAAGAACATAAGAGCCATTAACCCGACTTCCATTAACCCAATCTCATTCACTTTAACTTGTAATTGTGAAGAATATAAATATTTTTTGTACAATCTGTTTTCTGAAACCACTATTGGTAACATATGGTAGGTGGTGATGTTGCTCTTAAATTTTTTTGGGTGAAAAAAGTGTAAGTAATTTGAAGCCAAGGAGGGATAGCACCTTTTAAGTAATACAAAAATATGAGCAATACTTAAAATAATGAAAATAAGCAATCTCCCTACAGAACAAGATTATTTATTATATTACATCATATGATATAATATCAGTCAATTGCAAGTCTTACATGTTTCATGTGTTTTGGTAAGTCAAATTGTCCTTTTCTGTTGGCAGATAATTTAGCTCATTTCCAGTCATTTATCTCAGATTTCAGCACAGTCAAACAAGTGTTTCTTTACCTTGATTTGAGCTATTTAGTCCTGCATGATTTCAGGTTTTGGAGTGCATCCATAATTACAAATGACGCTCTGTCTTCCTGTCTTTTCCTACGCTGACTTTCTTCAGGCTTCTGATTGGCCAGTATGACCTCACACTTAGGAGTTATAGTAAAACCTATAGTAAATAGTAGTAGAATGTTTTGACCCCAAAGAACGTAACCCTATACATATGTTTGATATAGCTACATTATAGAGCTTAGGTTCCCAATGTGTGGGTATGCGTACGCCAATTGTCATAGGGGATACGTGAATAAAAATAAAAAACAATTAGCGCCTAACACTCACAATTACGAGTGCGCCTGAATGTCTCACGGCGCGAGGAGACCAGAGCAGGAAGGAGACGGAGCGTCAACTTGTTTATTGCTCGGTGTGCATCATATGAACAAATAAGAGATAGATAGATAGATAGTTTGATGATTATTTTGTGCATTAAGAGTGTTTCATCTTGAAGATTTGATTTATATTGGTGTGGCAATTCATCCCCACACGGCGCAGCAGTGAAAACCTGTCACTGTGAGTGGGGATTCACCTGGAAAATCTAGCTCTATCATTGGTTGTGTGTATTTTTAGACTTGGGACACTATTAAGAAGAGGGTAGTGGTTCTTTTAGAGTTGGGACACCATGGAAAGATTCCGGTCACATAATCATTTAATCATCTTTATTATGCAAGTGGATAGGCTCTTTTAGCAATACATGTGTGTCCAGAGGAGCGTGGGTTTGTCCAAAGGAGGGATTTTGTCCAAAGGGGTGTGTGTGTCCAAAAGGTTGTGTGTGGTCTTGTTGCATCACACAACACACAGAAATGATGGACACTTCATTCTCAACTAGCAGGATCAAAACTAGCAAACTGGTAGCAGTGCTGAGCTAGCTTTTTCTTAGAAGTCTGGTGAGTATATATATATATATATATATATAAAATGCACGGCGTCTCATGATATAAGGTGCCAAGTTGTATTGATTGCACAACCTCAACGCTGGCTGCCTCAAACCGCCAACACAATGTTGTTGGGAGTTCTGTGGTCGTCTGTACAGTCTGAGTTATGCATGTAGGCCCCATTGGGAGTTCAAGCCCTCTCTTCCCATTTAAATGTGCAGTGGAACCTCAACGGTCAAACACAGTCTAGTCCAGTTTGTATCCAAGGAAATAACGGAAATATCGCAAATGCTGTAGTTAATTTTAAACACACAATTTAAAAATTGTTAAATGTTCAATTTATTTTTTTTGACATGACAAAGTGGAAAGGAATGTTGCTCTCTTTGACCACATGGTTAATTTATTAGTAAATATATTGCACATCACAGCAGCAACAGAACCAATGTTGTAATTTGCTGAGCCAGCATTAATATTGGTGATGAGCTCATTGTTAACAAGAGTACTTCTTGCAAGATGTCATGCATTGGTAGTGGTTTTGTTCAACTTTTAACTATATTTTGCAGAAATTTCAATACGTATGACCTGAGTGGCATTTTTTGGAGGGTATGATGGGAATTTTTAGTCTCGTTGGAGGTCCTTTCTACCTTTTTGTGCTTCCTAAATTATTAACATTACATAGAGTCCTGAGTAAAATACGTTTCCTGGAAGACCCTGTCAGATTATGTGAGCAATGTCAGGGATAGTGAAGCCTTGACGTCGTCATGGCTCTCTGAACCAACACAACCTCCCATCCCCCCTCAACTTACTGTACAGCATTAGCTAGCAGGTGCTTGTGACTCAGTCCTAGCTGTTTCTCTTCTGTAGGTAATGAGAGCTGACACACAGTGACGGTGTAGACAGGAGGACACACTGTCACAAGGACGTCCTCTGTTGTTCTTTACTCCTCATAACTCGCCTTGTCCCCACTGGGCACCTTCGTGTCGCGAAAATGAGCAGCTCGGGGCCTGAAGATGAATAAAAAATTCTTGTTTATGCACCGCATCAATACACATTGGGAACACAGTGAGCCTGCTTGAGCTCATTTGCTCTCAAGGCAACTCAGTGAACTTGTTTTTCTCCCCCCAGGACAGTCGGCGCCGTAATAACGCGCTTCAGGTGTGCCTGCTTGGCGTCACCCACTTTTAGCAAGGAATGTGCTCCTGCAGGCAAAAAGTACAGCAATATTGCTTTTGATTCATTCTCTGTCTCTTAAGGAGCTCTCAAACAATTGTTCTTTTGCAAGGAAAAACAGAATTTGAGAGGGGCTTTTTAGATTAGATTGGATTGGATTAGATTAGGTTAGATAGGCTGCCTTTTTGTTGTCTTGAATGCAATTTTGAAATTCAAACCCTTGCAGTTAATGCATCAAGCACGCGCCATTAGTGACATACTGGGAAGCATTTGGCAGCTGCTTTTGCCAACTGGTTGGGCAGTCGAACCTGTGGCCCTGTGTAAAGCTGCAACAATTAATCGATGAATCGATTATTAATCGATTATCCAATTAATCGACAACTATGTTGGTAATTTATTAATCGTTACATTTAAAAATGTACTGTAAATATCCTGATTTCAGCTTCTCAAATGTGACTATTTTTGAATTTCCTTAGTCATCCATAAACTTTGGAAAAGAGCAATCTGCATTTTTGCCTCTTTTGATATCTCATGAAGCAAACCACTGCAGAGATGTGTGTGCAGAGATGTGTGAGTAGAGCGTGCGTAAGAACAGTCCCACAGTCCACAAGTATGGTATTCATCCACTTGTACTTGTGCATAGAAAAATGCATGCATTTCTGCACAACGCCTACCATGCACAAATCACCACAAATCCTAGTGGTAGAACAGTGAAACTACAAATAGCTATGGCTGTGCCTGTCCAGCACAGGCAATATCATCTTGCTAGGTGCTTCCCAACTTGACCATCAAACAAGGCACCGCCCCTCCCTCCAGAGCAGACGAACCGATGCCAAACGCAAGCCTGCCCCTGAACTTTTGTCATTTGTTATTTCTTATTTATTTATTGGTAATGCACATGTAGCAGAAATTATGCCAGTGACTCGTTGATTAGCAGTATAGTGTTTGTTGGTTTATTGTTTATACTTCTCTACTTCAATTTCGGTGTCGGAGAAGTTCTTCTTCCTGGCCCTCTCTGCTATGATTTTAGGGAGGGAAAAAGTCCATTCATGCATTCTTAAAAGGATTGCTACTAAGAGGCAGAAATTAAAAACGTGTTTTTCTTTAAATCCGATTCATCGATTAATAAAAAAAAATAATCGACCGATTAATCGATAATTAAAATAATCGTTAGTTGCAGTCCTAGCCCTGTGGCCACTGGCTGCATTCTTAAAATTATCCAACAGTTTTATTATTTATTTTACAATTGTGTGTAGAACTTAAAACAAATAAAAAAAATAAAACAAATGAAATAAGGATCTTAAATTAATCTTAAATTAATCTTAAATTAATCATTATCATTAATCAAATCAATTTTCTACAGCAGGGGTCACCAACGTTTTTTCTTGTGAGAGCTACTTTTAGAAAATGAAAGTGGCCAAGAGCTACTCATTTTTGTAGAAATGATTTTCATACCTTATTTCAACCCAAACAGATCAAATATGCTTGTTTTACCAAAACATTCACAAAATGCTGGTGTCCACAACTCGCATTATATGTTTCAGAATACTTTTCTTTCTAGTGTTCTCACATTATTAACTGAAAACCTGAATGAAAAGCAGGCTTGCGGGCGCCTCATGTGGTCGTGGGGGGTTATCTGGTGCCCGCGGGCACTGTGTTGGTGACCCCTGTTCTACAGCATATAGCAAATGTATCATTAAATTATTAAAAACACCATTAAATATATTTTTAATCCATAAAATAAAAAATGCCATAAAATAAATATAAATGTCATTAAATATGAATTATATATATTGATAATAAAATAAATATTGTTCTTTACATATGTAATTAGTAATTAGTAGCACTATATGTGATAAATATTATGTTTCACAATTGAATGGATTAATGTATCATTTTATACATTATTACTTTTATTTTTGTAATTCATTATTTCATATTTTAATGGCTTTATATTTATTTAATTTTGGCACAGAATGTCTCAGTTTTATTATTATTAATCACTAGGAAAGAACACATTGCAAGTTTAAACACAATAAGTCCTTAATAGTCTGTGGCCTCAGTTGAGTAGAGCAAAGCTCTCGAGTGGAAGACTGTTGATAAACACACACACACACGCACACACACACACAATGATGACACACACATAACTCCTCAGAGAGGGTCAGGGTAGTGTAATCGTGTCCTAATCAAACATTCACAAGAAAGAGGAAAGGAAAAAAATGTGGCCATGGAAAAAAGCCTGCAGTCAGAGCCAGCTTTTTGATGGCTTTCTTTGGAGTTCTAGTTAAAGGATATAGCCTCCTGTTTCCTGTGTTTGCGCCGTCTTGCTGTGTGTGTGTGAGATTGATGGCTCAGCGATTGAGCAGCATGCTTGCATTCCCTCGATCCGCCAGCTATCTGTCCCCTGGTGCCTTGTTAGAAAGCGTGTGTGCACAATCATGTTTGTCTACAGTAAGTGCTTCTACTGGAAAAATCAGTCATCCAGTAGGTGCGAATCCTCCGGTCTGTGTTCTTGCTCTGCTCTCCTGCCTCAAACGCGATTGTGACAGATAGATAATGTGTAACTCACTAGACATTCAGGCTCAAGGAAATATTTAACAACGGCTCAGGTGAAGATAATATTGTGCTGGAAAATCACATAGAGGCTCTTTGTTGCCGTACATGTTCATGCTTGAAAGATACACAAGCCTGCAACTCCATGGTAGCAGCGATCAAATTCATCAATAGGTTGACCAGGACATGCGCTGAAGTAGGGATGTCCTGACAACTTTTACACTTACGCTGATACGATGTTGCAGCTTTGAATATCATCCAATAACGATATTGATCCGATGTCAACATGAATCATACATACTTTTATTATTAATTTTGTAGTGTGGAATCTTGGAAAGACTCATCCATTGACTTTGTTATGCATGTGGGGTAATTTTATCCGCAATGTCGTAGCAGTTGGGCATAATATAGAGAGGTTCGAGGTGATCAATGAAGTTCTGAAGCTCGACATTATTCACCACTCGCTCTTTCCTCTATAGCTAATGACTTTTTGCCATCCGTTAGGATTTTCTTGTGGGATGTCGCTTCATATGCACAATGACGCTTGCCATGTTAAACTTCCCCGGTTCTGTGCCACCACAGAAAACATGTTCATGAGTTTTGCACTCAGCTGCAATGTCTTTTTACTCTGCCAAACGGCACTCCTTTTTCCTTGCTCCTTTGTTAGCATGCCAGCAAACACTGTTGTTGTCATCACATGGACTCTATCCGGTCACTGCTGGATAGACATGCTGGGGTGGACTCTGGAATCGTCCGCTTGTATCGGGGTGCCAATATTGGAGATTTGAGTTGTAGGCTGATATAATACGATATTCTTTTTTTGCTGATATCGGCACAGACATCCCTAACCTGAAGTATACTTAGCCCCTGACTTCACCACGAACGAGACAGTAAATGAGCATATATAATACCGTCGTAAAGGATAAGCTCTTTATTTGGAGCAAGTGCTACCATCAGCTAGCTTGATAGTGTAAAAGGACAGAGGGTCATCAAACAGAATGACAATCTCATGGTACGAACAAACCAAACATCACAACACTTTCACAGCAAGTTAACATAAATGCACTACTACTGTACTACTATGTAGACAATAAACAACAAACGCATAAACTCGAACGGCATCTACAAAGTGGCCACAAGGTATGCTAGGTAGCCCAGCGGCAGCTTGTGTGCCCTTGTAGTCACACTGTAAATAGTTGTTCGTGTTTGACACCTGAGATTGGGGCATGACAGAAAATAATTGAGAAGCACTGCATCAAATTGAGCAGCTCAAAGAGCAGCTCAAACGCAAGTCCCCCTTCTGTTGTTTGGACCACTGATGTTTATTGGGACCCCATTGCAAAGCTGCTGGTGTAGAAGAGTAATTATAGCCTCCGGTCCGCCATTTGTTACACTTTATGATGTGCAATTTGGTGGCGGCGTAGGCCAATCGTAGTTAACAAGGCATTTGGAAATAACTCCCAACAAATTATTGCATCCGGGCACAGCGGGGATACGGTTGGCAAATATAGAATCAGCTGTCTTGGTGCAGTGTCCTCTTTCTGCAGGCTTCAAAATGTATGTCAGAGGAATTATGCCTTAGGAGTAATATAAAGTAGTTAAGAAAGCCTATGGACAAGATGAGGCACAACTTAGACACTTACTGTATCACCTCTGTAATAGTAGGGAATAAAGGTGTAGCTTGCAATTTTAAGAACCGGCATAGCTCAAAAACGACTTTACCAGTATACATGAAACTTTGCGCAGGGGTATGGCTTTGACCAGGGAAGAAATGATAACATTTTGTTGTAGATCCAGGAATACAATACATATATTCTGAAAAATTTTGAATTTTACCACATTTTTTGCACACACACAAAAAAAAAGCCTTCAACGTCACACAAAACCTCAGAGGTACAAGACTTCAGTCCAGGAGTGTTTTTTTTTTCCTTTTTTGCACTTATTCCCAAAATCATTCAACACCACCATACAAATTGTCACTTCTCAGATTACGTTTGATCATTATTATTATTCATAATAATAAGAATTATAATAATAATTATTCACTCTACAGTCACACACAGGTGGTGGTAATCTACAGTAGCAACAGCTTCCCAGGGGTAGACTTACCGAAATGTGGCTGCCAATTCGCGCCAATGGTCTCTCCGACCACCATCAAACATTCATTCACATTCATACATCACTGTGAACGGCACTGGAGGCAATGCGGGTGAACTGTCTTGCTCAAGGACACAACAGCAGCGACTGGGATGGAAATGGGGTTCGAACCGCCAACCCCTTCTGGACAACCAGAACCTTTACCTCCTGAACCACTTTCAACCATTAAGACTGCTGCTGACATAATATATAATATATCATAATATGTGAGGGGGTTAAAAGGTCCCTCAAGCTTGCGTGTTTACGTTCTCAGATTGTCTGCAGTGTAGTCTGCTTCTGTGATTCCACCACTGATTGCCCCCTGTTGGTGTGCCAATACCGGTGCATCCATGCCTGCCGTTAAGTTGCGTGAGGTCTCTAACAGCACAAAGACAAAAGCACATTTTTCTAAGCAGAGGACTCCAAAGTGGGCTGCCCCCTTTTTGTCTATGACCCAACTGAGAGCAAGGAAGAGAAGGCGGTGTGATGCTGCCCACTGTTTTCAAACTGTGTCTTTATGTCTCCCCAGACTGTGTGTGTGCCACAGTGCTTCACAAGGGAGGTCATTGTTTATTTGGGGGGGGAGAAAGCTTGAGTATTTTGTTTCATTCCTTTCTGGAAGTCTTGTGTTGGACACGATGGTGGCTTTGCACTTCCTGTGGTTGGAGGCGGCTATTCTCTGACCAGTGCACTGCCTCTCCTCTGTCATATATTCCTCTGACCCTCTGTGCCATCTTCTCATGGCTGTGCTTTACTCAATGTAACATTTTGTGATCTCGCTATGAATTTGCTACATACAACAAATGTTGTGGGCCCTTCCATTGGCCAAGGATAGATGTACTATGTCCTGCCATGATGGCTTTGCTTTGAGGTTGGGTCTTTATTTGTGTACTTTTTCTTACTCCGTTTCTTACACCACAATTTTGCATCGGTTTACATGCATGCAATATGGCACGCGTCATGTTGTGTTATTAACACACTGCGTGTGTTGTTCAAGTATGTTTTATCACAAAACCTCCTTCTTTGTTAGCATCCTATTAGCTATCAAAAAATGCCAACTGGAACCGGAAGTCAGCTACGTTATGTCATCCGTCGATGATGTCATCAGCGGTTGACTCTCAAAAATGTGAACACAAAACACATTTTTATAGTTTTACAATTATAGCTTTACATGCATAAAACAATTCTAAATGTATATAAATGATTGCCGCATATGACTTCTGTCAAAACATGTGATGGTAGCATTTATTTTGGAAATTCACTACTTCCTGGTGCTACGCATCATGAGAACTGTACTTCTTGCAGTGTAAATATATAACTCATCTACTGCAATCTATTAGAAATGTGTCTTTACATAAGTACAAATCAACATAAAAGATGAGTAGTAGCAGCTACAACTGTCATTATTTTAACTTTTATCATTTTCAGTTTTCGTTTCAAATTTGTGGAAAAACGTTCAGCAACATGCTTAGGTCTTGCATGCAAAGTTAGAAAACATTTGAAATTGTACATGCATTGTTTTGTGACTCAGTGAAATAAAAAAAAAGTCTAGTCCTATATTTTGTCACTCTAGTTTTCTTAAAAGTAATGTTAAAATATCGTCTCGTCTCGTGAGCTGAGTGTATCGTGAGACCCCTACGGAATGCCAACCTTTAAAAACCTGACCTGCGGATTCCGATTTTGGCCAATACCGATTTAAATAAATAAATAAATAAATAAATAAATAAATAACTGGCAGCATATACCTTCAATGTTACAGTCTTATTTTATTGAAAAACATTCAACAATACCCATGAGACAATACAAATATGTTTTAACTGCACCTGAGGTAGTTCTCATTAGGTACACCTGCACAGTATAAGTACAAGAGCTGCGTCAAGCATTCTGTCTGTATGGCTATCATACTACATTATATACATAAGCGTGGTAAAATATTACACCCCTCTCAATACGCTGCAGTATGCATGTTGCAATCTTGAAACTTGTTTCCTAACGTACGTGGTGCATTTCACAAGACAGCTGTGAACGGCTTGTGTGTCAGCCACTTTTTTCTTTTTCGCCTGCTTGCTTATAATTTGTCTGGTGATATAAAGTCAGTTGGAAAACTTTGCTTGTAGTACTGAACACGGTGCTTTTGAGAAAACTACAGTGAACAAGGCTGACAGCTCATTTCCCTGTTTGCCATCACTGGATGTTTGCATGAATCACCAACTTCACACAGATCATTAAAAAATATTAAAATAATAAAGTCTTACAAATCACTTACACACATACACAGTACACATATAGCTGAATAATAAACAATAAATATCACAACTACTGATAAATCCATGTCAATTTAAGTCTTAAAATAATGTACTGATTTAAGCCCCACCATATCCGACCAAACCATGCCTACTTCAGGTTTATGCCCAGCCCACTCAGAGTACAGACACAAATACGGATACAAATAATTTTGACAGGTGAATAGATATAGATGCACATAGTGCCGTACTCGCTAATCTCTAATAATAATCTGTGTTCTATTTCCATGGTTGAGATTTCTCTGTTGAACAGTCAGAAGGGTGCCAAAAGGTTTTAAGGTACTTTTAACAAGGAATGTACCGCACTGTACTTGGAGATGCCAGTTATCACTTGTTGGAGCTCTGTCGTCGAGGGCTTGGCTTGTTTTCTATCAGAAAATACGGTCCTAACAAAAAAGATTAACACCCCAAACTTTGCCCAGACATGCCAGCACAGCCCCCAGTTTGTGCAGAGACCCATAACATTTTTCACACTAACTTTGAGTAGCTGCCATGTTTGGCACTGTTGGTATCAAATTACTAATAAGCACAGGATATTATGAGCCCTCTGTGTCTTGCACTCTTTTTACTGGAATTGTGCTTTCACATTTAATTTGTAACCTATTCTTTTTTTTTGTTTTACTGAAAACTCTAAAACTAAACAACAGCCCCGAATGTTTAGTCGCTATTATGTTATGTAAGGAGCAACTTAAAGGCATCTTCTTCGATGTAATTAAAGCAAATCTTAATGTTTTTAGATCAACAATACTGTGTTGTTGCGATCTGATCAGTTAATTTGAAGTGTCAACATAAACTTCCATCAGCATACTTCCAGCCGACAAGTTTAAACTTCCTATAAATAAACAGTGACCTACACAGATTGACCATTGGCAAAACAACAGAAACCACTCTGCCTCGTGGAATACAACACAGTATTAAGAGGATGCTGGATCAATACCTGCTTTTTCCTGTGTGTGTTATCTCATCAGACCATTACACTCACCTAAAGACTTAACGGCTCTCAGTACCAGATGTTGAAGTGACTGCATGAATCTGAAGCTTGAAAGCCTCTCAATAAGCAAACAGTGTGTCGTCTTATACGATGACATTGTACAGAGGACGTGATGAAAGCTTTTAAATCCACATGTTAATATTTGGAGTGGTCAGGTTCTTCTTAGGTGGCAGAATTAGGATGCAAACAGTGTGTGGGGAGAAGGTGGGCGTTGCGTTATTGCTGCAATGGTATATCCCTGCAGTCTGCTTCCACGCTGCATGCAACAACCTTCTGTATCGTAAAAGGACACGTTAGTACGTAGAGACAGTGCAATACAACAAGAGTGTCCAAACATTTTTTATCCACAGAACAATCTAATAATGCAGGGGGCACTCTGATATCTTTTCTGATTAAAAATGTGAAAACCAATGTAGTCAAGATACACTAAGCAGTTAAATCTACTGAAAAAAACACAACATTTTATTGTATTTTTATGTATTTTTGTGCTTCAGGCTAACAAAACAAAAGGTGCATGCTGTAAATTGCCCCTGGGCCGCTCTTTGGACACCCCTGCATTACAGTACACTATTTGTGTTTTGTATATGATTGCCTGTAGATACTGTGTAAAAGCAACAGACAGCTTATTTCCATCTATTAGCTCTTTTTTATGAATGTCTGTAAAAAGGGCTAACCAACCATGAAATGCTTTCTTTAAACCAGGAAGAAATACATGCAGTAAACACAAACTGGCAACTTCAGGCAAATGTCAGAATTGTTATTATTTGATATGCTAAATAAATATGTGATATTTATTGAAAAATGTGTGGATAGACAGATGTTATTAAACAACAGATATAGGAGTCTGCTGTAGCTAGCGTTAGTATTAGCCATAGATTGGCATCCTGAATGATGCTATATTTTGTCTCATTTCATGGTCAATAATATTTGTAAGACATTAAAGCTAGGACGAAACGTTACTGTGCATGACTGCGATGGCTTTTTTTTAATACAGTGTTCCCTCGTTTATCGCAGGGGTTAGGTTCCCAAAATAGCCCGCAATACATGAAATCCGCGAAGTAGACAACTTTACTTGTTTGCAATTATATGTTTTTTAACCCTAACTCTAACCCTAAAACCCCTCACAATACACTTTGTACACTTTTCTCAGACAGGCATTCACATTTTCTCACATTTCTCTCTTGTTTAAACACTCTCAAAGTTCAAATTTCGTTTGAATTTTAATGATCAATCTCTTGAATGCAAGAAATTAAGTGACTCACCGTATTCACTCCTCTGGCGTGCCTCGTCCCGGCACTGTTTGGCTGTAGCGTTTTTGTATCCTTGTTAAAACATATTGCTCCTGTTATAGTAGTTTACTCCTCCTCATAGTCCTCCATGAACCGAAGATTCAACAGTATTCTATAATGGCGCACTATGATCGCTAGCAAACAGGAAACATGGCAGTGCTGCACAAAGGAGATTGATTGACAATGGTCTACAGCCAATCAGATCAGATTTAATACTGGTGGAATTTGTTGTTTTTTAGGTATCATTGGCTCTTGTTTGCAAAGCTAGCATGTTTCAGTTTCATACATTTTATATCTTCTGTTTTTTTCTGCCTTGTGTGCCTTATTCCCATACCTTATATGTAATTGATGTTCTTCTCATTAAAGCATAACACATTTGAATGTTTATAAAGGTTACACTTAGTAAGCACTAACAATATGTATAGAAATCCACATTGGTCAATAGGACTTCTGGTTCTTCTGTGTAGCTTCTTGTCCTGTTACAGGTGGGTCCACAGCCAGGTGTAGCACCTGGATTCAATAAAAGGCTGGCATGAGCAGACAAATTATTTTTCTCTCTGATTGAATGCATGGAGACTTATGTAAGACCGACCGTGCATCCATCTTTTGTGATGACTGTCTCCACTGAATTCAAAGGTGTAATTAGAATGAAGCACGGACCTGAAGGCTTCGACACGCTCTAACTAATCCTAACAAGTAGTCCAGATAGCAAAGCGGCCAACCAACACACACGGTGCGCCATCCACCATCAGCCCGGCTCAGCGCTGCCAGGAAACACAGTGTATTTAATGAAGCAAATCTGGGAAGTCAAGTATTTTTAGAAGCAGAGGAAACACCTCCAAATGTGTGGAAAAGAAAACACGGCCCGAGTTCTCCCCTTCAGTTGCTTCTCTCATACCCAGGATTAAGTGACTCTATGGACCAAGGACACTGGGACACTAGGGACCTGAGAGAGTGTCTCAATTACTTAATGTAAGTTTAGTTTATGTTTATCATTTCGTTTATGTTGTATGGGATGTGCAGTTGTCAGCATAAATAAGTGGAGCATCAGAAGATGGAATTCAGATGACACACTCGCAACATAAAAAGCTATGTATATTAAATAAGAAGGAGGTGAAATCTGGATCTCTCTATAAAAGTCACAACGACTATATAAAGACACTGTGAGAATCCTCAGTGCTGAGAGGTGTCTGATGTACTGACTGGCAGATTGTTCTTGGTGCTAGCAACGTGACTGCAGCGTGGCTGCTGTCGAGGAAAGGGATCTGGCACTTCTGCCAAGTCAGACCTTTAGGGACTTACAAGTGCAGATTCTCCATGGAACAGTTGCTTTTTTTATTTTTAGAAGGACTAAAGTTGAGTGGAATCCACTGCAAACTGACTTGATTATTGATTGTTACAGTGTTGCATGAAGAATAACACAAAAGTACATCACATAAATATGAGCTAAGAGAAACACCATTTAGAGGTACTCTAATTGTTGCTTGGTACAATTGAATTCATTTGAAACATTTGCTTAATGTGAGGTATCTGGTCTGTTACAATTTCCTGGTCCTAGAATGCTAAGAAGAGGTGGGCCTAGGCCAGCAGGTGACTTGTGAGCTACCAGTAGCTCACCGCCTGATGTTAAGTAGCTCACAATAGCGTCAAAGAATATTTGCTTCAACTCTTTTTTTTTATTAGAGATATTCTGATCAGGGTTTTGTGCTGCCAATTCCAATATGATCATC
This sequence comes from Dunckerocampus dactyliophorus, assembly GCF_027744805.1. Classification (NCBI taxonomy): domain Eukaryota; kingdom Metazoa; phylum Chordata; class Actinopteri; order Syngnathiformes; family Syngnathidae; genus Dunckerocampus; species Dunckerocampus dactyliophorus. The sequence continues at coordinate 18,136,804 of NC_072823.1, forward strand.
CATGAGTGAGATTGGCCGATAACGATTACATTGTTTTTTTTCGCACTGTTTTCGCACTTGGTACTGAATTTGTGATTGAAAATGGTGCGCATTGGCACGAAATGACCACACGACTTATTTACACCTTGTCAAGTACTGTTTACGTCCAGTTACGTCGACAGTAGTATGTGTGACGTGTATTGGGCATTATGATTAGTTAGTAACGCAAGTTCATGTTGCGTTCACCACGAGTTCAAATGCTGTATTCAAGCTTTTTAACGTGCTGCCCCATTAAGATGTTTTCTGTGGCCTGTGTTGCAGAATGCAAATTTTACATCACTTTCCCGAATAGTATATAAGTTCCACACAGAAGGCATGTTGGGTTTGCAGCTGCACGCCTGCGCAGTGTGAACACGACCCATGATAAGACACCACACTGCACGGAGGGTTCTCTGCAGGCTGCAACAGTATGAACCAGAAGTGTTAGTTTTTTGTGAAAGGTATTGATCAACACGATCATATGCCTTTCCACGGAAACTGGAATGTGACTGATCGATCAGAGCATCCCTAATTTTTATATCTGTTCAATTCAGACATGATGCCTCTATTTAATGACGAACTACCACAAAATAGAATAAAGACAATGACCTGCTTGAATGATCTGTTTCATAAATAAAGTGCAGTTTCAATGTTGACCAGTCATATAAATAACAAACAAATAGCTCACCTAACCTCGTGGTAGCGCTCATAGCGATGCAGGTGGGGGATCCCTGCAATACAGTGTTGCAGGGATTGCCAATCACCACCAGAGACATTCCCCCTTAAAAACGTTTTATGTGACTTTAACAAAACCAAAACTTCACAAAAATTCATTTCACTGAAAAATTTTAAAGAATGGCTATGAACTACACATTTTTACAAACTTTTGTTATGCCTAATCCTGTCACAAACTAAACAACAAAAGTGGTAGACACAATGGGAGACGCAGTGGAAGATTTTTTCAGTCTTTAAGACATCACAAAAAGGTTTATAATGGATACATATTGACCGGCATCCTCCCCCACCATCGCAGCCAACTCACCACCAGGTGGTGATCAGTTGATAGCTCCGCCCCTCTCTTCATCCAAGCAGGGGCGCTGCCAAGAATTCTGGGCGCCATGAAAAACAAATCACCTGCACTGTTGTGGTGAAGAGGGAGCTGAGCCGAAAGGCACTCCCAATTTACTGGTTGGCCTATGTTCCCTACCCTCATCTATGGTCATGAGCTTTGCGTATTGACCGAAAGGACAAGATCGCGGGTACAAGCAGGCGAAATGAGCTTTTTTCGTAGGGTGGCTGGGCTCTCCCTAGAAATAAGGTGTGACGCACTGTCATCCGGGAGAAACGGAGTAGAACCACTGCTCCTCCGCAGCGAGAGGAGCCAGATGAGGTGGCTCAGGCATCTGGTCAGGATGCCTCCCTAACGCCTCACCGGGGAGATGTTCAAGGAACATCCGACCGGTAGGAGAGACTAGACTGTCTGGCCTGGGAATGCCTCGGGATCCCCGGGAGGAGATGGACAAAGTAGCCAGGGTGAGGAAGGAGGAAGGCTGGACTTCCCTGCTTAGCCTGCTGCCACCATGGAAGAAAATGAATACATGGATTGACAAACAGTGTAAAACTTATCACTATAATATACTTTTGTTGCATTTCTGTAATCAAATATTCAGTGACAAAACACAGTTTTTGCCATTCGACAGTGCTGCATACCTGCATCCTGTTAGTGAATGCAACCAAAGCAAGCAGCTGCAGTGTGGCCTGAGGGTGGAAGGCTGGCTTGTGTGTGTGTGTGTGTGTGCGTGTGTGTGTGTGTGTGTGTGTGTGTGTGTGTGTGTGGTTGTTGTGACTGAGGGGAAATGCCACACATGCCTGCACACACAGACCAGCACATAGTTGGTTGAAAAACACATTGCTGGTCTGTGGTGGGCATGTAAGTGGAAGAGATCCAGCAACACTGCATGGGACACTTTTGGGAGTGTCCCCAAAATATTGTAACACCACTTTAGATTGAATCCTGAAATATGAGCCTTTATCTGCTACAGGCGCTCCATCTTTGCACTCTGTGGTTTACCTTGGCTCCAAGTGAGGAAGCATCATCTTTTCTGGCTGCCTGGTCTGATGTGGTGTAAACAAGTGCATGGGGCCAACCACCCGGGGGGCTCCAGGGGAGGATAGGGTTGCCGGATCAGGATGTGGCTGATGATAGAGATCGGAAGGGCCGCGATCCGCTGTAGCCACGTCTGCCGTCTGCTTGCTACTGTATCCCAGCTAACGTCCTGCTGTCTGCTACGGCTCTCAGCTTTTGGTAATCTGAGCCCATCAGCTATAACGGCACCAGGTGGGAAGCTTGACATGCTCACATTGATTGGGTTACTACAGTCAATGCTTCACTAAAATAGATGTGATGGAAAAATGAATGTGTATGTCCAAATTGATCAGGCATGTATAAACAGCACATTCATATACTATTATTACTATCTACATTATTACAACAAGAATGATTTAAATTCTGCATAGCCACAATCCTGTTGCTGCATAGCATCATTTTCCAATAAAAAACTCTTTTTACTGTTTTTTTTTCAACCTCACGGCTTCACTGAATCTGTCCAAAAGCTGCACTTAATCGCCATAGTTACGCCACCTCCCCACTACCCCCTTACCCCTCCCACCATGCACTCCACAGCCGACTTGTTTACCACCTCTGTGCCAGACTCAATAACATGTCAGTCATCGGGATTAGATCCTCCCCTGCCTGCCCATCATTGGTCCGACTGAGCACTCTCCTCCAACCCCCTCTTTTAGCCCCCATGACCGCCTCCCCGGCACCCACTCCAACACTGCCTCTCCCCTTCAGTGCAACTGCTGTGAATAATGAATGATTTCCCCACTGTCTGCCACTTATCCTCCTTATTGTTCCAACGTGACAAAAGCAAAAAGCTGATTTTGCATTATTTTTTGTTAATTTTATGGCTGTAGATCGTATAGTAGCGTGACGAGCATAATTTATTTTCCTCGCAACATACATCTTTTAATTATCCGGTGCAAGGCATAGTTGAAGGGCATGAGATCATCCCTGGATGCCCCCTTTGTGTTCACTGTTTGGAGCCTGTTTAACAGTGTTTAATATTCTACTTGTAATCTGCTGTATTAGAAAAAGCTCCCAATGTGATGCAGTGCAGTTTAAATAGTGCTGCATACATGCATCCTCACTTCTTGGTAGTTTTTAATTGACCATGTGTTATTTTTGTGTGATCACATTTATTGCCAGAACAAGATGCAGCTTTTTTGGCATTGTTGTAGTGCAACAGGGGATTAACATTCTTTGCACAAATTTTCCGCAGTCCGGAACATTCTACATATTTTTCCACATAGTCCAGCTACTGGATGATAGCTTTGGACCCCCAAGAAAACAAACAAACCATCTCTTGGCCTATTAGTGACACTCTCTTCCTTTCTTCTTTAATGCTCAAAAGGGAAAACTTTCTATTCCTTGTGCTGATGAAATGGACAAGGACACCACTCGTATTGCAGCCCTGTGTTGCAAGCAGCAGGGGTATGCCAGGCATCTGGCCTAACTGTGTTTGCTTGAGGGAAAGATGCAGGAGGGGAGGGGAAAGGGTAGTTGGTTGTATAACCGCTGTAGGAGAGAAATAACATCGCAAACATCATGATGCCTTAGATTCTTGTGACAGTCAAGTATAAAAACCAGTGTAATCATCAGAATTTTGCCAGTCATGTGACACTTGATCCATCTAAAGCTTCGATCAACATTGTCACTGTATATTGTGTAGTCGTGTAGTTATGGAGAATGTGAAAGGAATACACTACTTGGTGTCCACCAGAAGCTGGAACAGAAAATTCAAACTTGGTTAGTTCGTTGCCGAAATAGGTTGTGGAGTACATCTAATTATAATGCCAATGCTGAAAGGCTGATGTGAATTGAAATGACTGAATTTGTTGAATTTTGTCACACATTATAGCTATCTAATGCTATAACGAACGAAATGAACAAGAAAAATTCAATGTGTTATCTGTGCAGTGTCGGAGAACACAACTATGGACCGTCCGTCGAACAAAGTGAGAAGGGCCGTCGCTTTGCGGAAACACAATGAAACAAAACAGCATAAACTTGCAAAAAGTCTGTGATTTCTAACTGTATATAATTTTGGGAATAAAATAATAGCAAAATGTATTTGCAAAATTGGTATGCATGTCCGGGCTGCACGGTGGTCTATTGGTTAGCATGTTGGCCACACAGCCACAGTCAGGAGATGGGGAAGACCTGGGTTTGATTCTCCCTTGGGCATTTCTGTGTGGAGTTTGCATGTTCTCCCTGTGCGTGCGTGGGTTTTCTCCGGGTGCTCCGGTTTCCTCCCACATTCCAAAAATTAATGACTCTAAATTGTCTATAGGTATGAATGTGAGTGTAAATGGTTGTTTGTCTATATATGCCCTTCGATTGGCTGGCGACCAGTCCAGGGTGTACCCCGCCTGTTGCCCGAAGTCAGCTGGGATAGGCTCCAGCATGCCCCCGCGACCCTAATGAAGAAAAGCGGCATAGAAAATGAATGGATGGTATGCATGTGCATAAAATTTGATGTAGTTATTTTCAAAATGTTCTTTTTAAGTGAACATTTTAAGTGTCTTTTTTTTATGATTGCGCCTGAAAGTTTTCCATGGCCCGGTGGTTGGGGACCCTTGGTGACCCATGAACGCGTCAGGTGTGTGTGTGTGTGTGTGTGTGCGTGTCTGTGTGTGGTGTGAGAGACGGTTACATTCGCTGATACTCTTTTACTCTTTTGGCATGTTTGCTGATATTCTTCTAGCCATTTTTGTTTACAACAACAGACTGACAACATTAAAGCACAGATATGGCTCATGGTTGAGAAATCTCCACAGGTGGTATCGGCAATTTCCGAATTACGCTGGTAACGGAACCGGACACCAATACTGGATCGGCTCGACCCGATTCCTAATTGGAAACAAAGAAAAAGTCCCTACGGTACCTATTACAAACAATTAGAATGTGAATGGGGAGTTTTTCCACCAATAAAATTTGGGGTAGTGTATAAAAATATATAAATATTATAATATAAACATTTCATATAAAAAAATACAATACATTTTAAAATATGTGACTTAGTATTTAATATTTAATGTATTGAAATATGTTTTTTAAGCTATTACCTATTCAGATTTTTGGGTTCATATAAGGAGAATCCATGCATGCAAAGTGCTGATGCTTCTTGTTCGATCCATAGCAGGTATTACAAGGAGGATGTCAACTCATCTTCCATCTATTTCCATTGAAGCAGTGGAAACCCACATTGCCCTTCCCTTGCTGAAGGAGAGGCGGTGTGGAAATACTCTAGGGCTGCATCCATAAATAGAGGATTGTATCCTTGACACCGCAGCTTGTTTGGTGACACACTGAAACCGGGGCGACTCATATGGATTTAAGGCTGCACCCCTGCTCAGGGTTTTCTTCTGGTGTGTGCATGTTTGGAATGTCTATCGGTTGAATTTCTTGGGAAGACGCTGCAGTAAAAAAGGAGTGGGGGACCTCCATCAAAGCAGAGCCTCATTAGAGTTTGACTTGGCTGCCCCCTCTTGGTCGCATTCCAAGAAAATCAAGCCTAATTCCTCACCTCCACCTCATTCTTGCCACACTGACCTGGCTGCTTTCAACACACTAGTGTCAACATCATGCGTCCAAACTAATCACAGCTGTATTACGACAAGCAGTGTGCATGTGTGTTTGCCATTTGTTTGGAGCAGATTCAGTTCATGAAGCATTGTAGAGCCCGACATGTGGTGCAACGCTATACATAGCCACATAGTAACATACTGTGTAGTCACAGTACTTACTCATGATATCATAGTGTGTATTGTTGCAGATGGGACCAATGGGGATATTTCGTCCAATCCTGAAGGAATTCCCCATCTGTATCTTTAGATTTAACTGAATGTTAGAAAGAATGGGAAGTATTTGAGAAAACTGACAAAGAGTTGGAGCGATCCTTCCCTCCCCCATGCTGAGGCCAAAGTGGATTTGACACATTTGGGAGTCTGCAGCATTGCTATAGTGTACCGTCACATTGTGAACCGGCGCAGATGTTTTGCAACACTGCATGAAATATTCATCGGGAGATTAGCTCGGCAGCCAGCATCATTTTACTTTGCCATTGAACGACAAGCCGACTGTCATTTCAAAGTGAAGAAACAAGCAGGACTCATTTCCTTCACATGCATGCGCACATTTTACTCTGTCACGCACACTTAGCATCATTTGTGCCAAGAGTGCGAAATCATGGCTGTGGTTGATACGGACGTTAATGTTTTACATTCAAACTTTACTGTGTGTGTTTACCTTCAGCTTTTCATCCGGAGGCGGTTGCTAAGGAACCAGGGGTGCAGTACCACCTCTTTACTCAGTTCAGCCCTGTTCAGCTTTATTGGCCCTGTGGAGAAATTTGTGTTTGAGTAATAAGTGGTAATAACCAACACCATAAACATGAATATGACAACACTAACTACTCCCATGGGGAGCGGATTGCATGTGGAGAAAGCAGCTCCTCAAATGCAGAAAATGTGGCCATTATGTTGTCAATGGAAATAAAGAATGGGTGATTACAGCTTGTTGTATGTTTTAAACTACAGGATGTCGCCCCTTTGCAAGTACTTTACTTCTTTACTACCTTAAAAACATGTAAGGCTGAGACATTAATAGTGATTTAGCATCCTAACCACAATATAAATTGTGTAATTGATAACCCCTGGCCACTTTCCTCACAGCAAACAAATGAGGAGTTTCTATTATTCATGATGCCCAAAGCTATGTTTGAAACTCACATGGTCATTTCCCAATCGATTTTCCTCTCAGCCTGCCAAAACATAATACTTTGTCTGAAGAGAGGGAGTTGCACGCTGTTTTTCTTTCTAGAATAATTCTACAACTTTTGTTGTTGTGGTTTTATTCACAAAAAAGTTCATTTTTGTGGCAAAATACGAAAGCACTGTTGTCATACAGAGGACCTTTCACCAGCATTTTTGTGGTATAGGTCCTAACAGAGCACTCCTGTCATATAGAGTAGTTGTTCTCAACTGGTTTGGCTGTGGGACCCACCATTACCCCTTAATGACAAGTGATGACACAAATTGATGAAATTTTTCAACTCAAATTTTGCTAATATTTTATATTTAATGGAAAGACAGTGCCGTTTCAATGTGAGTGTTTCAAAACAGTGTGCCAGCACAAGACTATAACTTACATAAAATACAAAAAGACTTCTCGGTGACATTAAACATAAACAAAATGCATTTAAACAAATAGCTCGATGCTAATTTACATTGAAAATCTCATATATATGTTTTCATAGCGTCTCATCTAGTTTTGCTTCGGTTCAAGGATAATCTATTTTTATCAAACCATCTTTTTAGTGTAGTCATTTCCTCTGCGTCTTTTTTAAGTAGCTCTTGTGTGCTTTCCCCAGAACAATAAGCAGTAGTATCGTCTGCAAATAATACTAAGTAATACTAACTAACTTTGACCAGAGATTTTGGAGAAGGTCCTTAAAGACAGCAGAATGCTCCTGTTGGAAAAGGATACCTAACACATTGTGTCTCTTTTAACTGTGTTAGCCAATATATAGCAGAGCTTTGCCATAGCATTATATACAAAATACATGCAAAATAAAAATAAAAAATAATAGGGAATGGAGAAGTCCGCTCCCCTGGTCTTTAGCTTTCTCAAAAATGTGGCCCCCAGAACTATGTATATTAGCACCCATACTCAGTGTTGCCCTTTGTGCTTTGATTAATCTGACAAACACTGCATTGACATTTGGAAGCCATGCTGACCTCTTCCCTATCTTCTCGTGTCTCCTCCAGTCTGTCCCGACCACTGCAAGCACGCCTGCACAGACAAGGGCGAGTGTTGCCACGGCCAGTGCCTGGGCACCTGTACTCAACCTAACAGCGACACGGCATGCTCCGCCTGCCTCCACTATTACAACGAGGGCCGCTGCGTGCCGGAATGTCCCCCAGGCACATTCATGTTTGAGGGCTGGCGCTGCATCACCATGGACCTGTGCTCCCAAGTGCACCTGCCCAGCGACATTCACTTTGTCATCCATGAGGGCGAATGTATGCCTGACTGCCCCTCTGGCTTTGCACGCAATGAGACAAATCGGTAAGGCCCCTCGCTTCTGCTTGATGTCATGCTGTTTTGGACACGCCATGCCTGGTGACTTGCTGATTGCTCTTTCAAATACAAACAAGGGCAACTTTTTGTCCCGACACTTTTTTTAGTGTGGGGGATCATAACTTTTAAATCCAGATGCTGTGTTGATTCTCCGACACCAAAGCAGCTTGTATAAACTGTATACTGTTACAGAAGTTATTCATTGGCTTAAAGTATCCTTGAGATGAACTTTACATGCAACAACACAGGCACCTTTCACCTTAGAGTACTTCTCAGAATGCTCATTTCAAGTACTGTACTGTTAATGAGGTTTTACAATCTTCAAATGCCGCTAATATGAAAAATCTAAACTTGGAAAATAGTCAATTTTGCATATCGCCACTTCCCAATAAATAAAAAAAAAACATTTATCTCCAAACTGAGATGATGATACATTACATTTGGAGGTATACCGTGGCTACATTTTGAGTTAAAGTAAAATTTTATAAGTTCAGTGGGTATACTTTAGCTGGAAATAAATGACACGAGTAAATGGCTACACAACAGTAGGAAATTGCATTAGTTATATAAGATAAATATTTGCTATTTTCATGTTTTTTTATTCCTATGCCTGATCAAATTTTCGAGAAAATTTTGCACCATTCTTCTTGTAACTTACTGTATGTATAATAATGTATAGTATTGTTTACAATACTGGATATACCTTTAATGAGAAAGTCTATGAATAATTTGGACACAAAGAAAATGACTGAGATGGATTTACGCAGTCTTACTTTTGCCACTTTCTTGAATAATGTTGGACTCTACTGTAAATAATTGTAATGGATATAAAGGTGCTGGAAAAGCCTGGAAAGGGGTCAAAATGTGTTTAAGGTTGTGGATAAACACTTAACAAAAATTATTGCCTTTTTTTTGCCATTCAGAATAAAATAATGTTCCATCACTCTGAGGTCAATAACATAATTTAAAGGTAGGTCCTACAAAAGATAAAACACTGAATATTGGGGGGGAACTTGCATCATGCAATGAATTTTTCCTTGAGTCTTTTAGTATCAAGGAGAAGGTACAAATGCTCTGAGGGTGAGGTCGCAAGATTTCTGTACATTAGATATTATTTTACACGTTGATAACATCTTGTCCTTGACTTCGCACACTCATTGACCTCCTTCGCCGTGTTTTTGCTCTTTTTTTCCAGGATGTTGTGTAGCGCCTGTAATGGCTTGTGCGATAAGATCTGCTCAACCTCCGTCATCGACTCAGTGAACGCCGCTCAGTCCCTGAAAGACTGCACCGTCATTGCGGGCAATCTAGACATCAACATCCGCCACGGAAGTAAGTGTGGAACACAGCCTGTACACTTGCACTTTTTTAAGCCAGTCATCCATAATCCTGATGTCAGACATGAACACACATCTTTCTCCTTTCTGTGCATTCTAAATAGAGAAAAATCTGCTAGCACAAGGTAGCTAGCAATGCAGGTAATGGGATTCACCTATTCCGCCTATAAAGCCATCTATTAAAACACCTCCAAAACATCCAACATTTTATTGTTTTATACACATGCTGTGACCATGTAGTAACAGGCACATTCTTTGGTCATTCTAAGCATTACCGGAACTTCCTCCCTGGTAGCATTGATTTCACAGAGCCCATAACATCGAACGCTACTTACGTCAACAACAGCAGCATAAAGAGAGCTTTTGCTACCACTAATCATGGCAGACTTCATGAGAACCGACAGTGACAACTACTTTTTACTTTTACTCCCCCTAGGCAGAGAATAACTTTGCTGGGCAGCGTTATCATGTAGCACTAGTGATAAAGGTTTCATGGACAAAATAAGACTATAATAAAACAGCTATTTACAATGTCTGCTCTCACTGGGATGCCGGCTGATGGGATGGCTGTATGTTTCAGCACAAGACTTGCTCCCCGTTACATTGATTCAGCATAGTCCCCGGGTAAAAAATGCTGAGAGAAAATGAGCATCGAGCTGAGTCTTCCTAGCGATGTCGTAGGGTCTACGTTGAAAGTCAGTATCCACTTCTTCAGTCTTTCTGGATGTTTAGTTTGTAGCGTGTGCAACCCCAAAAGAAAACGTTTTACTATACACGTGCGAGGCATGTTTTATAACCTAGCATTAACTTTTCCAAACTCACGGGCGATGCAGCAGCAGATCTAGCAGCATATGCAGGTCAGGTTATGTAAATGGTACAATGTTGGCGTTTTTTTGAGTTTTTTTTTTTTTAAGTGATTTATAATCAAAATAGGTGAGACCTATTACATGCATTGTTAGTCACCTCTTGCTAACTGTTTTTCTCTCCTTACAATGGACAGAAAAGGGAACAACGCGTGTTCATGTTTCACATAAGGATTGTGGTGATGGGTAAAATTAAAAAAAAAAACTGAGCATAGAGCTCTACCGAGGCTTGACAAACATTGATTTCTGCACAGGTCTGACTTATGCCATTAAGATTCATGCTCTGGTCACTTAGCCATCACCTGGATCTGTTCCGAATTGGCTTTCAGTGGACATATACATGAATGGTACATGAACAATAACATTAACAATCAGATTGTGGTGGTCTGCAGCCATCGCCTTAAATTGACCCATTTTGGACCAAGTAGTCCAAGTCTCACAGTCACAAAATGTACATGTGTGAATGGCTACACTTCACTGATCATATTATTTTATTACTATGACCCCCATTCTTCTCTGTACATCAGTGCCCAACAAGGTATCTGCATTAAGAGCTAGTCTGAGTGTCAGCTATACTTCCTAATATGGCTTACATGTGTTGCGTGTGGCTGTGTGTGCGCGTGTGTGCGCGTGTGTGTGTGTGTTTGTGTTTATCTGTCGTCCCCAGATAACATAGCGTCTGAGCTGGAGAGCTTCATGGGCCTGATCCAGACAGTGACGGGCTATGTGAGGATTCGTCACTCCCACACACTTGGATCGTTGTCCTTCCTCAAGAGTCTACGTTACATCAACGGGGAGGAGCTCATGGACAAGTATGTCCCATTTGTCTGTCTGCGTGTGTGTCTGTGTGTGTCTGTGTGTGTGTGTGCGTGTGTGTGTGCGTGCGTATGTATGGACAAGTGCAATGAAAGGACATTAGTGAAGTTTGCCAACAATGTTATCAATGAATATTACAGTAGGAATGCTCTGATCAGGGTTTTGTGCTGCCAATTCTGATAACGATCATCCATGAGTGAGATTTCAATTCCAAGAGTCCCTGGAAAATAGGAAATAAAAAAATGAAATTGTCTTTTTTTTTGCCTCTATTTGTGTGACATGAGTTTTGGACCATTTGACACAAACCTGAATTTAAGTTCTCATTATATGGCGTACCGCAACCGCAAAAAACAGCCACCTTCTGGTCCCTTCAGTATCACTCGGGCAAACTTGGCGTAACACTTCCGGTATCAACAACACTTCCAACTGCATCGTTCTTTGTTTGTGGGTTGTATCCTCCACATTCCTTGTTGTCACGGTGATGTAATCTTCAGCATTAATCCAGGTTCTTGATGTCTTTGACAACAAGTACCCCAACCTCTGATCCTCCGTTTATCTTGATTTAGATTTTGCAGTTGGAACGCCAAGCACCTTGAATTTCCCCCTGCTTCCTCAAGTCGTGTGCTTTCTTGGCGATGGCAGAGTTGCGTTTTGTCAGATGCTCATTAATGTAGACGTTTGTACCTTTCAGCTTTTTTCCCTTTTTCAGCAGTGGGGTTGTGATTTTTTTTGTTGGTGAACTTAACGATGATGATGGATGTGGCGTTGTTTCCACCATACAGTGGAATGCATGTATCAATGGTGTCTATATACCGTCACCTCTTTTGATTGTAGAAAGGCAGCAGTATCATCCTGTAGTACCTTAATATGATTGCACTGTATATTGTTACTGGATCTCAGAGATGCTTATACATTTCCAATCTCTGTTTGCAGGCTTCTTAGATCCTGCCTTATTTGTGCTACAGTTTCCTGCGGTTGCTCTTTCATTTTGTCCGTCAGTGTGCCATATAATGCGAGCTCCCTGCCATCCAATGGTTTGTATGGCTCTGTTGGATGCGGCCTTGTTTCCAGGAGTTCATCAGAAACCGAAATTTTGCGGCTGAATCATTTTGCTTTTGCGTGGCATAGTCGCTAAACAACCGCTTTGCGCTTCAGCGGTTAGCTGGTTAGCTTAATTTGCTAGCGGCTGTCGGCACTTATAACTTGTTTTCAACGAATCCGTACTTCTCACCGGTCCGAGCTCAAGCCGGGAATGTCAGAAAGCTGTTCTAGTCTTGTGATCACCAACGTGGTCAGGAAAGCGCCAAAATAGTTCAAAACTTCAGTAGCAAAAGCGGAGCTCTTGCCATGAACGTCCTTTCCGGTCAAAAGAAAGTGACGGAAGTAACTTGCTTGCAAAGTGCTTGAATTTGTCCTTGTAAAAGATGCAGGGACCCAGCAGCTTTTGCACATACTGTATAGATAAGTGGCTCCATACAGTGGATGACTTGAAACTGTCAGGCCAATCAGTTGCCTCTTCGTAAGCAGCTTTAGATATGACAGAGTTTTTTTTCAGTTTCTTTTGGTGATGGTCAAAGGGGTCATGGGAAAGTCTGTCGCCCCTCATCTCTTCTCTCCCAGGGTAAAGTTTCACTCCGTGGAATGCCGTTGATGATGGCAGGCATTCCCTTCAATCTAGCCCAATGAATACATGGGCTAGCTACAAGTATATGGCTGTATTATGTCCTCCTATACAATATTACAGTACACACACTGAAGCTTATACAGTAATAGAATTGTCTGAAAAATCTACCCCAAAAGTTGAAATTGTCAACATACTGTATATGACGTCAGCACTTTTCCAGACGTTACCGTGTCCAAGTGCTTTTGTCAAACATTGCTGAGACTTTTTGTGTCATTAGTGCTGTAGTCATAGTAATGAAAGTGGAAGGTATGTATCTAAAATAAATACAAAAAAATAACTGAATTCTTTCTCAAAAAAATAATACATAGATAAAATGCAGTTCTCAATGCAGTGTACTGTGGCTAATCCTGCAACTCAAGTCACAATACAATAAATATTTTCTTATTTAAAAAAACAAACAAACAAACAACAAAGCAAAATGCAAATTAATGCAATCAAGTGGCTCAAGAAAATCGCAACATAAATAGCAAAAAAAAAAAAAAAAACGTCGTAATGTACATTATTATTTTATTTTGGCAGGTTGTACTTTTCTATAAACTTCCATTTCCGGGCTATGTGATTGTTTTAGTAGCTGAGCTTTTGCTAAATTGTTGTTGCTTGTTGTTCAATGGAGAATAAACGGGCTATACCACTTATCCTCGACCCTTGTCTTGTTCTGAATCATGTCTCCACATTTGGTGACCCTCGACATGAGTATATGTCGACCAACAACTCTGTGGCCGTACCGGCGTAGCTCAATGCTAATGAGTCAGCTAACGCCCTGAGACAACACATCGAAACCCAATTCCGACTTCGAGGGATAACACGTGACAAAATATTTCCGCGGAATGGCCGCGCTGGCCCTCTACTTTACGGCACAGGCCACTACTGTTAACAAAAACTTAACAAACACTAGGTGTCACGTTCGTTTCTATGTTCCTATGTGAAATCAATGCGCCCAATGCTTAAAATGACCAAAATACGGCAAAATGCTGTCAGTGTTACATGTTATCATGAATGTACCTGTTGGTCACAGCATGTATATAAAACAATAAAATGTTGTTGGAGGTTTTTGGAGGTGTTTTAATAGCGGGCTTTGTAGGTGGAATAAGTTTGTCCCATTATGTGCATTAATTAGCTGCCTCTTTTTGAGCTATTTTTATATCTTTTTCTATCATGTCTTACATAAGGATTGTGGATGATGGGCAAAATTCCAAAAAAGTGCAGTTTTCCTCTAAGGTTAAGAGCGTGTTTACAAAGAAATGTATAGTTTTGAAAGGTATTGGGGTGTCACGATACATTCCGCTGACAAGACGATACACGATATTGGGTTTACAAGAATGAGGCGAGACGGCATTTTAACATTACTTTTAAGAAAGCTACAATGACAAAATATAGGACTGGACAAACAAACTTTTTAATTTTATTTTTTTATTTAACTGAGTCACAAAACAATGCATGTACAATTTGAAAGGTTTTATAACTTTGCTTGCATGACCGAAGCATGATGCTTTTGAACTTTTTTCCACAAATTGAAACAAAAATTGAAATAAAAAAACACATGTAGAAGGCAGGGGATTTGTTTTACGCTTACGCTAAAAGAATTACAGTTCCCATTAAGCTTAGACTGCCATAATAGGTCCAAATTAGACTCTACTATCACATGTTTAATACAATTTATATGGAGCAATCATGTTTTGATCTGACAAATCTTAAGTAACTTTGATAAAATGTAGACTTACGACAACTTTTGCTTGGACATCAACACAACGGCCGTTGTTGAAAAAAACAGTCACGTGTCGTGAGCGAGTGATGCTGGGAATGCCGAGTGCAAACAGGATTGCAAGGTTTACGTAAGGCACTTAATGTGCGGTTCCAATCCTGCCTCGCGCACCGCCACTTCCATATTAAGTGGCAGTTGTGATGCCATAGTTCCGTCTGATCTTTCAACGAGAAATATCATCACGTTTTAATCACGCAAGATCTCGTGTCACGAAATCTCATGACACCCCTTGTAATTGTCCCTAATATTATTGATCTCAATGACAAATTTCGCATTGAAATTCCAGTGGACAAGTATCACAGGAAAGATTGTGTTTGTACTTTGAAGTACCACTGCAGTGGTTTGCATTTATGATGTTAGTGCTCAATGCTGCCCCTAGTAGCCAAAGAGTTTTCCTCACTTTGTGTTCTCTGGATCGCCTTGTTTTTTCCAGAATGTATTCATTCTCGGCCATCAATAACCAGCACCTGCATGATCTTTGGGACTGGAGTCAACATAATCTGACCATCCGAGCCGGACGTCTTTTTTTCCGCCTGAATCCCAAACTCTGCATGTCAGAAATCCATAAGATGCGGGAAAAAACGGGCATCACTGTGAAGCCGGAAGAGGGAGATTTCCGTAACAATGGTGAAAGGGCCAGCTGTGAGTATTGTAGCACTCTGATGGGTTCATGATAATTGGAAATGTTTCACGAATGGGGTCCTCTGTTCTCACAACAGGTGAAAGCCATATCTTGAAGATTTTGTCCAACACCACGTCGAGCTACATGATCCGTCTAACATGGGAGCGCTACCAGCCACGGGATTACAAAGGCCTTATCAGCTTCATGGTCTACTACAAGGAGGCGTAAGTGCTCAGAAGACGGCTCATTATCCTATATAACACACTGTCATTATGTATAAATAGCTCAACATTGAGGCTTGATGAAGGGTTTTCAATACAAAAGCCTATTCTATGTTGGGGTTTCATGGGACAACATTTGTTTATGCTTGCTTTGCATAACTATGCACACTTCACTGCCAACTGGCAGAAATGAAATATTGTTGCTTGATTTTTTTTTTATTTATTTCAGAATCGTTTACATGATATTTGCTCCATCAGTGTTTATTTTCTTACATTCTGGCCTTGATTACTGCTCAGAATTTTGTTTTGGTGCCTGCAATGTTGGAATGTTATTTTTTTCCTCTCCTTGGCAGCGACGGCAAATACACATTTGTAAATAATGAGCTTGGGAAAAAAATTCTTTTAAGTTGGATGGTGTCTGCACGTACAACCTAGAATTAGTTTTATTTTCGAAAAACCAACCATCCACTTTGAAATGCAGAAGATGTCATTTCGGGCCATGTTTTTGTGCTCCTTGCCAGGCCTTTTCAGAACATCACCGAGTTCGACGGTCAAGATGGCTGCGGCTCAAACAGCTGGCACATGGTTGATGTGGATCTTCCTCGGGATAATAATACTGACCCCAAAGTCAGTATTCATAACCTCAAACCCTGGACCCAGTATGCCATTTTTGTCAAAGCCATTACGCTGCGGGTGGAGGACAAACACATTCCTGGAGCTAAAAGTGATATCATCTACATTCGCACCCGACCATCGTGTAAGTCAACATCTAATCTACTTATGAGCTTGTTTTTATAACAAAGTGGTGTTTCTGCTTAGGGATGGGCATCATAATCATAACTGATGTGTTAAAATTGATTGTTTATTAATAGTGTGTCCAAACAATTGAGAAAAAATGTAGTGCAGTACTTGGCTGCAACCTGCAGAGGTGCTGTTGATTCAGAAGTTGAGCTACATGCACACAGACCTCCGCGAAGGCAGCATTACACTACTCAATACAATACTGGAATGGAAACAGGAGTTCAGAACACTCAGGGATTCTCCTGACTCATTAACAGTAATACTATAGTAATGGTAATTCTCTCAGTCATTTCTTGCTTACAGTATAGGTCTGCTCTTCCCGCAGTGCCGACTGTGCCCAAAGAACCCCGTGCCTTCGCCAACTCCTCCACCAAGTTGCTGGTAAAGTGGTCACCACCGGTCTTCCCCAACGGTAACCTGACCTACTACCTGGTTCGCTGGCAGCAGCAACCTGAAGACCAGGAGCTGTACCTGCATAACTACTGCTCCAAAGGTGTGACCCGTTCAACTAAACACAGTGGACCCTCCAAAGTCAAACACAGTCCGTTTCAGTACGATGGTTGACCTTTGATTTCTTTACATTTTAAAACAAAATTTCCCCATAGAAAATTATGAAAATAGAAATAATGTGTTCCAGGGTCCAATTGTCAGCTCCATATAAACTTTATTAATTGCACTGGTAATGTTTTAAGTAACATGTGAATTATTTTAATAAATAAATAGTATAAATATAAGGTAAACAAAGGCAGGGAGGGCCATCTTTACAGAGAATTTGAGGAATTATGGAGAACCACTCTAGATTTTTCACACTGTCCTCAGTGACGGTGCTCTCAGTCTTTGCATCCAACTCTCATGAGGAATTATTGCAAAAACAGGAGCCTAATTTATTCCGTTTTCTTCCGAAAAAACAGAACTGAAGATTCCAATTCGGATCCCAGCAACAGGATTCACAGAGATGGAGGAGATTACTAAGCCTACCAAGTCAGACCTGTCTGGTCCAAACAAGGGTCCATGCTGCGTTTGTCCCAAGACGGCTGAGGAGAAAGATCGAGAAAAGGATAACCGAGTCTTTTTGAAACTCTTTGAGAACTTCCTTCACAATGCCATCTTTTTGCAGAGGTACAGTTACTGTGACTTGTTTGTAACTCCTCCCCCTGGCAGGATCTACTGGTGTGGGATGTAGATGGGCTGTAGATGGGGTTCTCCCTTTTGTGTAGATAAGGAGACACACTGAGCCAGACCCAAAGCTCTTTTTAGCTCTCTTGTGCTTGTTTGTCGGCATGGCAACGACGGCACAGAGGGCATTTGGACATAGCATGTGTCGTCGATTTGGGCTTTGCAAACAAAGCCGTGTGAGTAAGAGAGGTGATTAAGGAGTCTGAAGGGTCTTGTTTGGCTGCTCGCTCTTTAGGCTGCTTAGGCTTTTGTTCTCATCAATAGCCACCGACATCTGTGTTGTGTTATCGTTTAACTTAGCTCGTGACTACGGATGTTTCACACTGTTTCAAAGACTCTTACTCCCTTCTTTGCCCACACTCCTCATGTAGACAATCCATGCACAGGTGTTTTTGATTCCCTTCCAACCATCACAGTTGATACACTTGTATACTAAGAACACTCAGCAGGTATGAACACTGTAAATGATTCTTTAGCCATCAAAGATCGTTCATCCAAGCTGCAGCTTTTTTTCCACCAGATGCTCATGGTGAGTTAGATCGATGGGGCTTTGTAGAAGGACTGATAAAACGTAGCTTTTTTTTGTAACTGAACTCATGTCCTCCTCCCCTCGCTGCCTGTTTGGATTTGTTACAATATACAGTAAATGTCCCAGGGATTTTCTCTCGCAGGGATTTGATCCTGGGTGAGAGGACACAAAAAGACGTGAGGAAAGTTTACACATTTTGTCTAACCTAGGGACTGCTGTTAAGTGCCTGCACAGGCAACAGCCATTGGCAGACGTACAGTTATTTAGGATAAGGATCTGGTAAAAATAAAAAATATAATAAGGTTTCCCAAACATGAATTTGCATACACTGTCAGTAGAATCCATATGAGTGTACTAACTTCTTGTCCAAAGTCATATTTGTAATACTCTTCTCTGTGCGCGTGTATATACAGTATAGGTGTTCAGAATTTCAATTATGGGAGTAGTATGGGAGTCGTAATGTACACTTCCTGAAGAACCATTATACAACTCATTGTCTGGAAGGCGAACACGCAACAACAGCCCTGTTTTCGATCATTCAATGACTGTAACATACTGTTTTAGAAAAGTGTTAAGTTGGCAGCAGTCATTTTTGAAAACTTGCCTATTGAGTTTTTAATGGGTTTGCATTTTTCGTCTTGTGGATCATAGGTCACAGTTTTATTTGGATCACGTTCAATATAACAGATTTTTTTTTTCCCGCACATATTCAGTGTCATTCAAAAGACACTTAAAGGTCTCATATTATTTTTCAGCAATTTTAAATAAGTCTCAGAGGTCCCACAATAGTGTATTGGAAGTGTGTGGGCCAAAATGTACCCTTGATTCTGGAGCTTAGACAGTTGAAAAGTGCTTTTAGTAAGCCCTAGTAGGGACACACTCTGTAGCTTTAATGCTAATGAGCTGTGTTTGTCCACGAGTATGTTACTCCACTTTATCCACTTGTTTACAGGGCTTCGTGATGTCATGAACATTTCAAAAGCAAGCTCTTCTCTTCTCTCAAAAGCAAAGTAAACAAGTGAGGGAGATGATATTTTTTCCCTCATGTTTTGTTTTGCATAATAGGGGAAGTTTTATTTGAGCAGGCCTTATTAGGAATCTGATTGTTCATTGACATCTGGCGAGGTACATCATGGTCTATGACTGCTTTAGAGATGACTTTTGTGTCTTACAAAGCTCTCAACTCATGTCTGTTTCGTTGGCGGTAAATCTCATTTTTCCCCTCCTGGGGAGACACTGCCGGGAAATATACATCTGGAATGTAGAAGAATGAGGAAAGAGCCACATCACACTCTTTTGTGAACTCTAGACAAGACAAGACAAACAAAGTAAGAAAAGATAGGCAAGTGGGGGAAGATGTTGGCTACTAATGGATATAGCAAATAATGTGTCCCCACTTGATGGAAGGTGTCGTCACTTCTTTCTTCTCAGGATTCCATTACGTAAAAGTAGATCTGTTTTTAGCAGGCTAGGTCACGGCACCGGCAGTAGTAACTCACTTAGTTATAAGGTCAAGCTTCAGTCAGCTGAGGACCTGCTCATGACGTTGACACTGCCCTGTTTAACCTGACACCATTAAGTCGCATCATTCCTCTATTGCATCAAAAAAGAATTAGATTCATGTGTTTGCACACAAATATTAACGACATGTTATATTTTTGGTGTAATTTCTTCACTGCTTGACCGTGGCTGGTACCAGACCAGTTCTAACTGCCACAGAGGAATGTTAACGTGTGTGTGACTGCTCTTTCCCAGGAATCTGTCTGCCCTTTGAGGGAGGTTCACGTCTCTTCAAACACCTTACATTTCATTTTGTGACTCTGCAGGCATTTCCCATACACAGTTTTCAAAACAAACACCCATAAATGACTGTGGAAATAATGAGTTGGCACACCTGCTTTGATTCACAAAGAGCTGTTTCAAACAACTTCATAGAGGAAACACATGATAGAAACGTACTTCACATACAAGCCAGCTTCAGTGATGTTTTTTCTTCTCCCCATGCTTGATGCCCGGTTTTGATGAAACCTCCATAATGCTAATGTCAGTGAACTTTGGGGGCACTAAATGTTTTAGGCTCTAGTTGCCACCTTTTTTCCCTACTCTAAGGGTGCTATTTATCTTTGGCAAGACCATTTAATCCCAGTATTCATCAATGCCAGAGTACTGCATTTGTATCATATTGGAAGCGTTTTGGCAGGTATTTGCATACCATTGGAAAGCTTGTTTATTCGCTTCTAAATTATGCCACATTTGTCCCTTTTGCTTGTGTTTTGAGTTCCCGGTACCCCAAAGTGCTGTCAGTCTGGTCGCTGAATGTAGTATCATCTTCATCACTGGAAAAACAAGAGCTTGTCATCATTGAGGACAGTCTCGCAACTCCAAAATCTGTGACCGAACTTCATCCCCCAAGATGACAGTGTTCACCCCCACAGAGTGGTGTTTATCAGTGACAACCTCCAGAATTTGGGAGTAGAAAGAATAGATTGGTCTGACCTAAAGCCTGAACACTTGTGGGATCAGCTTGGGAGTGCTGTTCGTGCTAGAGTGGCCAACACAACCACATTCATTGAGGAGTGGACTGCCATCCCACAGCAGTGTGTGACCAGCATGAGAAGAAGCTTCCAAGCTGTTGTGGCTAATATGGTGGCTTGCCAACGTGTTTCTCTGTTGTTACTCATAAGACTTTAACAATCAAATTCACCAAAAAGCAGGAAATAAGAGTCAAGATTTGACACAATTTACATGGCCACAAAGTACATATTTGTGTTGCATACAAATGGGGCCTCATTTAAAAGCAAAACAGGCCTGCCAACGGGTTAACATCTATTTTGCATATCTTTTTGTGTGTCTGTAGCTTTACCGCTCATGATGATGCTAACATATCATTAACATTAAGATTGGGGGAGGACACAAATGTTAGCAACACTAGCATCGCTATGTCAGCTACAGTGCTAATATTAATCACATTTTAACAGCTGCATTATTGTAGGTTAGCCTATTGGCCAAAGAAAAACAAAATGATCAAACTGACAGCTCCCACCTCTGTGACAGACTGACCCATAGTTATGATTTGTCACCTGCTAGTTTTCCGTATTTGGATCCATGGAGCCCTTCCAACTCAAGAAACAGGCCTTTACCCCCCCACCCTCATTGCATACCAGTGTGAGCCAACTACCCTGCAGCTTTCACAGGTTTCCGTTAGCCTTGCAGCTCTGTTGCGCCGTCAGCACCTGTCTGCCCTCGGTAACAACAGCTTCTGGCAGCACCACGCTACAAGCCTGGCCCCACTTTGCTGTGATCTCCATTCAGCCGCATCCAATTTGTCATTATGATTCAATAGCCTTCATTTTTTCCCCTTCTCTTACTACAAAATAATCTGTCTGCCTCGCTATGATCCGTCTGACCTCATCCGGTTCCACGGCTCCATGGGGAGTAGTATACAGCATCTGGACAAATGGCACGCACACACACTCATGCAGGCATGTCCAACGGGAAGTTTAAGCTCTGTGTTAAAAGCTCCAAACAGGCAATTATGATTAGTTGTAATATGATTTTCTGCATTTTCTGTCTCTTGCAGTCAGTTTTACTATCAATTACAGTAATTGCATTGTCCCTCTGTTTTCCAGACCGCAAGACCGTCGCCGTAGAGATGTCTTCGGCTTGGCTAACAGCACCCTGTTGCATGAGGGAACCGGGAGGGGCAACAGCACATTTGGCCCAAGTGATAACAGGACAGACGGAATTCCTCCTGTTATCGAATACCCCTTTTCAGAAGACAAAAGCACAGCGGAAAGTTTAGAGATCCCAAACTTGAGGCCCTTCACTGTCTACCATATCGACATCCACGCCTGTAATGAGGAAGTGGGCCACTGCAGTGTCGGTGCCTTCGTCTTTGCCAGGACCAAACCTGCAGGTAGTAATCCTGGTGATACGTAAGCCATAGTAGGATCACCATATAACTTACTTGCCGTGATGTTGCCCGCGTGTGTTCATTCAGATAAAGCAGATGACATTCCTGGAAAAGTGACCTATGAAAGGAACGACAAGATGCAAGGTTGTGTGGTTCTTCATTGGCCTGAACCCATCATGCCAAACGGGCTCATCCTCATGTATGAGATCAAGTTCCGTTTGGGGGCTGAGGTAACACAAATCATCCATCCATCCATTTTCTATACCACGTATCACCATTAAACATCACTCAACTAGCTATTAGCACAGTGATTCTCCACTGGTGGGGTGCAAGCCACATCCAGACAGGGATAGCAAAAAAAAAAAATTACATATTTATATATCAGGGGTCACCAACATTTTTTCTTGTGAGAGCTACTTTTAGAAAATGAAAGTGGCCACGAGCTACTCATTTTTGTAGAAATGATTTTCATACCTTATTTCAACCCAAACAGATCAAATATGCTTGTTTTACCAAAACATTCACAAAATGCTGGTATCCACAACTCACATTTTATGTTTCAGAATACTTTTCTTTCTAGTGTTCTCACATTATTAACTGAAAACCTGAATGAAAAGCAGGCTTGCGGGCGCCTCATGTGGTCGTGGGGGGCTACCTGGTGCCCACGGGCACTGTGTTGGTGACCCCTGATATATATATATATATATATATATATATATATATATATATATATACTGTACATACATTGAGAAAACCTGATCAAAACCACATGTGATATGAGGATGTGTGTGGGCCTTTTTTTTATATGTAAATATTTCATATTTGGACTTAGGCATGCACAGAAATAAGTGAAAAGTCTAAATTTGTGCTTATTTTCTGCCGCCTTTGGCTTTTATGGATGTTGTCATGTTCCTCCTTAGTTTGTGCTTCGAATGAAGGGAAATATTAAATGTATTTTGTGCAATTTTGACATTACAAGATACTTTCCTCTGAATTTCCTTAAAGGGATAGTTCAGATTTTTTGACATGAAGTTGTATGACATCCCCATCATTTGTGGACTATATCAAAAGTGACTTACCCCCCCATCTGGTCCTGCGAGTACAGTCCTGGTCATTTCCTCAAATGATTGGTCGGATTTCCGTGACGAGGAACGTACTTCTGCTTAGTTGCTGGGTCATTTAAGTAAAGAGTGTGGCTTCTCCAAACAATATGCTTTCAAAATAATAATTCATTTGCATAATAAAAATGCCTCCTCAAAAAAATCAGACCTCACAAATTGCTCGGCATTATATTTGTCTCCCGCCGTGTCCCTGCACACTGTCACATCTCCATGCGTGTGTATGTGATGAAGATGCTCGCATCTTTATCTGCGACGGAGCGCCGCAGCCATCTCGTTTACATGTGTTCCACAGCGGAAGAAGATGCAAATGTCTTCATCACATATACACGAATGGAGAGATGACAGTGCGCAGGAACTACGTTCCTCGTCATGGAAATCCGATCAGAACTGGACTCGCGGGACCAAATGGGAGGGTAAGTCACTGTTGATACAGTCCACTGCTG
This sequence comes from Dunckerocampus dactyliophorus, assembly GCF_027744805.1. Taxonomy (NCBI): domain Eukaryota; kingdom Metazoa; phylum Chordata; class Actinopteri; order Syngnathiformes; family Syngnathidae; genus Dunckerocampus; species Dunckerocampus dactyliophorus. The sequence goes on from NC_072823.1 coordinate 18,160,313, forward strand.
ATGGGGATGTCATACAACTTCATGTCAAAAAAGCCGAACTATCCCTTGAATAATGTGCTCCAAAATGAACTTTGCACATATAATTATGTGCAAAAGTGTGTTTTCTCTTCTGTAAAATTGGGGCATGAATTGAGAGTATGCAATATAGCAGACACAGTTACTTAACTTTGCTTAGATCTGTTTTTCCTGGTCATGTCACATTTGCAAGGCCACTTGGTGCTAGGTGGAATTTGTGGAGCACCATCATTTATGCCCCAAAAACCAAATAAAAATAGGCATATGCAAGTCACATCCGCTAGGCTTTACAAATGGAAAAATTTGGCCAGACACACGCTAAGGAAATTGCTCTAAAACAACAATAAGGATTGGATTGATAAGGTTATAAATTAATTTTGCTATCAAACATACTGGAAACCAATAAAAACAGCGCCATCTTGTGAAACAGTCCATCCCATCATCATTAAACGCTTAACATTATGCTGTCCTTTAAGCATAACCTTCCACATATTTGCTATCTTTCAGCCTGAGAAACACGAATGTGTGTCACGTGAGCAGTACCAGAAGTACAGAGGAGCTCGACTCACCAACCTTGGCTCGGGGAACTACTCTGCCTGTGTTCGTGCCACTTCTCTTGCAGGGAACGGCTCCTGGACGGAGAGCATGTCCTTCTACGTCCCTCTGCTAAAACGTAATTCTTGCAGAGTAACAGTAATCACAAACGTAAGAGTCAATGCTGATGACTTCTGTGATTTTTCCGTCTATAGGAGACAGTGGTATTGCTCTCTATTTGATCGTCATCATTCCCATCATTGTGATACTCTTCATCGCTGGCCTCACCACCATCCTCTTCTTTGTTAACAAAAAGAGGCAAGTGCTTTCATGAAGTTCTTTGATCATGTTATTCTGTTACTGTTAGTATTAGGACACCTCACCAGTACCTCACCAGTATACCTACAGTTAGTTTGCAGCGAAAATAGCTTTTCACAAGAACATTGAAGTGGGCATTCATCATCCATTCATCCAGAAGAGCATTTGTGAGCTCAGAGATCACGGTTGTTGGACCAGAGTGTGTGTTCTCACTTAAAATCTTTGCTCTAGTTCAGCCTAATGGTGTTTGATGAGGTTTCAGTGCTAATTTAACGGTATTCCGTTGCTACTAAAAGAGGAACTCTAAACTAGGTTGCGATCAAGAATCAGTCATCAAAAGTGCTTGCGTCTGACAAAAAAGAACTTTCTTTAACCATGCATTTTCTATGCTAGACTTATTTACTCATTTTACATAATATGTATAGTGAAATATGAGCTATATTGCTAAAAATAAGCAAAATAATCTGCCTACAGAACAAGTCACACTTTCTTCTTATGTAGTGTGGACAGATGTTTGAGTGAGGGGAAAATGCCCCATGGTTGCGCTGAACAGCAGTTTGAGGTTTAGGTTCACCTCAACAACAGAAGTTAAGCTAGCAATTTTATTTTGAAAGCCAAATTGGCTTCAAACTTGCTGCTATTATTGTGTGTGCTATTAAAGTAGAGTCATGTAACACTGTACTTGTTGTTTAACACTACCGTGAAGCAACAACACTTCCTGCTCTCCAAAATATAACAAAACATATTACAATGAGCCATAAAAGAAGTCTAAAAAGCAGCATGTTTTGTAAACATACATGAGTCAGTATCGTGGGAGAGTCAGTTTAAATTTATTTTTGCACTGTCATGCTGCAACAGAAAAAGGCCTTCGTCTAAATGTTCACACAATGTTGGAGACAATGAATTATTCAAAATGTCTTCCTAACATGATGAAATTATATTTGGGGAATCCCGACTTCTGATCGTCCTTCCCTCATTGAGAGCAGCAGTCTAAATGAGCAGTGTTTCTGTCCACAGGAATAGCGACCGCTTAGGGAATGGCTTCCTTTACGCTTCAGTCAATCCAGAGTACTTCAGTGCTGCTGAGAGTAAGCCATCACACATCAAATATCCATCATATTGTTCTTGCCATGTGCGTATCCGCTACTGATCCACTTCTTTATGTGACAGTGTACGTCCCGGACGAGTGGGAGGTGGCGAGGGAGAAGATCACCATGCACAGGGAGCTGGGCCAGGGATCTTTCGGCATGGTGTACGAGGGCCTCGCCAAAGGAGTGGTGAAGGACGAAGTCGAGACGCGAGTGGCCATCAAGACAGTCAACGAGTCGGCCAGCATGAGGGAGCGCATCGAGTTTTTGAACGAGGCGTCCGTCATGAAGGAGTTCAACTGTCACCACGTGGTATGTGGGCTAAGTTGGTCAGAAAAATGAAGACACGGTCACAAGTTATTGCTCGTCCGCATACACGTAGAACGAATTCAGCAGGTTATGACCGCTCAGTTTTACTTCCTGTGAAATCAGAGTGATTTCTGTCTCATCAGTTATATTTGCTAGAGTGTCCCTGCAGAAAGATTCTCTTACAACACCCTTTTTTCTTAATCTCCAAAACGATCATGGGGAAGAAGAACACTTCAAGCTTTTGTTGGTGGATTCTGAGAAGCATGAACGGGGCATGTAATTAGCGTATCATCATACTTTATTGGGCACCAGACATGACTGTACTGAGACAGGAAGTCAGTCTCCAGAGGATCTTCCTTTAAGCCCAGTTTGATTTCAAGCGATAGCATTCAATATATTTTGTCTGGATGTTATGCTAATATAAGTTATTTTATTGTAAAACTCTACATTTCGAAACATTTCTCATTTCTACATCCAGACCTCTTGTTTGCATGGCACCTACTCAGCTTGACACTTTTCCATCTGCAAAATCAGGTACTAGTTACTAATAGTAATGGCAATATGTTAATTTATTTCAAATGCATAACAAGGTTACATTGGGGAACATCTCAGGTTGACACAAAAAGGAGTAGGAAGAAGCAGAGTTCATTTAATCAGTGAATATAAAATCAGTAAATATGAAAATAATAAAATAAAAAAATTATAAACTTAATAATACAAAAATAATTACAAAATAAACTTAATAATACTGCAATTCTTTGGATGTTGTTGTGGGGTCTTTTGTGACCTCTTGCCATTAGGTGAATAAAGATAAAAATAATTTAGTTTATAGTTTAGTTTTTTAACACAGTTACATTGTAACAGTAAGTAAGTAACAGTGTTTCCCATACATTCATGGCCCGCCACAAATAAATTTGGTTTGCCCACGCACATAAAGACATTATAATGGGACTGTCTGTGAATGTAGCTCCAATTCCGTACAATAGATGGCATCGTAATTCTGCGTCTTAACACGCCTCATACGCACTTGGTGTGATAGAGAATAAGACGACGTTGCAGGAGGGATCAGTGTTGGCAACTTTATTTAGCAAGTATTCAGACCCTTCTAGAGTCTCTCTTTTTTTTTTAAAAAGCAACAAGACTTTTTCTGGTCTCATTGGACACTTTTAGAGACTAACATGAAATCATGTATCACTCTTCTCAACTAGCAGCGAGTGCTGCTGTGCACCTCCCATAGGCACTCATAGGCGGCTCCGTCTTGCTTGTGAACACAAAAAAACCCAACTGACAAACATTGCATCATGACTAGATACAGTGGTGTGAAAAAGTGTTTGCCCCCTTCCTGATTTCTTAGCATGGTTGTCAAACTTAAATGGTTCAGCTCATCAAATAAATTTAAATATTATTCAATGACAACACAACTGAACACAAAATGCAGTTTTTAAATTAAACGTTTTATTATTAGGGGAAAAAAATCCAAACCTACATGGCCCTGTGTGAAAAAGGGATTGCCCCCTAAATCTAATAACTGGTTGGGCCACCCTTAGCAACAAACAACTGCAATCAAGCGTTTGTGATAACTTGCAATGAGTCTTTTACAGCACTGTCGAGGAATTTTGGCCCACTCATCATCATTGGAGGGTTTTCCAGCATGAACCACCATTTTAAGGTCATGCCACAGCATCTCAATAGGATTCAGGTCAGGACTTTGACTAGGACGCTCCAAAGTCTTCATTTTGTTTTTCTTCAGCCATTCAGAGGTGGACTTGCTGTTTTGAATCGTTGTCCTGCTGCAGAACCCAAGTTGGTTTCAGCTTGAGGTCACAAACAGCAGACAGCAGACAGTAGACAGCAGAATTCACGTTTCCATTTATCACAGCAAGTCTCCCAGGTCCTGAACCAGCAAAACAGCCCTAGACCATGATACTACCACCACCATATTTTACGGTTGATATAATGTTCTTTTTTTTTTTAATGCTGCGTTGCTTTTACACCAGATGGAATGGGACACACAACTTCCAAAAAGTTCAACTTTTGTCTTGTCAGACCACAGTATACTGTATTTTCCCAAAATTCTTGGGGATCATCAAGATTTTTTCTGGCAAAATTGAGACCAGCCTCAATGTTCTTTTTGTTCAGCAGTGGTTTTTGTCTTGGAACTCTGCCATGTAGGACATTTTTGCCCAGTGTCTTTATTATGGTGGCAAATGAGGCCTGCAATTCTTTGGATGTTGTTGTGGGGTCTTTTGTGACCTCTTGGATGAGTCGTCGCTGCACTCTTGGAGTCATTTTGGTTGGCTGGCCACTCCTTTCACCACTGTTTTATGTTTTCGCCATTTGTGGATAATAGCTCTCACTGTGGTTTGCTGGAGTCACAAATTTTTAGAAAGGGCTTTATAACCTTTTCCAGACTGATAGTTATGTTTTAAGGGGGGACAATCACTTTCACACAGGGCAATGTAGGTTTGGATTTTTTTTTTTCCTTAATCATAAAAAGTTTCATTTTAAAACTGCATTTTGCGTTCAGTTGTATTGTCATTGACGAATATTTAAATTTGTTTGATGCTTTGAAACATTTAAGTGTAACAAATATGCAAAAAAATAAGGACTCAGTAAGGGGCCAATTTTCACACTACTGGAAATACGCAGTTTAGTGTAGATAAAAAACACAAACTAGTGATAACGTTTTGAATTTTACTGTATTATGATTGGTGTAGGTGAGGCTGCTGGGCGTGGTCTCCCAAGGACAGCCCACTCTGGTGATTATGGAACTGATGACCCGTGGAGATCTCAAGAGCCACCTGCGTTCTCTACGCAAAGAAGTAAGCTTTTGTTTTTTTTATATTGCCTCTTATGGCAGCATTTTCCAAAGTTCGGGTCAAAACGGTTGATTGAATTGATTCTCTTTAGAAGTTGTGGGTGCGGCTTATATTCAAGTGCGCTCAAGGGCCTGTAATTTACAATATTTCCTAACATTGGGCCCCATGAACAATCTGCTTTACAGTGGTTTGTAGTTTTGGGTGACTACTCTCACCTTGCCTTTCTTCCCCCTGCAGAACTCCACCGTCCAGGTCCTGCCCCCTATCAAAAAGATGATCCAGATGGCGGGTGAGATTGCCGATGGAATGGCGTACCTAAATGCCAACAAATTTGTCCACAGAGACCTGGCTGCCAGAAACTGTATGGTGGCGGAAGACTTCACCGTAAAGATTGGAGGTGAGTGACACTTTTTTAGGAATGAGCTCTATGAAATATAAATATGAGGACTTCACAGAGTGTCTGTAGCAGGATGGATGGATGAGCGTCATCTGCAACCTTCTTCTTTACCTGCAGATTTTGGTATGACCAGAGATATTTACGAGACTGATTACTACCGAAAAGGAGGAAAAGGCCTGCTGCCTGTTCGCTGGATGTCTCCAGAGTCTCTGAAAGATGGCGTGTTTACGACGATGTCCGATGTCTGGTAAGAGAAAATGTCCTTCCCGGAACTGATTTTGTGTTTTTGGCGTCTGATCAATGGCACCTCTCCTGGTCGCAGCAGGTAGTGCAAACTTTGGCCACTTTATTTGATATTGTCCACCTTTTGTTTACTTAATGACGTAGTGTGCTTTAGGCCGGCCACGATAAAAGGCCTCTCCGAAATGTACAGTTTAACCATATTGGGGGTGGTCCATAAAGCAGTTAGTATCTGGTGTGACCACCATATGCCTCAAATACAGTATACGATGGAGCATTCCAAACATGGGTGACATGCTCAATGGGTGACATGTCCGGTGAGTATGCTAGCCATGCATACTATGTATTTACATAGGACAGCATACTCACTGGACATGTCACCCATTGAGCATGTTTGGGATGCTCTGAATCAGCGTTTGTGGTATTTGAGGAAAATGGTTTTCACCCTAGCTACTGACTGGTTTTCTGACATACACTACCCCTACCACCCACTACCCCCGGAATGCAATAATCATGCTGTCTAATGAGCATTTTCTTATGCCACACCTGTGAGGTGGATGAATTATGAAGCTCACTAACACAAATTTAGACAGATTTGTGAACAATATTTGAGTGAACTAGGCCTTTTGTGTACATAAGAAAAATTTAAGATCCTTGAGTACAGCTCGTGAAAAATGGGAGCAAAAACAAAAGTGTTTGTTTATATTTTTGTTGAGAATACTGTATATGTGTAGAAAAAAACAGCCTATATGTCAGGTTTGTGTCATACTGTAGGTGACAAAGCAAATAGTTTGTAGTTGTTCTGATGTGAGGCCGTGTTTAATTTTGTGTTTACAATATGCCGCGGGACAATAAAAAAAAGCGCACAGATGACTTCGGACACGCCTGCCTTTGGGCTTGTTTTTGGACTGTTTGTACCTTTTTCTGTGCCAGAAAGGTACAAATATGTTCCTAAGCTGTATAAGTCAAGAATCAAGGGTAGAAAAGCAGTACCGCTAAGGGTGCCACAGTGATCACATACTCAGTACACTTCAGTGAAAGGTACACTGATGCCCATTTAAGGGTAGAACTAACCATATGTTTGCTTTCTCACTGGTCCCTCGAAAGCCTTTCCATTGTTCACTCCTTCTTGTGCTGTTTCTATCAGCAGGAACATAGTTAAGGAGAACTAAAAGTGTTTACTAGCTCGCTCGCAAGCTTTTGTTTCCTAACTCCAAGTGTCCAATGTGTCGGTCCTTAAGAATGGCCTTAAGCGGCTCCAGATGTTTCCCAAATGAGCGGTTGCGGTGCCAGCATAAATTCCCCTTTGCGTCGCAGACTGCATCTTCCCTTTTGATGTCAAACAGATCAGGTTTGGTGTAACGATCCACAAAGTAGGTGACTATTTTTGTTAGATCTCCAAAAAAAGGAGCTGGCTCGCAGTGTGTGTCAGTGCTGTGTTTGTGTTTTTCTGTGTGTGTGTGTGTGTGTGTGTGTATGTGTGTGTGTACTCAGTGCACTGTTGAACCAGTGGTGAAAACTTGCAAGACAAGCGAACAAATATTGCGGTCTGTGTCAGTCACGGGAAGAATTTCTTCATCTGTGAGTTGATGGTGGTCTCACACAGCGAGGAGGCTCGAGAGAAAAAGTGAGGTGACGTTTGCTGTACAGTACGTGCAGCTCGAAGTCTTGTCCTTCGACGGTGAAGCATGCAGCCAAGTTATTTTAACACTTAGGCTGCCAGCTGGAAAGAGTCTCTCTGACTTCATCTGCTTATTAAACATTCAGCACATTTGCCAGGTTAGAAAACCCTAATAGTAAAAGGCTGTTTAACTTGCATTGTAAGAAGCACCAGATTAAAGGCAGGACCTGCTTTTGTCATTTTTACATTAAGAGTATGTCATGTTTTGCCACAGGTCCTTTGGCGTTGTGCTGTGGGAGATCTCTACCTTGGCGGAACAGCCTTATCAGGGCATGTCCAATGAGCAAGTGCTGCGCTTCGTCATGGAAGGAGGACTCCTGGACAAACCTGACAACTGTCCCGACATGCTGTGAGTCTTTTTTTTCCCCACCTTTCTTCCAGGTTAATGAAAGGTTGGGCTGTGTCAGCGCCCTCACCCTACTTTCTTCTCTCATCTATTTTAAGTTGTAGTTTTCTGCACGCAAGCTATCATGAGGCCTGACATTGGTGGCGTCACAGGTTAAATGTGGTCTGTTGACGACATGACCCCGCCGCTCGGCTCGGCCCATAGAAGGGATGCCCCTCATTCCTGTCCGGCCGCCAAAGAGTGTGACGGAGGACGGAATTATTTCGCTCATTCGTAATTCATTCATTCATTAATTGCTTATTAGAGGACACGGTGCAGACATGCATGTCTCCTCTCCCTCTCTGACCTCAACAAGAAGGCATTCTGCTCAATCCCCCTCCCCCTTACTCTCCATGGCTGACCTCACCTTAGAAAGAGATTGCAAAAGTAGTGGAAGGAAAAACAGAAAAAACGTGGGGGGAAGCTTGTGTTGTGCAGACACAAACCTCTGGTTTCTATGACAGCCTGACTGTGTTGTCCTGATTACAGGAGTGTGTGGATTGTGTTACAGAGGTGGTGTGCTGGGGGATGAGGGGAGGTGGTGAGGGTGTGCTAGAGATGGGATTCGGTCTGTTTCCCGAAAAAGTGTGGCAATAGTCAGACAAAGGAGAAGTCACACGTGGAGAGCTTTGGATGTTAGAATGTTAAAAATGTAGTTTTCAAAAATATTTCAGCATTTTTTTATATTTTCGTTTATTTCGTTTCATGTATTTATTTTACTTTTTGTTATTATTTATGATGAATTATTCAGTAATAATAATTATTATAATTATTCATCCATCCATCCATTTTCTATACCGCTTCAACCTCATTAGGGTCGCGAGGGCATGCTGGAGCCTATCCCAGCTGACTTCGGGCGACAGGCGGGGTACACCCTGGACTGGTCGCCAGCCAATCGCATTGCACATATAGACAAACAACCATTCACACTCACAACCATTCATACCTATGGACAATTTAGAGTCGCCAATTAACCTCACCTGCATGTTTTGGGAATGTGGGAGGAAACCGGAGTGCCCGGAGAAAACCCACGCGCACACGGGGAGAACATGCAAACTCCACACAGAAATGCCCAGGGGAGAATCGAACCCAGATCTTCCTCCAGGCTGTTCCTGTATTGGCCAACATGCTAACCACTAGACCACCGTGCGGCCCTATAATTATTCAATTAATAATTAATTTTCAATAAACACCAAGAGCAAAAAAAACAACAAAAAAGTACATTATTGCTCATGAAATGAATGTAAAGGAATTTGATTGAATTAAAAAAGAGAGAAAACACAAACACAGCATTGTAAAAGTAGTAGTATTTTCCATAAATTAACAAAATAAGAACCTGAAAATTTGACTTGCCAATATTTTCTAAAATAAGTATTTTTGTTCATCCTAAAGGAATGCCCTGATACCTTAAAACTGCAGTGGAAGCTCCCAAGTATTTGGCTTTATTTGACTCTTTCTTTATGAGACTATGTTAAAATATGACTTAAAATTTTGCCTGAACGGTTTATTCACCTGGTATAATTTTTTATGGGAAAACATCAACCAGCTTCACAGATGTTTTTCTTTGTGTTCTCACTAATATGCATTTCTTTTTCCTGATGAAAAACCCCCAACAAGCACATCTGGCTTTTTTGCTTAGGAATTAAATTCTAATTACTTGAAAATGTTCAAAAAAAGGATGGACAGCCAGAAAGTAGGACAGTAGGAGTCGCACTTGAAGAACGTTTCCTTTTCCCCAGCATCAGGTTCCACCGAATCGCTGGCTCAAACCTCCTGTGTGAGCGAGGCATGTGCTAAAAGTGACTCATATTGGCTGTGACTCAAATGATTGATAAAGCACCGTGTAGAGAGCTGAGACACAAATCTGCCTGCAGTGTTCCATTGTTTCCTAAAGTTGCATGCACAGCAACAGATGGTGGGATTGTTCAGCAGCAGCACTCTGCAGTCAGGTTACTCGGGAGCATCCGCCCGTCCTACAGCCACACACCGCATTCTTTTTTTCTTGTTTTTTCCATGAGCGTCATCCCCAAGACACTGCTGCTTACTAGTACATGCTTAAAGCTTGTAATGTCTGAGTAATAACACGGAAATCAATGTGATATAGCATCCTCTCAATACAGTCACTTACACAGATATTATACACCGGGAGGGTCATGAGTGAAAAATCTCTGCGTGATATCCAATACCAATTGAAAGTGTTAAATAATACATCTCTGACGGTGTCAATCAAAGCTAAGCATTCTTTGTAAAGGTACATTTTTGCTATCCAGATCTTCTAATGTGTATCTAATGAAGTGACAAATGAGACATTCCAAATAATGAAACGAATAACTCATTTGGATTGAAAACCACGGTCTCTTCTGCCACCTGCTGGCAACAAAGAGAAGTCATAAATTGTCATGCTGTACAGTCGGGGTCCTCAATTATACAGGCCTGTATTGCATTACAAAAAAAAACTTAAATATTCAATGGCTTTACATTTAAAAATGCGTAGGTGATTATCCAAAGGCACATATTTAAAAACTGGATAAATTCAATGTATTATTACTTCATAATGTGTAGAATTGTGCATTTCTTCCCCCAAACACCAGTAATAAATCGCCAGAAAAATGATCACTTTGTGAATGGTTGTTTTTTTCTTAATTGAACTTAAAAACATTATTTTTGTGTTACTATGATACATTTCATTTATTTTGTTTATTGTATTCTCAATACGGACTATTACGGTATAATAGTAATTTCTTTACAGACTGGATAAAATGATGATTGTTCACTCTAATTTATTACAAAATGTAACAACTGTGTGATTACCCTGTAATGATATTTTAAATAAATGTACATTTTCGTAGAAAAATGTGTAAATGATCATAAACTGCGAGCGATTTAAGGAGTATTGGTTGGACATGTACATTTTGTTTATTGTGGTTGCTTTAAGTGCAGGGATAAAATCCAGTTTGCTTTCTAAAATTAGCCCTAAACTAAAAAAAAAAAGAGGAAAACATTTTGATTTTCTTTGTAGCATGGAGGCTAAGGCGTGTGATGATACCAACGACTGTTATGTTGCAGAAAATTCTTATTTCTCCACAACTAGAAAGTGTGACCAATGAATTTACTGGCTGAGTGTGAATCAATTCAGCATGTTGTGCTACTGAGAGGTGCATTTAGTGAAAGTGTGTTTTGTATTTTTATCCATTTGGGTTGTCTAAGTTTAGAGACATAATCCAGCGTCACATGATGTGTCACGTAGTCATACAAATGCAGCGCTGGTGGGAGATGATCATGCAGTGCACTGAAGTCTTCCTCTGTGCAGGTTCGAGCTGATGCGGATGTGCTGGCAGTATAACCCCAAGATGCGTCCATCCTTCCTGGAGATCATTGGCAGCATCAAAGAGCAGCTGGACCCCCCCTTCAGGGAAATGAGCTTCTTCTACAGCGAGGAGAACAAGCCTCCAGACACAGAGGAGCTGGACATGGAGGTAGAAAACATGGAGAACATTCCACTGGACCCTGCAGCCACCATGCAGCCCTCTGCCTCTGCCGCCCCCCCCTCAGCGGGGTGTCCCACCGGGACACCGCCACCCTCCACCCAGCATTTACCCATGCAGCACCCAAGTACTCCTCTGGTTGGACCTTCCCCCTCCTCTCTTGCGTCTGCCGGCCAGAGTTTGGACAAGCACACGGGACATGCGACGCCCAACGGGCCCGCGATGCTGTTGAGGCCCAACTTTGACGAGCTGCAGCCGTACGCTCACATGAACGGAGGCAGGAAGAACGAGCGGGCATTACCGCTGCCTCAGTCGTCGGCATGCTAATCCCCCCCCCCCCCCCCCCCCTCCCTCCTCTTCTTCCTACACAGGGTAACCCAAATCTGTCCTCCTCCTCCTGGGGGATGGATGAGGTAAGACTTTGTCCTACTGAGGGCCAGTAGAGGGTCTCCGCTCAAGACAGAGAACTCTTGGAGACCGGACCTTGTCTTTCATATGTGGATCCTTCCGAAGGAGGACATCAATGCAGACAAGACTTCTAAATCCCCTTTTTGAAAGCATATCTGCCAGCAAATCCAACAGAAGAGCACTTTTTTTCCTGAGAGAGGATGCTGAGGAGTGTGTATTTATACAAACATGTCATTCTCTCTATGATGCTACAAAAAAAGACTTTCCATCAAAGGACTCGCTCACTGTTGTGAGTGGAGATGCTGTCACAGTGGAAGAAGGAGTGTTGTGTCGCGACAAAGAAATGGTGCCAAACGGAGGCTGTGCTTCAGAGTTGAGCCACAACGCAAAGAGATGCTTCTACCAGTTCTACTGTAGTGCATGCTGGCATCCATGGAGCAGGAAGTATGGTTATTTAAATTAAATGAGGTAAAGTACAACATTTATGCGCCCAAAAGCGGTTGGTGGAAATAGATGATCTTCAAGACTTACATTCACATCCAAATTGGAAAATGCATTCTCTGTGTGGATCAAACATACAAGAACACTACTACATCTGTGCATCATCGGATTTCTTTAAAAATATTTGAAATCACAGATTCCATCCATCCGTTTTCCCAGAGAAAAGTCGCACGCACACGGGGGAGAACATGCAAACGCCACACAGAGCTGTCCAAACGAGATTTGAAGCATCGATCTCCTGACCGTGCAGCCAACATGGTAAATCCCATATTTTGGTAAGAAAAAAAGGGATTTTTTGATATACATTTCTTATTTTTATTATTAGAATTATTACTACTACTACTTTTGTTTTCGTTATTACTTTTTTTTTTTACACTGGACACACAATTTGAATGGTTTTAATTGCTTCCCAAAAATAGACACTACCCTTTTAACCCATCATTTACCACACAATTTATTGTGAGAATGAAATTGCTTTTTAAAAATTATTTATATTATTATTATTATTGCTATTTTTTATTAATTCTGCAACTGTGTTTTGCAAGGTTTTTCCCTAAACATCTATGACATTGTAAATGAAATAATGCTACATTACATAGGCTGTATAAAATATATAAAAATAATTATGATTAAACATGTCTAATCCAAACCTATTATAAAAAATTACATTTAAAAAAAAATCATTCAATGACCAGTGATGAATTTTATTATTGTTGCATATATAACTAAAATCCCCAAACTCTGAAGCACAGCCTGAGTGTTCTGATCCAAACGGAAGCATCATTTTGAGACTCTTACCTTTCTGGATGGGCATTAATGATCAATAAATTGGTAGGCTTTTTTAATGTTATTGTTAATGTGATGGGAAAATCTCTTTCTGTGAATGTCCTGAACTCCTGTTTCCTATTCAGAACGCCTGTTCACCAAACAGCGCCTGTGCTGGCTGAAGCCCAGTAGTGCACTCCTTTGTGCCTCAACCACCAATCAATTCCGCACAATCTACAGAATTGTTCCCAATCAATTCACTGATTATCATGCCCATCCCTTTCGCCGTCTCCCAGCATGCACGTCAGCCCGTTCGTACGTGGAAAGAAGGATGCTTGTTGGTTTCTACGTGTCATCTAGAAGGCCTTACAGTTGACTTTTACGACTGCAGGACCCTTTTTTATAAACACGTCATTGTTTAGTTTCAACTTTCTACAATGTTTGCCTCTTACGTCTGTACAGAACAAAGCTGCTATTTTATTCTCTCTTTTTTTCAGATGTTAAATAGAAAAGAAACCCTTCAGGTGTGGTATTTTACGCTCTCCACTAAAGTCCCTTTCTTATCTTTTTCAATCTGTTTAACATTTTTTTTAAAAGACAAAAAAAAAAGATGATTTCGTTATCAAATGTGTTTCTGTAACACTACACTTCATTTATTGTATTTGTTTGTTGGATGTCTATTATTATTATTATTATTGTTTTTATTATTAATATTATTATTTGGAATGGACACCTTAGCTCCACGTGTGAGCGTGTACTTTCTGCACCCTTTTTTTGTACTTTGTCATCTAGCACTGCGCCTCAGGGTGCGACTCGATCTCAGGTCAACGTAAAGGCTTTTTCTTTTTCTCCACACATTCTCATCCTCCTCCTCCTCCTCCTCCTGCTTTCCCATCACGCTTTGTTGAGTCCGACAGTGCCCTCTCCCTCTTCCTTTCCTTCTGTGACTCCACCTCTGTTTGTAGTTTTAGTTTTAGTTGTTAGTTTTTTTTAGGTGCTTGTTCGCCTTAATCATGCCAACCATCTTTCATTACGGTAGTGAGCACACGCCTCCTCCCCCTTCAAAGTGTTATCGTCTTTCAAACGCTTCGGAAACCAAATAAAGAATGAATGGCTCCAAGACCACAAAAAAATGAGGTTGAATTTTAATGTAATGAATGAACACAAAAGGGTCTTAAATTTAATGGAGGCTGAGAATGATTTTGATGGTTTTATCCAGATGTTATTTTTGGGGAGAAATGTTGCTTTTTTTATGTTGTTTTTTTTTCTGTAGAAGTGTTATTTATTTATTTTTATTTTCCCTTCAATGATATCAGTTAAAATCACTGTATAAATTGCCCCATGATTCAATATAAAGATGGATTTTTTTTGTATTTTCTTTGGTGACTTAGTTTTTTCCGTTAACTATAATTACAGCTACCTCATTCTTTTTTATTATTGTTGCATTCGTGTTTAAAAAATAAGCTACAATTGGCCCCAGTAATATATATATATATATATTAAAAACAATGTCTATTTAATTGGGTTAAATACCATTTCATGTGAAAAAACTTGATTGACAGAACATTTTGTCTAGAAAAATACATTTTATCGAGCACAATTGTGCAAAGGCATCAATAATGTGTAAGCATAAAAAAATAGAAATGCACATTAATTTTTAACATTTGTTGTTGATTTTAAGGGATTAAAAGGTACAATCAAACATGTATTTAATTTATTTTAGTAATGTAAACACTGCCGGTCTTATGGCCACGCCTCCTCACTTGGACGCCATCTGGTGGTGTCTCAGTGAAAGCGTTACTGTATTGCCAATGGGAAGGATGGTATTTATAATCATTTATAATTGAAATTAATCATTTAATTATATATATTGCTAGATTTTAACCACTCCATTCGGGAAGCATCAATAAAATGTTACTTCAATAGCTCAGAAATCAGCTAAAATGTATTTTTTAATAGTTAGGATGAATGTAATGCTAAAAGAGATGATGGATAACTGATGGTAAATGAATCTGAAGGCGCGTTTAAGGCGCCGTCGACACCTAGGTTAACACCTAGGTGCTTAAGATTAAGCTTTAAATGTGTTTTTTCAAGTTTCCTGCATAATGTAAAATGTTATGAGTTATTATTTGGATTTCACTGAATGTTTTCATGCAGCTTTACAGAGGTCTATGCATCCAAACTGCAATAAGAGGTCAGTTATGTCGACTTTTCCATTCCTGTACCTTAAAAGGAGGGCCTTCTAGTCTGCTAGTGCTTTATCTGTAAAAATACGTGCTTGTTTCCTGATAATGGAAAGAAAATCCAAAACGTTTTGTATTTGAAGCCTCAAATTTTGTTCACACCTGCAGCAGAGATGTCCTCGGTGGACATCTTCTAATGTGTACTTTTCCTTTTTTCTCAATCCTTAAATAAATCAATCAATAATAACTATTTGTTTTGTTCGATGTGAACAATGCGAATGCTAATAGACAGATCACAGCTCACCACACAAATACAAGCCTGGTAGTTCCGTTTCTGTCCACGAGGTGGTGTCATTGTCTACGCCACAAAGCGGTAACAACAGATGCATTCAAGTGCCCCCAGCGAGCTTGGGAATTGATGCAAATGGTAACAACGCAACGCTGGCAGTAATCACATGATTGTATTTGACGTTTGTGTTAATGTAGCTGTTTGACTATTGACAGAACTGTGCAGAAGTATTGGGTCACCACCGTCTTTCTTTCACAGCAGTCATTCTGACATTGTAAAACGGTACACAGTGAGACAGATACAGGCATTAATATTGTTATTAATCATTGCCCTATTATTAGTATTCGTACATTAATCATGTTACCATTCCAAATGATCATGTACTGGTAGCCTGTTCCCTGCTGCAGTTGAGCAGCTGGAGGTATGTCAGTCACCTGTGCCTGTTCCAATTGAAAACCTGAAGTTATGTTGATCACCTGTTCCTATTCCAGCCGAACACCCGGACGCATGCCAGCCACCTATACCTATTCTAGCTGACCACCTCGATGTATGTCACTTGTTGCCCTTCCAGCTCTGCGCCCAGAGCAATGTTAGTCATCTGTTACTGGTCCAGGGTCTCCAATAATGATCTCGTGTGACTGTTCTAGATGAGTACCTGGAGTTACAGTATGTCTCTGTTCCTGTTCAAGCTCATTCCAACTACGTACGTTAATCTGACTCTTCTATGCGCATAAAATTATCATTCTGTACATGTTTTCATGAGTTTTATATGACTAATTCTCAATTGTCTCGAAATGAAGGGCTTTCCGAGTCTGACAGCACTTGAACGCAGCACAGCATCAGCCAGGGACTCGCTCGGGGCGATCCAGAGAGGCGGGACACGCCCTCTTCGTGCACTTGTCAAAGGACAGTGAAGGCACATGACGTCACACTTGTGTGCACAGACACACGGAGAAAAGATCTCGACTGACTGACTGGATCTTTTTTTTTTTTGCAATTTTGACATATTAAAGCGCCACGATGTTGCCTTTTAAGAGAACTTTTGAAGGCGAAAAGCATCAGCTTCAGGAGCTGAACGGCCGGCTGGCCCAGTACCTTTCCAGAACACAACAACTGGAGCGAGAGAACGCGCGTCTCATGGGCGAGATCAACCAGCTGAGGCAGGCCAAGGTGGCGGAATGTGAGCCAAGGTACAAGGCTGAAATGCGGGACCTGAGAAGGACTATCGAGCGGATGTCGCTGGAGAAATCCCGCGCGGTGCTGGAGAGGGAGCGGCTGTGGAGGGAGTTGCAAATGGTGCGATCTCTGTGCAGCCAGCAGAGCGACGTGTGCAAGGACATCAGCGGGGAGCTGCAATGCTGCGAGAAGGAGCTCCAAGACGCTCACAAAACCAACACTTCACTCCAGCAGCGTTTATCTGACCTCCACAATGAGTATACGTTCTTAGAGGAGGCGCACAAGCAGGAGATGGGCCACCTCAGACGTCAGGTGGAGTCCAGGGTGGTACCCATCATCACTCAAACTTACTCGGGGCCGCCGGCTGCATCTGTGGAGGAGGTGCAGCAGTATGCCCGGGGGCTCTCCGAAGGATGGATGGAGACTTTGGAAATGTACCAGCACAAGGTAGAGGAGATGGAGCAAACCATAAAGGCAGACCAAGCCTTGCTGAATGACCTGCAGAGGGAGAAGATGCTGCACGTCACAGAGTTGGACAAACTACGCACGGATGCGGAAAAACAAGGGCAGCTTCAAGTTCGTCTTGAGGAGGAACTGATGCTCATGCAGGATAAATTTAGTCATGACGTGGGAGACTATCAGGTGAGGACACAACATGAGGTCCAATTTAATGCAGTCCAATATAATATGTGTATCACTTGACACACATGTATTAATGGATGTGGTTAGAGTGGTGTTGAACTACACTTTATCACACTTTCAAATACATGCTTTTGAATACATATTGTCTGTCAAAACTGTGCTTCAGTTTTGCTATTAATCAGAATGCTGATGCATATGTGTGTATTGTGCATTGTATACAGTTAGTGTTGTCCATAGTGAATGTAGATATACTTTTGGTGACGAAATATGCTTAAAAAAAACAAAACAAACACCTTATGAGTCTTTGTGCTGCCACACCCATTGTTTTTCAAGGCAATTTGTTGGTACCACAATTGTCCAAAAGTGCAGCATCATCGTGTGCAACATTTAAGGTTGGACAGCCTGACAGCATTTTCCCTTCCGCAGGGCTTCATGACTGCTAGATTATGCAGTAGCCACTTAAACCAATTATCTGTCAGACTGACAAATCCCTATAAGGTTCTTAAAGATAAATCCCCAAGCAGGTTAATCAAATGACAATGGGTTGTCTTATGTCATATGTACAGTATCTACTATTACCATACAACACTTGATTTTTATGCAGTAAAGGAAGTTAAATATACCATAAGTACAGTGAAACCTCCCTTGGGGAACATTAGAACATACATTAATCCGTTCCAGGGTTAAGATGTGGTCATTCAAACCTAAATAAATGTTTAAGTAACCTTTTAAACCGTTTCTTTCTTTAATTTCTGTTAAAATTGGTAGTTGACTTTCATGGCTCTGAGAGATGTTTTTACACATTGCATTATTTGGAAATTGTGTGATGTATTGTTCCTGAATAATCTTGTTGAACAGGCTTATTCGCTTTCCAGGGCTGTAATTGTAGTACAGGACGTAAGATCTTTTCTCCTTTTCTCCACCCTAGATGATTATTGACCAACTGGAACGTGAAAGGAGCATGATGGCTGATGCGATTGGACAGAAGATGCAAGAACATCAGCATCTTCTCCAGGTCAAGATGGATCTGGGCATGGAGGTGGCTGCCTACAGGTGAGCCTGGTCATTCTTAATACCGGATTAAAGCCACGACACTGGCCATAAGACCTCTTTTTCAAGAACTGTTTCAGGAACATTTTTGAGACTGACCTTTTGAGACACTATTTTCCAGCAAGTCTTTCTGTTGCCAGGTCACTGGTGTGCATGTGAGAGCGAGTGACGGAACAAAACAAACTCTGAATGCTTGGGGCCACCTGTTGGTTTGCATGTGTAAATCTCTGGACCGCAAATATAAGATGAGCTTGTCTTATATTTGGGTCGATATAAGAGACGCTCAACATTCTTAGTTTGGATAGAAAAGGATGTGAAACTCCAAGGCACAATACATGAATTACATCACCAAAATTACTGTATATAAATTTACAAGAAAAAAATGTACATGTTGGCCACACGGTGGTCTAGTGGTTAGCATGTTGGCTGCACAGTCAGGAGATATGAAAGACCTGGGTTCGAATCTCCGTTGGACATCTCTGTGTGGAGTTTGCATGTTCTCCCCGTGTGTACATGGGTTTTCCCCAGGTTTCCTCCCACATTCCAATCTAAATTGTCCATAGGGCATGAATGGAATGTACATGTTGAGATGCATGCATGGATTGTCACTTAAGGACCCTGACTGTACCTACCTTATCGGTTCAATATTGATTGAAATGGATTTAGTACCTTTTCCTGAACAACTGGGACATTCACCTTGTTTACATACATTATTTTTGTTTATAATGTCTCCAATATACATTAAAATAGTCATCCAGTGGCGCCACACCAAATTAATGGTAGTTTGGCAAATACTCATCCATCCATTTTCCATGCCGCTTCTCTTAGGGTCGTGGGGGTATGTTGTATCCCAGCTGACTTCGGCGGGGTACACCCTGGACTGGTCGCCAGCCAATCAAATATAGACAAACAACCAGTCACACTCACATTCATACCTATGGACAATTTAGAGTCGCCAATTAACCTAACATGTTTTTGGAATGTGGAAGGAAACCGGAGTACCCGGAGAAAACCCACGCACGCACGGGGAGAGAATGCAAACTCCACACAGAAATGTGTGGAGTTTGCAGGTCTTCCCGATCTCCAGACTCTGACTGTGTGGCCAACATGCTAACCACTAGACCACCGTGTGGTAATACTCAGTGAGACAATATTTTGACATGTTGATACATGAAAATGTCTAATGTATTTCATATCAGCAGTAAAGTAACTCTGCATTAGTATTCGACCCGTCAGTGTCAGAGTTGAAGAGGCCAAATGTTTTCCCAGAGATGTAGCGGGTGGCATGTGTCCCGAGTCAGCATCTGCTTTGGAATTTGAAGGGAAGTATGGACAGCCCTGCATTGTGGCTGTTATTTTTAGGTCAGTCTTTTGGGAAGCACTCTTTGAGAGAGGTTGCTTCTGTTCCAGGGGTTCTTTTGTGTGCTTGTGCTTGGGACTTGAAACATGGCAGGAAGATTACAACGTAGTCTTTATTAGATTAGTGATTGGTTAGGCTTTTAATAATAAGGACTCTACATAACCAGGATCTCTCAGCCTGGGCCGTTTAGCGAAAGGGTCGAGATGGAAGAGCTGGATGAGGTACAGCGCCTTGTACGGTAAATACTGTATTTGGTCTCTTTCTTTCATACAGGAGGAACCCTAGAACTGCGAGATTATCTGCAATCAGCAATTCTTACTTGCTTTTGTCTTTAACCTTTTTGTTGTGTGTTGTCCAGGGCTCTCTTGGAAGGTGAGCGAGCTGGTCTCCAAGATGCTCATAGGAGGGTGAATCAACATCAGAGAGAAAGATTAATAGGTACTTTACTGAATTTGTTGTCGCAGTTTCAAGTTGAACTGTGAACTGTGAACTGTGTGACCATTAATTCTCTCAGATATCAAGATGCCCAGCCAACCCTACACTCCAAGAACTACAACCAGACAGCGTATGGACGTCAGGGTTTCACCACCCACTTCTAATCTGAGAAGATCTCCTGTGGTTCAGTCAGGGTCCAGAAGTCTCTCACGGGTCATTCCGATTTCACTTACAACCAGGACACAGCATCAGAGTCCTGCTTCCAGAAGGGACATGATCTCGTTTGCTAAAGCCAAGAGTGCCTCTTCTACCACTGTTCCCAGTGCCACCAAAGATAAAGGAGTAGTCAAGAGTGGGCAGCAAAGTCAGAAGTCAACAAGAACGGAAGAGAAAAGTAAGAAAATCGAATGGATCTCACAGGGAGAAAACCAAACTAGTCCCATCAAGTCTTCTGCTGCTGAGACCACATCAAGTAGAGTGCTCTCACCAGTGATGAAGAGCCTAGACACAAAACCAAGGAACATGAAAGTCGTAGATGAACCAGATAAAGGCGATGACAAGGGGTTGAAGGATGAAAGTGAAACCAAGTCCACGATGGAAAGAAGTCAGCGAATGGCATTAGACAGTGTGTCTGTTGAGGAGATCATTGAGAAAGTCATCAATCCAGCTGGTTTGGAAGCCAAGGATTCCTCCGCCGGAGAATCAAATGTGACCTATCACGTAGAGAAAACCAAACAAGAGGATGGCTCGACTAAGACCCAGATTGTGCTGGAGTCCAAGGTGAAGGAAGAAGTGGATGTTTCTGAAGACTCTGCCCTGGATCAGCTGCTGAGTCAAGGAGTGAAGAAGGTATCCCTGGATGATATTGAGGACACAGCAACAGGCAGCATGATCAAGAACTTGCTAAGTGGTCTTCAGGGTGAGGGGAATCTACAAAATAGGTCTGTTAATGTGGAGATAATTGAGCAAGCAGTGGAGTCTTCCAGCGATGACATAGCAGAGAAGTGTTTTTATGAGCCCTCATCATATTTCCAAATTGAAGAGATGGAAAATGACCAAGATGATCAGAGTGCTGATGATGGCATGAAAATGATGGTTGATTGCAAGGGTGGATCTGTTGAGGTTCAGGAGGTCATCAAGGAGAGTGAAGCTTTGTATTTCACCCACGACCAAGAGCATGATGAGTATTTTGCCTCCACACCCGATGATCTCTCAGAACCCGAAGAGACCTGTGGCATTACATCATATGGTCATTACGGTATTGTGGACGACTTATCTGATGAGAGGTATTATCAAGATGACAAACCTCCTCAAAGTAGAACCATCATTGAGGAACATAGCGACTACAAGTTTACGCCAGGAGAACGCCCTTTTCTCAGAGAGAGTATTCCTGAATGCATCATTGAAGAGGAGATCCGTGTTTCCCCCATAGTGCAGGAGTCGGTGCTGGAGTTACTGCGAGGGGACTCTTTGGCACCTAAAGAACAGCTGAGGGGAGCTTTGGAGAAGTTACAAGGTTCAGTGTCAGGTCCACTGAGGGAGGAGTTAGCTTTTCTAACTAAAGTTAGCAGTGAAAATCCACAGAATGTGGCTTTTGACATCAAGAAAATGCAGCAGTCCAGTGACAGTGGAACCACCACCATAGTTGCAGAGCTGAACGTCTCCCAAACTCTGGAGGACTCTGGGCTACTCGATGATGACGATTTATCCGAGGAGCAGATCTTGGAAGCTCTGAGGTCTTCCCACATGGGGAGTGACTTGCAAGGAGCCGCAGGGGAAGGCTACAGCTTCAGGATCTCCAAGGAACAGCATGTTATGCTTAATGATGAGTTCGACTTTGCAAGGGAAGGCGAGTCTATGTCAACTGTTACAGAGAGACAAATCAAACAGGGGCCATCAGAGAAAATGCTTCACTTTCAGATGGAGGGGCACAGCAGTCATACCGATGCTACCGCTGATCAAGAGTGAATGACACGATCGGTTGCTTACCTTGAAAGAAGATTGGGAGTAATTACGTATCTCCTACCATTTACAGAGGACACAACATCCCTTTAATTGTAGTACCCGTAATGGGATACGAAGGACTGGGAGGTAGAAAGGATCAGTTCTTCAACACTGTTTCTTATCAATGCAATACCGGCCATACTTCTTAGATTATCTCCACCTATTTTTCTGGAATTATTTCAGTATACCAAAGAAGGAACCATATGGACTTGAATCTCATTTTAATCAAAGGCCAGATTGGTAGATGACTCTTTCCATCCACCGTCATCCGATATTTGGAGCCTAAATGACTCTGAATATCGGACAAGATATGATAAGGGTGGTTGAGGTTAAAGGCTATATTGCTATATGTCACCTGTCCATGTCCCTACTGTCCTATGCAGACACTTTCCAATATTATGTTATACAGTCTTGTGCAAAAGTCTTAGTCCATCACTAGCTGTATTGTTTTAATGACTTTAAATCAGCACAGACTCAATTAGCAGGAATACGCTAAAAATTCCAAATACTTTTTTCTAGGAGTGGCACATGGATTACGTTTATGACTACTGTCTGAGTCACTATGGCATCAAAAGAGCGATGCCGTAGCCTGCTAACTAACTGATGGACAAACACAAACACACTCTGCAGTCCAGGTTTTGCAGAGGCCTAGGTCTAGATGGTCATTAAAGCATTGCTAAAACAACAAACCTTAATGCACCTTTGCACAACACTGTATATTGTTTTTACTTATATTGCACCCAACGTGATCGATGTAGCTGGGATCGTAGTAAATGTTTCCAAATAGAATACTCAGTGATAAGTGATTGCATTCTGAGGATTATACACATCATCTGCCACAATTTTGAGGTTTTTCTAGTAAAACACTAAACCCTGAAGTTGCCACGGCACCCGTTGTCTTATGTTTATGGCGCTGGTACCACATAGATACCCTATACCAAATACTGTAATACACATATTTTCACTTAAATTGATTTTCATATTTTACCAATTGTTATAGTAGTCAAAAATGTTGGCATATATCTGGTGATGGTAAGAACTTTATAGCTCACGGTATGCTTTTGGAAGTATCTATTTCTGTCCTACCCTTTGCTGTGCAGGTTGTACATGTGGTCGTGCCATTCCCAGCACCCTTCATTACCCAGCTTTCACAACTTTGTATGCCAGGCTTGAGAGTTGTGCTGGGAGTCATAAGGGGGCTGTGTGCAGTTTTTGAATTATATTATCTGCTTATATGTAGAATTGTCCAGCAGAATCTTTCAGAATGATAAAGTACGTAGCAAAGAGGAAATGGTTGCAGTGTCTGGACACTGTTTGCTTGACACGTTATCCACGTGGCTAAAAGGGATCCTTATGTAAGCGTGTGTTCATTACCGCTCACTATTTTTGTATTGGCTTAGTGGCGCTGAGTGTTCACAAGGTTTTGGTGTGTCGTGTACATGTTAAAAAGGGGCAGCAAAAGGTCACATGGCTACTTGCTGTGTACATTTCTCTCAGTAGCTTCTGAGAAAAAGGAATGTTTAGTTTAAACTTCATGTCAGTTCAACATCAGAGCTTCTGTGTGAAATGACACACTGTGTGTCTTTCATAGCATGAATTGTTCACCTCAACATCAGTATGTTTAAGGGCTGCTTCATGATACGATCTAAACACATTCTGGCCTATTATTGACATGAAACACAACTAATGTAGCTTTTGTTGACAAAGAGCTTCCTCTTACAACTTAATAAACAAATACTGTGAGTATGTTTTCAGAGTGTCTGCATTTCTTAAATCGTATTTTATTCGGAATTAAAAAGTGACACAACGTCAGTCCCTGCCAGGGTCATAAGATCTTTGCAAGTTTTGTATTATTCACACCTTTTAAAGCTGCAGCTCAGACTTACTTTTATTTTACCATCTTGTGGTGACAGTTTACCCAACAACAAACTGCAGGTCTCCAAGCACTAAAATGAAAAACAAAGCTAATCAGAAGCAACATAGTGAGTCAACATTGAAAGACGAGAGTCCCAACTCGTATTCAGAAGGGAATAAACAGTAACAGACAACACATGCATGCACTAAACATCCCCAAAATAACCTCTGTAGCACTTAAAGGTTTAGATAACACCTACTATGCGCACCACTTAGAAGAGCAGGTCAACAAGAGGCCCTAACAGGATTATTACAGGGGCTAAAAAAAGCCGGGTCAAAGTAAAGAGTTCACGAGTGAAACTTTCACGTTGCTTATACTGTACGTAGCATTAAAATAAATAAAAAGAGGCTGCGCTATGAGGTATGAAAGCTGTCAAAGTACATAACGATGCGAAAGATGTCATAAAAGATTGTCTGGTGTGAGTGAAATCTGGAGGTTTGAGAGAAAAACACTGAATTAAAGCAGTGACTAACAGGGCTAACTTCTCCCTCTTCGCTGAGCAAAGTTGTGTAATCTGGATTGGATCCATCTGGCCTCTTGGATGTTTTCAGTGTTGCTAGGGTTGATGTAATGGAAGACCTTTTTTTCAGCAGCACAACACAGGAAGAGGAGGGAAATGTCAGCATGAGTGTGTATGCGAAGACTTGTCTTTGTTTTCTGTGCTTTTCAGACGGTATAAGCAGCATTCCTTTGGAAAAAATGACTCGGTAGTGCAGATAGTGACAAAACATTTCCACAATGTGTCATTGTTCCAAAATGTTCTGTCAAAACTTAGTGATGAGAGACCTGTCATACATTGGCCCCCCTACTTGGATGCAATAACAAACCTCCCTAGGAACAGTGATGCATGTTCTCCAGGCATGCTGTTACTAGTAGGAAGTGCATTCTGGAGTCATCTGCAACAATGATCTATAGTAGGCGTGCAGACAATTTTTTATGACATAATCAATGCAGAAAATGATTGACTCGAGCTGTTAATGTGAAATGTAACGTATGTTGCAAAGGACATTACTCTGAAGGCCTTTAACACTAAATGGGGTCATGCGCCCTTTCAATGCAGGGTAGTTAGCCTTTCGCTTGCTAAAAAAGTGTTTGCCATCTGTCAGGTCCCATCCACATTGAGGAAGTGCACAAAGTCACTGTGATATTTTACACCAGGGAGGGCTACTTTGCCCAGTGCAACCTTCCAAGATTAGTCTTTGACTCTGATAGCACCCCCTTTAGAGAGGTGGGTAGAAATAGCTTATCTGTATATGATGGTGGCTTTTGTATTTTATTTTAATAGTGGGAGGTTGTCATGGTCTTCTCTGATGGTCCAAACACTAAAAAAATAAACACACACAAAACATATTTCTTTTTTGATGCTATTACCTTATATCAGAGGTGTCCAAAGTGCGGCCCCGGGCGCCACTTGCAGCCCGCAACTCGTTTTGGATTGTAGAATTTAAATTAAACAAAAAAACCAAACCAACAGCAACAAGGGGGAAAAAGAGCAAAAAGGTGCAATGTAACGAGAAAAAGCTGAAATGTGATACTACTAATTAGGAATAAAATGCACGTTTTGCCTTTAAATACACACAAAACAAATACATCTTTTTTTTCTGCCTTTTTACAAAATAAAAAATATTAAAATGGCCCCCACATCCTTTGACTTTTCCATATGTGGCCCCTCAAAAAAGTTTGGACACCCCTGCCTTATATGTTTAGTTTATATTTATAGATAAAAGCTCTAATATAGACAACAAAGGGAGCTTTGAAATGATGATGAGGTACTATTTTACATAATGAATATGTACTATATATATATATATATATACAATATTATCCATATGATATTTATTACAGTACAGGTGTTCAAATGACTGACAGATGCTTTTGCCAGATTTTGAATTAGCCAAACATGGGAGTTCTGTGATGACGTCAGCTTCATTTGATTGGATGGTCAGAAAGACTGCAAATCAGCGCTAACCTAGCTAGCCGTATTGGTTCAAATGTTTTTGTTAAGGTTTCTAGGTTTCTTTTGTCAACTACAAATGTATGGAAAACTTTGATATATTCGCCAAAGTAGTGGAAATGCAACTGGACAGACAGGAATGTTCCTCCATGATGGAATGTACTTATTGTTGTTCAGGGGCGGCACCAGGAATTCTGGGCCCCATGACAGAAAAATCACCTGGGCTACAAAAAAAAAACAAAAAACGGGTCCATTGACACCTTTTTCGTTTGCCTCTCTTCACTCACCTTTCTCTCTTTGCCTTTTTCACTCCCAGACATTATTTCACAAATAAATCTAATTAATACAAAGTATTTCTTTTTTAGCTTTTAATTTTTAGTAAATTACTAGCGACGAGCAAGTAGTCCTGCAGAGCGAGTAGCTACCCACAGAAACAACAACAAAATGAAACCCTGCATGTTTCTATTGTCTAATTAAAATGTGTTGAAAAATAATGCTTAAAAGAGAAGTCGGTGGGACTTTGTTGTTCTCTCGGGACCAGAACGGGTGGGAAATTTGGAATCTGACCCAGCAAAAAAAATAACAAAGCATCAAAATTGGTTCTGTTAACAATAATGTTAGCTAGCAGCTTTTAACTAGCAGATGAAGTGTTTAGCGGTTTAGCTGTTGTTATAGCAATACCTCACTGATCAATGACAATACTATTAGGCTGAGCGATTTGATGGCATTCAGAAAGTTAAGTAGAGCTGGAATGTGACATTAGTCGACGTCAAAATCTTGACTTTCCACCAAACATCAGCAAAAATACAGATTGTTTTATGCATTATCCACTAAAGCAGGAAGCTATAGAAACAGTATGGGAGATATTTGCATGAATAATACATAAATTGGCTAAACTGGCTAAATATGTAAATGGTGCTCAGCTATTTGCTGACCAGCATGTTGGCCAGCATGCACAATGGTGCAGGCCTGAACGACCACATGGAGGTCATTAGCAGTTGAGTGTCCTATTGTGATGCTTGCGTTTGTGTGTTCCCCCTTTGCTGATAGTGGACTGTATCGATTCTGACGTGATGCCTAACACAGAAACATTTTCGAAGTGCAGGGCAGCTCCTTAGATATTTGACAAGAGCAACTCCTGCTTGCATGATAGACAGTTGTTTGTTTGGTTCCCATGACAACATCATAAGGATCTTGACATATAGGAATTCCTTGTGTTCCCTTTGCCTGTAACTCAGGCCTGGCCCGTATCAGTGCATATAGTCCTGCTATTGTTTTGTTGTTGAGGAGTGAGGATGAGGGCCAAGTTACTGGAGACATGAGGCCCCTCTTAAGGGTCTCCGTGCTCTGACTCACAGCCACGGCATAAGACAGATCACATATAATAGGGGTGTCACAAGATCCCGTGTCTCTCAAGATTAAAACGTGATGAGAGTTCTTGTTCTGAAAAAAAAACAGTCTCACAATAATAAATTAATCACATGATGAATCAAAAGGAACTCAGTAATTTTGCCGGCCTTGATACTGTATAATGCCCTGTACATGCGTGTCTGTTTTCCTCGTCTCTTGCCTCCAAACAGGCAGGAAGAGAGTTTACTTTGTGCTTTTCAGCCTCTGGGCATGTTTGCTCCATAACACATAACGGTACGGATCAAGTGAGATCTCTTGTCAGTTATACAATCGCTTATACAATTGAGGGGAGACGGGGCCGCTAGCATACACAGAGCTAAAGAGTGTTGCCTCATCAGGAGCAATGCAAAGTAACGTAGTAGAAATTAGGAGCGAAAAGGATGCTTGCAAAGGCAGATGCCACAGCCCTTGTGCAGAAATATTTTGCCTTCAATTTATTCTATTTGATTAATAAAGTATCTATCGATCTGTCTATCTATTTATCGATCTGTCTGTCGGTCCGTCCGTCCGTCTGTCTACCAAGTGTACTTTTGTTGCCGGATCATGAGGTTGTTGTAGCCACTTAGCTATTGCTAAAGAATTGTTGCTAGTTGTTGAGTTGAGTACAGTATGTTCTCTTGGAAAAGTAATATGCTTTTGTCTAAACGAAGGTGATTTTATGGTTCTTTTGTTCACATCACATATCCAATAGCAGGGGTGTAGCCAGGAATGCTGTGCTCCATGAAAAACAAATCACTTTGTCCCACCGGCAAGTCCACTTCCGCCTTTGTCACATTGACACAAGTACCCAAATAGCTGTCCTCGTCTATGCCTGCCAGTAGCTAGCTGCTTTTCTTAAAAATAATGATAAAAAATCTCGTCTTTTCTCTTCCTCGTGGACTCGCCTTTGTGAGCTGGGTGTCTCATGACACCCCTGGTGGATGCACATCAATACTGGTCATTCAAAGACAACCCCCTCCCCGTCATAGTGCAAGGTTCTACTTGAGCTACAACTTTGCAGAACGGTAAGTGGGGGTATGCTGACTCCATTATCCTTTACAGGGACACTGAATCAATAACGCAACATCTTCGGGCCTTCTAATGTATTGTAAATGTAATACAGCTGCCCTTGCAAGGAGGCTGTCTACTGTATGTCCGCAGAGAAAACACCGTACCGTATGTATGTAAATATGAGTTTGGATGCAGTAGTAATATTAAACGAGGATAATTAATGAAAAAAACAATAGTAAAAATGATATAATAATACGTAATGATAAATGTTATTTACCTTTGAAGAGGAGTGGTCGAGCATACGTCGTTGTGGAGGAGTTGGAGGAGGAGATATTGAAAAAAAGGACAAGTCGTCGTCGTTAGACTCTTCTAAAAGAGGTAGTGTTCTGTGGGTGGTGTAGAATTAAGCAGGCCTATTAACTCTTCATAAACTTTAATCACATGCTCTGTCAGGGTTGTATAATTTAGCTTTCCATTTAGCTTTATCTCCCCAGTGTCTAACTCTTCCTCTGTTGGTCCCATTAGCAGTGTCACAGTGCCCTCTACTGGTCAAGCATGTACAGTAGCAGTTTAAATACTGATTGAGCGACTACAAGGAAAATAAAATAAAATATAGACCAGTCGGCTTGTGTTCGTATCCACGAGTGTTCGCTAGTCGGATGTTTGTAAGTTGGGGACCTAGTGGATTGCGATATTTGTGATAGATTATCGATACGCTCCAGTCTCACCATGTATTGTTTATTTGTTTTAATCAATCACAAACTTCCACTACAAAACTGCTGGAGAGAGTGGGGCTTTCTTGCGATGAATGGACTTGGAGGGCCACAGAGTCTTACATGACAAACACTGCACTTATATACAGTATAAGCAACAACTTGGAAATTAACTCTTATGTATTGCAAAGTGTGGAGACTTGCCGCTTCGGAGCCAGTTGTTCTGCAAAAATGTATCACGTAGCGGTGGAACTACTGACGACCAATAACTTCCTTCTTTCCTACATGAACGATCATGGGAAATGTCGTTTTTTTTTTAAGCTCAAAACAATAACTCCTCTACATCTGCAATCTGCAGTCATATGTCTAAAAACGACTCCACATTAGCAAAAACAGCTGTGATTTAATCAAATAAACACATACAGTGGAACCTCCATGTCACTAATCAGCTCCAGAAGGTCTGACTCAAACCGATGCGGACTGTAGGTTATTTTGCAGCCGTGATCAACGGAAGAAAGCAGAGACTTGTGGCGTAACTGTCAGTACATTTACAATCATTTAGTGCGTGGAAAGGTACGTGGAAACGTACTCTGTGTTAGTTAGCAAAGAACTACAGAGTCATCCACTGATGACTGGCGACGGAGCTGGGGGACAATGACTTCAGGTTACGGTTTCCATACTAACGGAAAAGCTATAGGCTGCTAAAAGGGAGGTTTTGTGATTGAAATACACTACGAACACAGCTGGACTCACACAGTGTATTAATAACATGACAAGACACCAAGCCAGATTGTATACTAAGCAGGAAACGTATGCAAATCGAAGCAAAATGTTTAAGTCAAATTTTGGCATTAACCGAAGAATACACTAATCGAGGCGTACAGTACAGTGTCACATTTTTGGAAGTAAGCATTTTACTTCATCTTCTCAAGGGCCAATTCTATCAAAATGAAACGATTTCAACTTAAGAGCAGTCAGTGTAACTTATTTCCGCTTGAGGACAAGGACAGACTTACCATTAGGCAAACACAGACATTGACGCCATCAAAATCTGCTTGTGCACACTGATTCCAGCAGAGGGTAGCAAAACAAACTTGTTGGCATGGTTTGGAGAAAAATGAAGCCGAGTTACCCCAGCGGAGCGGAGAAGCGGAGAAGGCGAGAGGAAAACAAACAGTTTTTATCAAAAGTGGCGAAGGTGCCAGTCTTTTTCACAGTCAGGACAAACATAGACACATGAACACAGCAAGTGTCAATGTCAACTGCACAGAATGCAATACCGCCGTCCCTCGTTTATGGCTGTTAATTGGTTCCCAGGCCGGACCACGGTAAGTGAATTTCTGCGAAGAAAGATTCAATATTAATAAATTGAATATTTTCATAGTTATGGCATAGAAAACCTGTTTTTTAAAGATTATTAGAGCCCTCAAGACACAAAATAACACCCATATAGTCACCTTTACATTTATATTACCAAATATAATAGATATAGTCAGAGAAAATACGACATATTACACATTAGATAACATAATAGTAGACAAAATAAGAGTAAATAAGCCATTTAGGATGTAAATAAAACTGGTGGAGCAGTGTTACAGTAAATGTCTTCCCTAAGGAACCTTGTGAAGAGTCCAGTGCCTGTCTCACCGAACAATTACTGACACCTAGTGGCCAATGTAGAACGCAATAGTACACACAATTAGAATGGTTCTTCAGCCTTGTATTTGTATTTTAGTTCATTTATTTAGCTCATTTAGCCATGTTTATGCTTGAAAATGCTTAATTTAGGCCAAGAATGACAATTTGCTTAAATCTGCATTTTTAAAAATAATAATAGGCCCTATTCAACCATGAAGCGGCGATCATTTATTAATGAAGTCATTTTTGAAAAACCACAGTAGAGTAAGGCAGCGATATTCGGTGTAGCGAGGGACGATAGACTGTAGTTCTAGAGATGACACTGAGAGTGATGCTTTTCATCACAAAGATGTGCGTATTAAAGCCCTAAGCTATATGAAATGTTGCTTAATGTTTTCATCAAAGACAGAAAAAGGGTTGAGATGATTCCCTTGTTAGGTTCTAATAATACCTTTTGGAGGATTTGGAGGACCTTATTTAGCTCAGGAAATAGGAGAATTTTTCTCATATTAACTCTTGTTAGTAGATGATAAACATTAATATTATAAATTGTTTTTTTTGGTGGGGGGGGGGTTATAAACATGGCTATGCAACTACCAACTTAAGCTTACAGATCATTGCAACAGATTTCAAAAGCAGGAAAAAGTCACTTATTTTCTGCTGCCCACAGTGAAGACCTTGTGTTGAGGTGAGAATAAATGTTTTGTCAGTGTAGTACAAGGATTTGGAGGGCCCCAATGACTGCGTTTACCTTGGGCCCCTAAATGACTTAATACGCCTTAATGAGGATGCGTCACATGTGCTCAGTCGGGTCCAGGTGACAGCAGTTGAGGCAATAATGGCTGTGTTGAGTCATTTTCAGGGGAGAGGAAATCTACACTGCTGAAATGTGAGTGGTACTGCATGCACATCTTTGCTTCACAAGTCACTTGTTACATGCTGTACAAATATGATAGAATTGTTTTATTTATGTGTATATTTTCAATGACTTTATGATCTTTTCAAAACTTGGGGCTTCAGCCATGACTTCTTGTACAATGATGTACAGTATTACACATCCGTCTCAAGTCATCCAACTGTACACAGAAGAGGAAAATGGCATTATTAAGTCTGTGTGAATGTGTCGCCAAGTGCGAAACACAGCCCTTGTTTGTAAATGTTTCCAGAACATGGTTGATGCCAATTTTCTCTGGGCTCTGACTCAGAAAATGATATATTTACTGTATATACAAGCTAGACTGAAAAGAGACGGACTAAAACATAGCACGCAAAGTGTAAAATTATCAATTGTACATTTCTTATGGGTTGCCACTCCCAGTTTGTAGTCTATAGCACAGAAAGAAAAAAAATTATTTCCTTGTTTTATTTTGAAAAGTGGCCGGATTCTCTCTGTTACATCCGTCTCACTTGACGCATGTCCATTGTGCGTGTGCTAATTTCTCTCGACTGCTGCTGTATTTTTAGTATTTTTTTTCACCTCATATTTAGTCTCAAATGCTGATACTATGTGGGAATGCATAAAGGTAAGTTTTGATGACTTATTGAGTGCTAATTCATTAATATTCATCAATATTCATGCTAGCACACTACCTCTTACCAGACACGTCAAACAGCGATGCTTTTAATGTGATGTTGTTCATGTCTTAGTTTTACACAATACATAATAAATAAGATAAATTAGATCGCTATAATGTACGTTGTCTACGTAGACTTAGCAGAATAAAACACCTCATTAAAGCTTGAAATAACAAATAGTGAAATATCCCGGTGTCTAAACCCATAGAGTGTGAAGCTGAGGTTTTGCTTATTATTCCGGGCTTTGGTGTTCCCCCTTATCATGTGTGCTGAAACACTGTAAGCCAAGTTATTACTCATCTGCTCACTAAGTCCAGTACTTTCCGCTTTGTGGTGAGCAGCCTAAAAAAAAAAGTCCAATACGTAGGTTATTTGTCTTTCGAAATTAAATCAGTGATGTAATATATTTTTCATGTTCAGGCCTCCCACGGTGATCCTCCAACTGTGAAGCTGTGCAGCACTACAGGCCTCTGCTGTCGGTGAGTTTTTTTTGCGCCAATGAAGGCTGTGTCGCCACCGCGTGGTCAATCACCAAAACACCCATCCTCAAGCATCAATCAGGCGCAGTTCATTGAGTCGTGTTTCTTCCTTTCTGTTGCTCGAATACTATTTACTACACAATAAGTAAGAGTTGGGATTTTAATTAAAAGTTTTAGTCGATTAAATCAGGCCTTTTTGTGATTCAGTGTTGACGTGATGAGAATAATGAAAAGCAGGAAATTGCATTGTTCCAAAGCCACCACAAGATGTCAGTATAAAATACTTTAAAAAAACACTTAGATGCTATGTTATTGTATCAAAGATGGAAAACAACCAATGTTCAACCACTATGCTTACATTGGAAGCTGGTAAATGGGCTCAAATCACTGGGATGCATCAGTCACTTTTTGGTTTTAGTAAATGGACAGTACAACATAGCATCAAGCTTCCAAATGCAATATGTTCAAATGTTGCACAATATAAACTGTTTTTACATTGTCTACAATTTTGTAGTGATACAATATTTAGCTGTAGACTGTGTTTTAATCATTAAAACATGTATTTAAAGCACACAAATACTGACATTCACACCGTTCTGTCCTTATACAAGCATACATTTGTTATCCCAGTCGCAGCAGGAAGAGGAAAAGTACATTTCCTTATGGAAATACTGTGTCGTTCATCAGGGCCCAACATCAATGCCAAATAAACAAGAAGTAATGTCTCTGTGGCTGCTTTGAGAAATTTCACTCCAGAGACAGTTTTCTGGGTTAATTTATTCTGTATCAGACTGACTGTGTGTGTGTGTGTGTGTGTGTGTGTGTGTGTGTGTGAACCATCATCACTTTTAAACTAGCATTATAGAACATTATTTGCAAGACCGCCCTAAGATAACTTCTTATGGCTCCTTGCGATGGCCGCAGTCGGTTGATTCTGGCATGCCATGAGAGGATCGGTTTATTTGTTTGTTTGTCCCATGAGCTTTTGGCTGGCCGTTTAGGGTTGAGCTTGGCCCCCCTATCCCTGCCGGCTTTCTATTTCTGAAACCCAAGTGGCTCGTAATGAAGCTGGTAGGGGTTGGCACGGGCCCCCAGCAAAGCCAGGCCTGATCAGACCCCTTCTTCTTCTCTCTTTGGCAGTCACACAACTCCATGCTCCCTCTGGCTTCCTAATTTAGTAACGGTGGGTAAAAATATGCACTAACGAACAAGGTCTGGTATGTCAGGCTGGCGTCCAGAGCCGGGGCGGGGGAGAGGGGGGAACACACAGCAAGCACCCAGTGACAAGGCTAAACTCGCAGGCCGCTCAGACGTTTGTGTGTGTTTGCTGTGCATGCATGGACAATCGGGGGATGTGTGAGGGTGGACGAAGATGGGTAAAAGAAAAACACTTAACATTTTTCACCCTGGATAAACAGAAACCATGGGCCTGTTGCACGGAAGTAGCATTTAGACATCCAGGATAAACTGCAGGACTCAACTGAGCTGAGCTCAACCAACCCAAAACAAGATGGTCTAGACTTAATTGGTTGAACAAAGCCCAAGCCAGGATGAGTAGACACGGATTAATCAAGCCAGGTGAAACCAATTCAGGATCAGTGCGCGTACACGGCTTCCTTAAATAGACCCTGCTATCGATCAGAGTCACCGATTCACCAAGGCAACGAGAGCAGCGTACTTTCCCCCGATGGAAGCGGAAATCCTCTTAGAGGCTTACGAGGTCGCTAAAGAGCAAATGAAAAAAGAAAGCCAAACCCGCCACAGTCATAAAACAATGACAGAAAGCGTGGCAAAGAATTGCAGAGCCGATTTGCAATACTTTCTGTGTTAGTGGTGCACAAATACACACTCAATACTCCGCTGAAACCATCATAGTTAAATCCAAGTAGTTAATTAATGCTACGTTTGTTGCTAGCTGCGTGTGGCTCCGAGGGATTCTTCCTGAGGATATGATATTAGATTAGAAGTATTAGCTCTTTACAGTCATTGCAAATTGCAATTTGATGGCGACACTTGGAAATAATTCCATTCCCTTTCTGGTACTATGGTCATGATCACATTATTGTTTTGTTGTTTTCTTACGTAAGCGTACCCTTCTTATGGTGCAATTACAATTAAATCAACAAGCCAAAGTTTAAGGCACCCGTTGTGAAGCTTTTGTGAGACTTTAGAGGTATAGTTCCCCGCTCCTGAAAAGGTTTAGAATTTTAAGGATCCACTGTAATTGATTGAAAAATATTCCTAAAATGAAATAGCACATTATAAGTTGGGAAAATACTCTCCTCACATCTTGTTGCATAAATAATTTGGGTAGTTCCTCCCCCCTGCTCAGTCCCAGTCTGCACAACAAACCACAGTGTTGGTTCTGAGAGCCACTTCATGTTGGACCTAATTAGTGGCTAAATTATTTTGGGCTGAATCCAAATATGAACAGCATCACATGATTAGAATTAAATTCTCTTTTCCGCTCTTTAGAAATTATTTATTTACTATGGATTTCTACTGTACACATTAGAGATCTTTCCTTGGTGTGGTAGTCACAATAATATCATTCATGTCTGCCACAAACACAGCATATATAATTCACATAGCTGTTCCCACTTCCTGTGTAAAGCCCACAGGCACCCATCTTGCATGCACATGACCCTCTGAACATAACCGCATAACTGAGTTTGAGCTGATACTTCAGGTGGTTTTATTATGTAAAGTCTTCCATTATTATTGTGAAGCGTTACCAATGTTTGGAAATGTAACAACAGGCACAATTCTGCAGGTTTACCACTTAAACAGTGTCCTCACAGCTGCTCCGGCTCAGATAGAGTGTCTTATTTGCACCTACAATAAGACGTGCGTTTTCCTGGAATACTTACTGGAATATTTGTGCATGTTAAGGAGAGGCGGGGACAAAGCTAAGACACTTGAGCCAGGCACCCTTCCTTTCAAGCCCACTGAGGCTGTCCACAACAAAGAGTTAGAAAACCATAAGATAAGCTTCTCTTTCCAACCAGCTGCATCTTTCCATGCCAGTTCCTCAGCAAGACAATAGTTTTGCATCCACATTTGAATTGTTTTCTGCTAAGGCAAAGACTCCCAGTGGCTTAAACTTATGATTATCCCTCCTCAAACCTTGGCCTAATTTGAGGTATACGCTGGAAACAAATCTGCAATTGTTTCGCCTCTGATGTTTCTTCTTTTTCCTTTCTATTGAGTGTCAAAATCAAAGATTACCAGGCGCTTTGGAGGTGATATTGCCATTCTTTGTTAAGACAATGGCACGCTAAACCAATAATGTGTGTTTTGTGTGCTTGACAGCTTGTACACAGCCTCATAATTGAAGTTTTAGCTGCATTGTGACAAGGGAGCTTTATCTCCTTCCAGTGAGCTCGCGATCACGCTTTAGCTACTAGACCGCGGCTCAGCAACTGCTCACCACCACATTTACAAAATGTTTTTTCTTTGTCCCTGCATGCTAAAACCGAAACACAGTACAAATGCAGACAGAGAGCTTTGCCAAGGACACAACTCCAAATGATGAGTGGATCTCTCAGGCCTTGAACCTCCGCCAGGGAGGCTATCAGCGGGATTCCACCTAAAAATTACCAGGAGTATTTTACTGACAATTATCATGGCCTGGCTCTATTGTGAAAACCAATCTGTAGAATAAATCATGTAAGAATGTGTGCATTTAACGCCCCGCGGGTCAGTAATGATGTCTGATGAAGATGAAGACAATAGAAGAAGCTTTTAGTGCCATCAGAGAACAGAGGAGGATGTCAGTGTGCTTACACTTTGTGGTGAGTTATTTGTGGCCTCAACAAGCTCATACCAATCTGTCTTCTCTCTTAAAGCCACTTTCTTACTTGTCCTCACAAGCAGGAAGGTGGCCTGAGAAAATGGAACGATTCATGGAAGCTTACAGCTCCCAGTTCTGTGAACACGTAAAAAAAAAGCAGTCCAGACCTGCCACCTTAACACTCTTTTAGTCACATCCCAATACTTGTGTTTGTGAACATCACTTCAGGGTTTCAACATCTGATCATTTCCCTTTTTGGATCTCCCACCTTTCTGATGATATAATGCCACAGCTGCCGAGTGGTTCACTTTGTCACACTCAGAACAAGAGGTCTGAATTTCAGGCCTCTTGTTCTGAGGTTAAATTTTTGTGTGGATTTTTGCATGCTTTTTCTGCGCTTGTGAGTTTTCTCCAGGGAATCCGGGTTCCTCCATGTCATGTCATTCTAAATTCTGGTCCTAATGGGGCCTAAAAACTGGGGATGGCGCCGAGTCGATCCAGTACTGGTATGGGGTTGCGATACTGGTCTAATTCCTGTATTGTAAAATTCTGATACAGAGTGCAGAGATGTCTGATCCTGCCAGTTTCTACTCAGCCGCCATGTTTAAGTTAGTGTGCAAACTTGAAAAGCTACGAGAAATGGGCGACTCAGGCATAAATAACTGGTGGAGCTTGACGAAGTGTGCTGAAATGGACGAAGCAGTTAACGTTGGAATGAAGGTAAATTATATCAAATACTCACTGTTTAGTTCGTTACATGCTGCAATAATCGTCAGGGCCTTGTCATTTGTTTAGTTAGACAAAAGCCAAATAAACTTGAATGCTAATGCTAACAGGCTAACACTAAAGCCACAATTTTGTATTGTGTTTGTGTTGTCACGGTGAGCTCAACACTGCCATTTTTTTGTGTATTGTTATTAACAGGTGAACTTGTCTGACCCTGAGGAGTTCATCATCCACTGAGAGGTTGTCTTTCTGCTTGTGTTGGACACTGTGGACATGGTTGTAGACACTTGAAAAATAAAAAATCGGACCTAATGTTGTCTGTTTATTACATGGCATCAGTTTAGAAACTTCGGTGGAAAAGAGGCTCAAGTCGTTGAAATGGCTCCACAAGCACCCTGAACTAAAACATTTGAAAACAGTTGTCAAAGTGGAATCGACAATGTAATTGTTTTTGTTTACCGTTGCAAACAGCCAAAGTTAACATGTACAAGCACGTCACATGGTTGTTGTTGCATTTCAATAGAACTTTTCAGCAAAGTGTACATTAGTACAGTAAAGTCTGCATGACTTACCGAGCACATCTGTGTCAATGGATGGCTGCACTCATATAAGCATGTGAAATGTGCAGTATTAGGAGCTTATGTGTCACTTGTAAATTGTCATTTAAAATAGAGTTCACACCGCTTTGTGACTGAGTGAATGAGAGACTAAATGTCCAATGGTGGTTCTATGACCTTTGGTGGCTTTTCTCCTGATTTGGTGTGGTGAGGTTCAGCTCGTGTGATGCCGCGGTATCAATAATGAAAGAAAGGCGACCACCTCCATCACCCCCCTCTGGTGGCTATGTGGGTCAGAGGAGGCTCTCAGTGGATAGCCGAGATTGATGAGGGGTAACAGGGAGAGGTTCGACTCACGCGGCCTCTCCCTGCACTTGTTCCGTGGCCCTCCTCCTGAGCAGCACCGCCTGGCGCTCTTTAAATGACCTTCAAATTAGCACTATTTTTCACAGCTCCAACCCCTTCAGAATGCCTCCTGTGTGTGGGAAGGTTCTCACTGTTTCTTGTTTTGTTGTCAAGCAAGTACAGTAGAAGTGTTGGAAAGGTGACCAATTTTCTCCCCAGTTGTTTTCCACCACAAACATTCTTTTTTCCAACTTCTGCGTTGTGGACCATGCAAATACACCCACATTTTTTCCTGCAATACTCCAACTGTCATGCGTCTTCGTTTCACCATGTGCACAGAATGATACATGTGATGTTTTGAGGGTTTTGAGTGTTTCTGGGAATCACGGGGGGGAGGTCCTTCCACTTCATCGTGGAGCATTACTCTATCAAGCCAGCCATCCATCACTGGCTGTGGTTTATGTAGCAGGTCACCATGGTCCCCGTTGTCCAGGCCTGATGCACACCTCTGGCGCTGCATTAAAAAAAACACATCATTCTAATGGGTCACAATGACTCACACGGTTGCACTTTGTAAGATTATACTTTGCTTTTGATGGCATGGCTATCTGAAGGTTTTTTTTTTCCCCTCCACCAAATGCATTCTCAGGAGAAGAATCAAAACTAAACATATAAGGTGAATTACCTGCTCCTGCTAGCCATTGGTACACATCAGCAACAACTTCTGAACACCTTCCATGGTTTGTGGTCTCCGTTTTGTTAGCAGCATTACTCCTTTCGCAACATTAGCTCACTTGATTACGTTGTTATTCTTCAGGATGATACTTATTGTTGATGGCTGCTTCTAGGACATCCTGGCGAGATCGTCAACATGGACACCATCTTTGAAATTTGCAATGACTTTTTTCTTGAATTCAGTGGCGGTCTTCACCGTCTTTGGAATGTCGCTGTCACTCGCAACCTTCTTTGGACTCATAGCGGATTACTTAGTGTTTGTAGCACTCAATGACAGGAGTCATCAACGCCGAGGGTCCGTTGTTTGGCTGGACGCCTGACATGTATGTGCCTTACAGGCTGCCGTAGTTAAGAGTGAACTAAGTAGAGATTTTGTCTTGGTGCGTGGTCCCCGATGGCTGCGTAAACAAACCAAGCACAAATACAACAGTTTGTTACGCAGCAAAATTTCAGCCAAAATGTTGGATGTTAACTGAAAAAAGCGCTAACCGGGGCAGATGTCAACCGAGGTACCACTGTGTATAATTTAACATG
Source organism: Dunckerocampus dactyliophorus (assembly GCF_027744805.1). Lineage (NCBI taxonomy): Eukaryota > Metazoa > Chordata > Actinopteri > Syngnathiformes > Syngnathidae > Dunckerocampus > Dunckerocampus dactyliophorus. Next base: position 18,199,761 of record NC_072823.1, read on the forward strand.
ATTTTAATGTTAATTCGTACTGACTATTTTGAACCAAGGAGTTTATTTGTCATGGCAATTTAGCCTATTCAGCCTTGCAGGTATGTTCGCTATGCTATTGTGTAGCTGAATAATTGTTGCATTAACATACAGGCCACCAGTGGTGTGCAGTCAAGGCTAGCAAACCCTTCTGACCTACATTTTTATTAATTTATTATAGTATTTGCTCAATTAAATTGTATTAATTTATTCCCAACAGTCTAATATCTTCAGTTGGCAGTGTGTGTTTTGGCTGCAGTGCTTCCAGTAGTGTAGGTGTACATTAGATCAGATGTCAGCATCTATGTGTCGCCATATCAATGTAATTTGCCCATGGCCTTCAGAATCAGATTCCCCAACATCCTGGCAAGATTGACAGGTTGCTGTCACATACACTCTGTTAGCAATTTTTGTTTGCCAGTCATACAGATTTGCAAACCTCATCTTCAGTGCTACACGTTGTTATATTGCTTTATTCTTTTCTCGTGTTATTCAGAAATGCCAAAGGGAACACGTTGAACGGGAAATTAACAAATGTTTCAGCAATTGATGTGAAACAAAGAGGGGGTAAGATTGAATAAGCTCTGCTTTTTAATACTGGCTCTCACAGAATCTGACCAAAACGTTCTGGCCGGCCCACTGAAGGCCCAGGTGCCAAAATGCACCGCCCGCCACTGCCAGACACCTATTCAGCCTGTTGTTCTGTGTGCTATTTTGTAGTTGAAAACCTGACCTTTCCAGATGAAATGTTTTTTCTTGGTCTTGAATTTTGTGAAATCAATTTCAAAATAAATGCGACCTATAGTCCAGTGTGACTTACATATGTTTTTTCCTCAAGCTTACTGTACATGTAACCTACCAATTAGCTGGATGCACACTGTAGCAAAGCAGCCTCAAAGGTGACCTTGCAATATTCTTGTGGGAAAAGCTTCTGCAAGATTTTTACTACACTGGGTTGAAACATTACTTCCATAAAGGCAATGTTATTTGTTAGTGCATAGAGATGTATCAAGGATAGCTTCAACTCAACTTATGCAGAATACCACATTGTAACTCCCACCTTTCCCTGCTGCTAAAAACTGTAAAATATTGATAGAAGGTCAAACAGCAGTCATATAAACTTTCAAAGTCCTTTTGTCCGACTTCCCGCTGCTTTCTTTTGACCCGTGTCCCAACATTTGGAGCTAATTTTCCAGCTATCACGTTGGAAAAAAGTAACTCACGTATAACAGGGGAGAGCTGCATGGAGAGCAAACATCAAGGGGAATGAAGCTGGAAAGCACAATAAGTCATTGTGCTATAGCTGTAGAGTGATAAGATGGTGTGAAAATAGGCAGGAGCACAACTAGAGGAGGTACATGAGTGATGGCCAAGTTGCGTAGGTTCTTGTTGCTCCAGAAGGGCAAACCTGGCCTGATTGATTGGTTTGTAGTTCAAAGAAAACCCCCCACATTTTTTCTTTCTTATGATGCAGGCGTGTTGCAAGCGTTTGGTTGACAGTGAAGACAAATAATCACGTCATGTGAAATGAAAGGTCACGTAGGGTCAATGTAGAGAAATAAATAACGAAGTAATGCATGGAAGGGCATGGTAATGATATCCTTATTTATTCCAGTCGTATCGGACAATGCTAATGTTGTTTCTTGAGAAAATTGTCTACAATGGTGTAACCTTCATTTTCAAATGTACTTAAGATGAGGGATGAGCGAGTACACTACTATCCATATCTATATCTGTATCTGGTCACCCATCTAAATGATCTGTATCTCATCTATACTCGGAGTGGGTGGGGCATAAACCGGAAGTGGGCGTGGTTTAAGCCGAAATGGGTGAGGCTTATATTGGCACATTATTTTAAGTTTGAAACTGACATGGATTGATCAGAAGTTGCTATATGTATTGTTTATTATTCAGCCATATGTTTACTGTGCATGCGTGTAAGTGAGCTGCAAGACTTTATTATTTCATTATTTTTGAATGATCGGTGTGAAGTTGGTGATTCATGCGGAAAAAAACCCCAAACACCGGCACTGACCAACACAACACGAGCCGTTTACAGCTCTGTTTTGTCAAATGCATAAAGAGCTGTACTCGTTTCATGCTCTTACTCGGCAATAATGCATTATCCGTAACGGCTCATCCTTACTAAAGATCATGTCATTTGGAAACGGAGCAATTTATGCCTTAGAATTTTCATGAACAATGGAACAGTCAAATGGACAAATCTTGTGAGACTTTAACTCCACAAGTATGTTTAGTATGCATAGAGGTATGATTTGGTGACCTTATTGAGAGCTAATGTGCATATTTGTGTGGTGCACCTCTCTGAAAAACAAACGTCAGGCTCGCACTGGTGGATGGTGGGTCTGTATTCATTTTGTGCTTTTAATTTGATATTGTTCCTGTCATAGTTATACGCAATACATAACAAATAGGATAAATTAGATCGTTATAATGTATGTATATTTTTCTGATGTATTGACTAGCTTGTTACTAGCTAGTGCGCTGCTAATGCTCGCACTGCTAATGCTATTTAGAGACATTCTCGTCTTCAGTCACGGTCACATTGACACATGCCCCCAAATAGCTGTCCTCGGCTATGCCTGCCGCTAACTAACAGCTCGTAGCCCAAATTTTAGCTCGCCGTTCAAAGCAAAAAATCAGCGAGAGACGGCTCGCATCTAAAAAAAAATCATTACTTGGGAAAATGGTATGCTAAGGTACCACTGTATAAATGACAAAAAATACTGGCAGTGCTCCAGTACATTCTCACTTTCTGGAAGTCCACATATTCTGTGACAACTCAACTAACAGCAACAATAGATAGAAATAATTTTGGTGTTGTTGCGAGAGCCATCTGCTTTGAAGCTAAACTTACCATTCAAAATACCCTTTGTCCATTTCTGCTCAGTATTTGTTCCAGCTTGTGGCTCCACATTCACCCCTGCGTTTCCTCAAACTACAGTTTGGGCCGAGGGTCAAACAGGATGTGCGCATGTTCGCGCGTCAAAAGAAATAGTGTTGCGAAAGGAAATTTTCGTTAACATTAACAGCCCTATTTATTAGTTAACGTCTCCCAAGCGTGAAGTAGACTCTTCTAGTGGCGGTGCACTTAAGATAAGTAAAGACATCCCCATGGCAGTGAAAGGAGAACAGAGCAGAAAGGAGACAGAGCAGAGAGTTGTTCATTGCTCTGTGTGCATTATATAAACAAATTAGTCAGTTTGATGATTATTTTGTGCTTTAAGAGTGTTTAATCTTGAATTTCATTTATATTGTTTTTCCAATCTCCACATGGCGCTAATGTTCACCCTAATTTTTCATGTATCTGAGCATACACAAAAATGACCTGCGCATTCCTTGGACCTCTGTGAACACCAGACGTGCACACTGTAGTATCGCACCGGTCTAAAACCTGAGAACTAAGAACTTCCATTCTGTCATATTTTGTATATGACCTGTTTCAAACAGACAGCAAGGAGGATTCCACAATGTAGCTTACTTTATTCTCAACCTCAGAGAAAACAAGCCATGGTTTCATTCAATTAATCATCTAAATCTTGCCGAAAACACCGAGTTCATCATTTCACTTACCATTTATTTTCTTGGTCACCATTTATATTGTTAACTAGAGAAGCAAACGGAGAGCGCAGACCTCCGCCAAGCACCATAGTTCTCCCCATATTATGATTATGTTTTTTGTGGAGTTACATGCAGAAATGCCGAAAATAATCCTATCTCACAATGTTAAAGAATCCTTTAAAAAATTCCTGGATCCAGAAGGTGATCCAGATCACCCTCAAAATTTAAACAGTTCTTCCATATCCCATTTCCGACAATTCCTGAATATTTCATCCAAATTGATTCAGATCTTTTCAAGTTATTTTGAATACAAACAAATAGACATAAACGAGCAAAACATAACCTCCACACTGCGCTAGCACTTTGCGCTGCGCTTGGCAGAGGTTATTGGGTAGATTTTAATTTCCTAGATTAACTTTATATATATATATATATATATATATATATATATGTATAGTGGAAAGTGGAATGATATTGAAATGTGAGTGATCACACACGCTAGCATAGATAGGCCTAGCATGTGACAAGCTTGTCGGTACCGGTTACTGGTCAAGTGCCAGCAAGGCAGACAGGCAATTCCGGTGCATGCTTATCAAAATAAAGCACAGTGAAACATTTTCATGATTTTTTAAACCGTTTTCAAACCGTTTTCAATATAGCATATCGATTGATATGCTATATCAATCGATATATATATATATTGACCAAAATGGACCAGTGTGCTGCATCATTTTTTCACTTTCATTTTTGGGGTGTCTTTGATTTCCCCCCTCTATTGGGTGATCATTTTTCTTTTATATCAAATTATGTGGCATCATTTTGTTACTAATACATCACCCACTTATTATCAGGAAAGATATTCAAGATAATTTTTCCCCCAGTTTAGATGTGATGTGTTTTCGAAGTGCTCCTCTAATTTTTTTGAGCAGTATATATATATATATGGCTGGCGACCAGTCCAGGGTGTACCCTGCCTGTCGCCCGAAGTCAGCTGGGATAGGCTCCAGCATACCCCCGCCACCCTAATGTGGAGAAGCGGCATGGAAAATGGATGGATGGATATATATATTCATACAATATTTTCAAGTTTTCAAAATCCCTCATTATTAAGGTGTGGCGGCTCTTATTTTGTAGTGGCGCACCGCCATGATCAATTATATGTAATGGAAACCCTGTTTGGAGTTTTTATAACGTATTATATGTCCTGCGTGTGTTCTGTGTTGCGTGAGTGACTAAAGGAACGGAAGTTGTTCATTCCCCGAGGACCACCTGTATACATAAGTTGTAGTATTATACTGAATGTGGTTCTACTACATTCTTTCTCATCTTTTCAGGCTCTCCTGGTTAGCTAGACTTTGATCCAAAGACTAGAACACATCCAGAGTGTCCTTGCTGGAGAGCTTTTCATCATCTCGATTCTGGGATTGGTTGTTACTTGACCAACTTTAAAAATCATCATGAAAATGTTGTGAACATTGGTTTGAATAGGACACAGCCAGTTGCTTCAAGGGAGCGCAGGATATTGAGTACACGCTGCCTCCACATTGCACTTTGCTTCCTTGAATCTACTTCAAACATTATTCAGCCTTTGTGGTGTCATGCCAGCCATGTGGATGGCATATGCTAACTTTGCAATGGAGCTGCCTTGTTGGACTCCAGCAGTGTGTGTGTGTGTGCGCGCGCGCGGGTGTGTGTGAGTGCAGTGACCAGTAGCTCATAATCATGGTCCTGACAAGCAACTTTGATGTGAAGTGTCAGAAAGGTAATGCCTGGGCAAAATGTGCAAGTGGAAACAATTCATACGTGAACAGTCGTGCAGCAGGCGCCACATGAAAGGCCCTCTTTGTGTGCCGGTGCTATCTTACAGATGGTCAGCTTCCGTTATCCATTAAATAAGAACAGCTTTTCAATCTCTCCCCGGGACAGATGTGCTCAATGGGAACAAATCAGCTCGGCTTTTCCCCTTTAATTGAACACCGCGGTGTGTTTATTTGCGTAAGACATGTCATTATGGACTTTGGAATTCCTGCAAAAACTCACCTCACAGGGCAGATTAGGCCATTTAGTACCTCTTGACAACGTTTTTCACAAGAGACAAGTCTTAAGTGGTGGAGCTAAGACTTCCACGTGGGACTGGCCACATCTTATTTTCTGCACTTTAGAGGCACCCCTAATATAAGAAGCAGTTGCAGAGAGGTCGCCTTGACATCTTTATCATAATTGCCCTAAATATTCCCATTAGAGGAGCCAGCCTGTATCCTCAATAACACGAGTCATCCCTGATAGCAATGGTGCATTTAATTGCTTGCGTCTTTTTTTTTTTTTTTTTTTTTTGAAAGATTGCCTGACATCAGCGAGGCTCCCCGTGGGCCGGCCCCTCTTCATTCTCTGCCCAGCAAAGCATATCGTTATCTCAGCCAGCAAAGAGACCCAGCCTCTCTGCTCCTGGATAATTAACTGTCTGGCTTAACTGCATAATGGAAAAAAAGGACTATTGGAGGTATGGTGGACATTCAGGCAGGCCTCGGAGAGGAGGACTATAAGACAATACAATGGGTCATCCAAGCGCACCATATTTCAGCGGGATGGGTGATAATATTGAAGGATTGGAAGTTACAGCCGAGAGAGAGCCTTGGTTATGTTATGGAGGATGGTTTTCATATGGTAATTAGGCTCAGATGCTAATTGCTGAGGAATCTTGATGAATTCCTTTGGCGGCAGTGCTCCTATCAGCTGTCCCCAATGTCCTACACTTGAAAGGTTTCAAGCATCTTTGCATTTGTTCGTTTGCATTCTTACTGCTTCACCTATCGTGATGTTCATCTTGTAGTCGGAGACAAGAACCACAGCAGGAGAAGGGAAGTAAAGAGTTGTTTGACATTTGCAAACCTGTTAGGGAAATGCACTTCCTTGTGTGTGTGTGTGTGTGTGTGTGTGTGTGGGACGGTGTAATTAGAACATGGCAGGCATGTGTTTGTCTTTGTGTTGTTGTATGGCGGAGGTATCAAGGACAAGTGCATTAATGAGCACCTGGAGAGGAACAGCTTGCGTCTCATTGTTGACGTGACCGCGAGCAGGGTGTAGACTCCTTCGCTGACTCCCAGTGACGTGACTGATGGAGGAGCAAGGTTTCTGTCAGATCTGGGGCACTCCCAGTTGCCGCAGTTTGTCTTGCCTGACAACCAAAGCGCACCAAAGTGCACAACCAAAACACAGGTTTCCATTCCCACCCATCAGCTGGACAGTGAAGCCTTTTTCTAATTGTCCTAAACATTTCTTAGCCTTTTAACCCAGAAAATTAAGATTTTTTTTTTTTTTTTTTACTTTTACGGATTTTTCAAGTTTTTTTTAATCAATATACTTATATTAATAGCTCTGTTTCTCAATTATTTTCTGTCATGCCGCCCACCAGGGGACAGCAATGTTTTCATCCCCCCCCCCCAATTTTAAATACTATTGATCATATCTAATTATTTATCTGTAGTGTACAGGCTGAACTCGAAACTGAAACCATGAAAATGCAACAAAATGGAGAGCTGTGATACATACGAGCGTATTCAAGAGTCAAATTGCACATCGAGTGCGATAAATGTGTACATGTTGGCAGGTCTGCACTAACATTAAAAGTACTCCCTGCCTCTCACCCCCCCGCCGACAGTTCACAGCACCCCTGCAGGGTGGCCCACTCTACTATTTGAGAAGCACTGGTTTATAGTAGTGACCTGACCAGGTCCTAGACCAGACCTCAAGTTTGTTAAAATATCAAAACAAATTTCTGTTTTCAATTCTTAATTGTGTGAAAGGAAGTTAATCACGGTCTAAGTAAATGTAAATGAGCTGACTTCTGTCTTGACGCACAATGTGAAATTCAAAGTATTATTTCTCAGTTTTTTTTTGTCAAAATTCATCAGACAATAACAAAAGTGACACTGATTCAGAAAATTCTGAAAAATGACATGATGTCTTTGATACACATTATGATCCGATTTTCTACTGATCTATTTTTTGGAATGAATACACTTTGAGGATTATTTTTTTACATCATGTTTCTGCGGAAAGTGAAGTGTGTTTCTCTTGTGCTAACTAGCAATGAAGAACAGTGTTGAGTCTCGCATGGTCCAGCCACTGGCTCGTGAAATATACGTTGCCTTAACGTCACATCCTGGTCAGCCCAACACCAACACAGAAAAAGTAAAATCAATTTTGCTCTATTGATCTATCTATTGATCCATGAAACGATTGACGAAGCAACAAGAAATGCTCCAAGCCAGTTGGCAGCCAGTAAGTTAGCGGCTAACGCTTGCGGTTAATGTCAGCTGTCAACCCCCAACTTGCACATTTGCACATACGCTCTGAGATCTTGCAAGATTTACCGAAGTCTCATGTGAAATGCTGACGTCTTAACGTCAATTAAGCTTTTTCAATCTTTTTGACTTTTTCAGGTACCACAACATTTTTCTTTCATAATATTTTCTTATGAATTTTTCATTATGACCTTTACCTGTCTTCATAGATTGACTGTGACAAATGGTTCTACTACTTTATTTTTTACTACTACTCTTTCATCAAGCTTATAAAGTTTGTTACCCAACATGGTTCCTTTAATTAGAAATATCTATTGCACATTCACTGTGAGTTTATCATTTTTTTCTACAAGGATTCTTAATGGTTTTGATCAGATTGATCTACATACAAGTTATGAAAATGTGTTCAAAGTTTAAAATACAAAACAGCCACCGGAGACACATTTATCCCGTGATGTAAGTCAGCCAAATCTTATTTTATTACTATCAAGCAAGATAATTACAGTCACTACAGTTCATTTCAGGATGAAAGGAAGTCCCAAATATACCAGCGTGAATGTGTCATAATGCTGTATTGTGAATGGTAGGAGAACAAAGAGATGGAGTCATATCCTTCATTACATATGGACAGAACCGGATGCATATGGGACAGTGAGACTTGAGAGAGCAGCTGGATGTCTGTGTCTGGCATTGCTTTAAAGTGCGCGCAGATATCGGTGCCATCCCATAATAAATAAAATTGGAGGACGCAATGTTCCATGTCATATAACAATCATACTTTGTGATCTTATGCTGTGATGCAGATAATTATACTGCTGTCTGTTAAATACCATCCATTGCACTACCCAATGTTTATACTGCTAACAGCATTAGGTTTGTAGAAATTACATTGCACATGAAAATAGTTACATGTGTCGCCCCTTCAGTGAGCATGTTTAGCGCGAAACTGATGGCTTTACTATGGATTTGCTATTGTACATACTGTAATCAACAATCAAATACAAAGATATGTCATGGGAACCATCATATCTGAACTTGTGAGCGGGGGTCAAAACAAAATTACAACTGGATGCTAAATGTTAACACTGTCATTAATAAACCAGTTAAGATATTGAGCATTCCTATATTGTACATAACAGAGGAGTCAAATAACAAAATAATTCATGCAAATTACACACACTTGCCATTCCCACGGTGAAGTTTTTGTAAGTTGAAGCACTGATGACTTTTCCATGTTCAGTCTGCTGCTGCTGCGGCTGGTTTTATTGGTACAACGTCCCATGACAACAGGCAGAGACACATGATACTTATTACAGGAGAGCATCTCTTCAACTGTTAGCAAAAATGAAGCTTGGGAAATTGTACAGTTTCATACCATGCAGCCTATCTTTACTCTGTTACTTCTTACAACCTGGTTCAGTTTAGCACACTTGCATTTGATGAGCTGAAGATGAAGCAGGAATGAAAGACTGAAGGAGACACCTAATACTGTCCTTTGGAAATGCATGAAGTCTTAAGAGATTGTGTATCACTTGTATCACTGTATGTTCATATACTGTATGACTTAGGCCATTACAGTTACAGGGAGTGAAAACGGAAAAAACTATGGAGTTGGTTCCCCACCTCCAGTCTCATGGGAAGCTTTTCTACAAGATTTATAAGGCGTGTCTGTGGGAATTTTTGTCCATTCATCCAGAAGATTGTGAGATCACTGATGTTGGACAGTCTATGTTCTAGTTCAGGGGTTGGTAACTTTTATCATCAAAAGATCCATTTGGGCCTGTTTTTACCAAATTACAACTTGGAGCCACAAAATCTATTTGACCACTAAACTGAGGGTAACACTACATATATCCATCCATCCATTTTCCTGCGCTTATCTGGGTCCGGGTCGCGGGGGAAACAGTCTCAGTAGGGAAGCACAGGCTTCCCGTCCCCGGCCACCTCCTCCAGCTCCACCGGGAGGACAGCAAGGCGTTCCCAGGCCAGCTGTGAGACATAATCCCTCCAGCGTGTCCTAGGTCTGCCCCGGGGCCTTCTGCTGGCTGGGCATGCCCAGAACACCTCACCAGGGAGGCGTCCGGAAGGCATCCGGACTTGATGCCCGAGCCACCTCAACCGGCTCATCTCGATGTGAAGGAGCAGCGGCTCTACTCTGACCTCCTCCCGGATGACCGAGCTCCTCACCCTACCTCGTAGGGTGAGTTCAGCTACCCTACGGAGGAAACTAATTTCAGCCGCTTGTATCCGCAATCTCGTTCATTTGGTCACAACCCAAAGCTCATGACCATAGGTGAGGGTGGGAACATAGATCAATCGCTAAATTGAGAGCTTTGCCTTACGGCTCAGAAATTCTGTCCATTAAAATTATGAACAGAATCGGTGACAAAGGGCAGCCTTGGCGGAGGCCAACGTTCACCAGAAAGAGGTTTGACTTAATGCTGGCAATGCGAACCATCCTGCTCCGGTTGTACAAGAACCGAATGGCACGTAGTAGCGTGCCACCAATCCCGTACTCCCGGAGCACCCCCCACAGGACACCGCGAGGGACACAGTCGAATGCCTTTTCCAAGTCCATAAAGCACATGTAGACGGGTTGGGTAAACTCCCAAGTACCCTCCAGTATCCTTGGTCCAGTGTTCTGCGACCAGGATGAAAACCACATTGCACCTCCTGTAGTCGAGGTTCGACTAGCGGTCATACCCTTCTCTCCAGCACCCTGGAATAGACTTTCCAAGGCAGGCTTAGGAGTGTGATCCCCCTATAGTTGGAACACTCCCTCCGGTCACCCTTCTTGAAAAGGGGGACCACCACCCCGGTCTGCCAATCCAGAGGTACCTTTCCCGACTTCCACACAATATTGAAGAGATGTGTCAGCCAAGACAGTCCCTCAACATCCAGACCCTTGAGGAATTCAGGGCAAAACTCGTCCACTCCTGGAACTTTGCCACTGGCGAGCATTTTGACTACCCCGGATCCCTCAGCCACGGAGATGGAACTGTCCGTGTTTGTGTCCTCAGACTCTGCTTCCTCTATGGCACCCGGGTGTCCAGAACATGCGGACCGGGGTCTCATGATACGACTACAAAGTTAATCATAGACCTGCGGCCTAGGGTGTCCTGGTGGCATGTGCACTTGTGAACATCCTTATGTTCAAACATGGTGTTTGTGATGGACGTTACTGAGGTTCGCACAGAAGTCCAACAACATCACACCGCACGGGTTCAGATCGGGGAGGCCGTTCCTCCCAATGATGCCCCTACAGGTCACACTGTCATTGCCTACATGGGCGTCTCACAGTAAAACGATGGAGTCACCAGTTGGACTCCAAGAACGCTGGGTACTCTGAACTGCCGTTCAGGGCGCGTACGCACAAACGACAGTCCCCTTTCCCCAACCCGAAGGCGTAAGGAAATGACCCTCTCGTTAACCAGGGATGACTCCAACACAGAGGCACCGAGCCGGGGGGCTATTAATAAGCCCACACCAGCTCGCCGCCTCTCCCCTGCAGCAACTCCAAAGTGGAACAAGGTCCAGCCCCTCTCGAGGAGTTTGGTTCCAGAACCCAAACTGTGGGTCGAGGTGAGTCCGACTATATCTAGTCAGAATGTCTCAACCTCTCTCACAAGTCCGGGATCCTTCCCCACCACAGAAGTGACATTCCATGTCCCAAGAACCAGATTCGGCCACCGAAGACCAAATCGCCCAGGTGCCCGCCGTCCACCGCCACCCAAAGCACAATGCACCAGTCCCTTATGCTTGCCCCCGCAGGTGGTGGGTCTACGGGCGGAGATCCTCTGTGGCTTGTTCGCGACTGGATGATCAGAAGTTGCTAAATTTATTGTTTATTATTCAGCTGTATGTGTACTGTGTATGTGATCACTTACTATGTAAGTGATCTGTAAGACTTTATTATTTCATTATTTCTTAATGATATATGTCAAGTTGGTGCCTCATGCAAACACCCATTGAGGGGAAATAACAGGGACCCGCCAGCCTTGTTCCCTGTATTTTTCTCAAAAGCACCACATTCAGTACTACGAGCAAAGTTTAACAACTGACTTTATATCGCCAGCCAAATTCTAAGCAAGCAGACAAAAATCCCCCTGCAGTGACTGACGCACGAGCCATAGACAGCTTTTTTGTGAAATACACGTTACAAAACAAGTTTTAGATTCAAACGTGCATACTGCCACATATTGAGATGGGTGTAATATTTTACCATGCTTATGGATATAATGTAGTACTATAGCAATACAGGCAGAATGTTTGATGCAGCTCTTGTGCAGGTGTACCTAATGTTGTGGCCAGTCAATGCAGGTTACTGTTATCAGTGTGTACTGCGAACTGACAATTAAAAAAATAGATCCAAACCGAAATAGAGTGGAGATGAGGAAAACCTAATAAAGTGGAGGCAGAGGGCAACACCACACAAGCCGTTTTCAACTTGCCAATTGCACCGTGTACGTGAATGAGGCACCGATCAACTCCTCTGTGGCTCCAGCCTGCACAGTCTGTCTCGGGAGGGGCGGGTGCTGTGTCTGACTGGCCAATCACACAGCGTGATGAGTGAATACAAAATGAGGATTTTTTTTCATCTTGATTAGGGATAATGACGAAATGTACTCGTTTCATGCTCGTATTCGGCAAAAACGCATTATCTGTAACGGATACTTGTTTCAAACGAATAACTGGTTCATTCCTAATAGATGGTCTAATTGTGTCTTGGAGCAGTTGAGGCATATTGGAGTGCACTTCCTGTCTGCAACCAGTAGAGGTGCTGTTGATTCATTCTCAACTCTGGTCAAAAGAAGAACATCATGAAATTGCCTATTGAAGTTGAGCCACATCCTGACAGAGCCCCACTTTAGGCGGTATCCTGTTGTGTATGTCACTGGCCACAAATCAGGCATTCCCAACCTTTTCTGAATATGAAAATGAATTAATCGTTCATTTTCTCTACAGTTGATTGAGGAACTGTAGTCAAATGCCCATCCCTAGTAGCTCGGTATGACCCAAGAACATCCATCCATCCATTTTCTATACCGCTTCATCCTCATTAGGGTCGCGGGGGCATGCTGAAGCCTATCCCAGCTGACTTCGGGTGACAGGCGGGGTACACCCTGGACTGGTCGCCAGCCAATCGCAGGGCACATAAAGACAAACAACCATTCACACTCACAGTCATACCTATGGACAATTTAGAGTCGCCAATTAACCTCACTTGCATGTTTTTGGGAATGTGTGAGGAAGCCGGAGTGCCCGGAGAAAACCCACGGGCACACGGGGAGAACATGCAAACTCCACACAGAAATGCCCAGGGGAGAATCAAACCCAGGTCTTCCCGATACCCAAGAACATACTTGTCCTAATTCTTCTGTTATCAATGCCGTAATTGCAGTTTCAAAGTTAGTCTATAAAAAAATTGTCTGTCCGAGCCCACAGGGATTTTCCTGCTTGTGCAACAGCTGCCCATGTTTACCATCCTCCACCTCGAGCTCTTTCCACTGAGAGAAAGAGTCGACGAGGGTGCGACTTTGCAAATCCCACCTGGATGTGGCATTTGAAACAAACAACCTAAGGGCACGGCTTGCTGTCCTTTTTTTTGTTTGTTTTTTACTCCCAGCGCTCCACTTCATGCCCCTTTAGTGCTTCTCTCAATCACTTGTTCATTTTACACATGAACTGCTCTTTATAAATTTCTTAAGTGACGTCTTTCACATGTGACTTGGCTGTTTCTCACACACATGCATTCTCATTCTTCATCAAGTTGATTGAACATAAGGGGCCAATCTTGTTATTCAGGGAATTAGCTGCCTCATTTGTGCCATACCGCATTCCCTGTGTTGGAGCCAAATGGCTGTGTTTCCATGGAGGCTGCTTGTGTTTACTGTGACGTGCCATGGCAGGGCTTCTTCTGATACAGAGGGACTTAGCGCACAGCAGTGGAGGGTATTTCAGTCCCCGTCTGGAGTTTTGGGGCTTACTTCTCCAGCTCTCCCCTCTCCTCCCACCTGCTCTCCTCTCTGTTCCTTCGCCGAGTGCCCGTGCACCGACACTCACGGCCCATTTCTTAGACAGTCAAGTCTAATTGAAAGGGACGATCGGTCTCCCGATGATCAGCTCTGACAGCAGTGTCTTGCCAGTGGTGCCACCCCACGCTGAGAATTTTCACAGCAAAATAACAGCGCTGTCGTGGAAAACACCAATGCTGCCACAATTTCCTGGGCGACTCGCCAACAGGAGGCAGATGAATTCTGCGGACAGAAGAAACAGGGAAAAGCCCACTTTGTCTGCTTTTTGACTTCAGGGACAGAAGATCTGTGCCAGCGTGTTGTGTAAATTCTAACTGGTGTTACCATCAATTGATTCAGTGAAAACACATCTTTTTTCCCCCAAAATGCAACAATGAAAGATCATGTTAGATCACAGATGTACAGTCTGTCATCTGTGTTTCTTTCCAGTGTTGCACAATAAGAGGAATTGTTCTCTCAATTTTTTAATATTCAGTGGTTAACAACTCGCCCACATATCATCACCAACTACAAAGTTGCAGGAAGGAATACAGACACTCCATGTCCAGTTTCAGCCAACAATTAAACCACTGAGGACAAGAGCAATAATATTATTTATGGTTCAAACATCTTTACAGACTTTGTTTGCATGCACAATTCAACTGCTTTTGTGATGTTAATCTATAAGAAAATTTTTTAACTAAAATGTGTCAGTATTTCATGTTTCATATTCCAAATAGGAGGCAGCATACTATCCTCACTGTAAGTTATGCTTAATTGTATTGTCACTTTTTATGTACAGATTTTAATACATTGAGAAGTTCTTACTGCTCTTATTGGATAGATATGATGGAAGAAAATATGGCGTTACCTGTCGTACTTTCTTTGTATAAAATTGATATTCAATTAATCAGCCTCTGCTCAAATGGATGTCCTACTCAATTAATTGTGAGGTGTACTTTTTTCCCTAAAGGAAAAAATATTACTTTTGCTAGGACTGATACCGATTTTTTGTGGTCGATGTCTACCACAAACGTTGGAAGAGCAAAGTGATACTCTATGCAGAAAAGTGTTCTGCAGAAAATGCTATTAACCATTTAAACAAAAAACACAAGTGATGTTACAGATGGAGAGCTACCCCCTTTTAGTGAGGGGCGGAGGCCACAATACGGTATAGAACAGGAGTCGGCAACCCTTTTCATCAAAACAACTATTTGGGCCAGTTTCTTCCAAATTAAAACTTGGAGGCACAAAACCTATTTGACCACTAAACTGAAGGTAAAACTACATATGTAGTTTCCTTAAATGGTAAACATGATTTATCAACTTTGCTTAAATATGTTCTATGTTGTTTATAATTATGTTCTATGTTGTTCGTTTTTTGAAAGCCAACGGTAAATTTGTAAAAATTACATTTATAGTACGTGGTGAGAGCCATGATGGACTGAACGTCTTCGAAAATGGGTGTTTCCCAAGTGACGTCGGCGAAGTAGCAGCTCTCAACTTAAGCAGAGTAAAAAAATATGGGAAGATGTTTGCAGTGATTATAGCATAGATTTGAGCATGTGTTAATAGTTTTTGAGGAGGAAGAAACATCTGGAGGTGAAATAGAGAACTTGCAGAACAGGGAATTAAGCCGTATTTATTCCAACCACCGACAATGAAACTAGCATGTCTGATGCGGAGGTGTGCGATGACAAATAATGGAGATGAAGCTTGGTCGGCTTCAAACACAGAATGGCAAGTGTAAATTACCTTGGAGTTGCTTTTTAGATCCTTCTTTATTGTGTATTTCGTTGCTGTCACCGCCCCACCCCCCCATCAAAATATCGCTGTGAAAGTATGTTTTATAACATGTATAATGCTTTGAATGCTTCTCGCCATTGTGGCATTGTGTTTAGAATACAATATGTAAATAAGGCATGACTTACTCTGTTCTGTGGCAACTTCGACGCCGTCCTCTATAGCATCAGGAATAGCATCCTCGCAACCAAAATGCGTTTATACCGTACTTTCAAGCCAAATGCTTCTTGTAAAGGTGTTTCTTCATAGCAGTCTTCAGTGAAATGAACACGAGTTCTCTGTATTTGCTTTGTTCATTGCAATCTTAAAGCTTCGTCTTTTGGAAAAGAAAACAAACTTACAGTATCACTCGGACACTGTGAACAGCCAACCAGAAACATGCATGTTAGGTTAATTGGAAACTCGAAATTGTCCATAGGTGTAAATATGAGTGTGAATGGTTATTTGCCTATACTGTGCCCTGGCTGGAGGTCCAGGGGTACCCCACCTTTTGCCTGAAGTCAGCTGGGATAGACTCCAGCATACCCCCGTGACTCTAGTGAGGACAAGTGGCATAGAAAATGTATGGATAGATATAATAACATTTTCATACTACATACTGTATAATATTTTATCACAGATTAAAAAAAAGTGGCACAAATAAGTGCCTACCGCACAATAAATGCTTATTCTTATTCACACCTGGCTGAGTAAAAAAAATAACCCTGACATTATGGGGAAACCCACAGTAGATAATTGATTATTTATTATTTCCACAAAAAAAGTAATTCTGGCAGCACAGGACTACCTCTTCATGACAGAGGCAGTAATACAATAATTAGTGAGTATATTATACTGTATATAAGATATAGTATTAGTTAGTATAGTATATTTGCTGGTACATATTGTATTTTACATTGTTTTTCATGTTATTTAAATTAATGATATTTGTGAAAACAAAATGTTACATTTTGCATAAATAATGGCCTGCTAAATGGATGCTTGGCACTCTCTGCAGTTGAGTAAATAAATTCCCCCAGAAATTATACAGGAAATATGGTACATTATTTCATGTGATATATGTTGAGGCATCCTCATATTAAAGAGAGTGTTCCACATACACAACAATAGATGCGCAGTGATACTACGGGAGAGAAAGTCATGCCGATCGAGCGATTGTGAGGTCTGATTTTTTCGAGGAGGCATTTTTGTGACGCAACTGCATTACTCTTTTGAATTACCACCAACTAACCGGAACTACGTTCCTCATCACCGAAATCCGACCAGAACTTGGCTCACGGGACGAAGTGGGGGGTAAGCCATCGTTGATGCACTACACTGCTGTTGGGGATGTCATACAACTTTATGTCAAAAAATACAAACTATCCCTTTAACACGCACTGCAGTGTAAAATATTGTCAAATGAAATTCTGAATTTCACAATTGACTGTTGGATACATGCGCTCAGAAGACCCAAACTTTGACTGACCCCCAGTGTGGCTGCTATCAGAGGTGGCAGAATGTAGTGACTTGATACATCAGGACAGGCGGGGGAGCCGGAAGCAGGCCCGTAGTGGACAGCTGGGATTACTTCTGACAATAATTTATGGTCCCCTCTGATTGAAAACACGAGATGGTGGTACAAGTAGTATACGGCGGAAGAGTCAAGGCACCACCTTAAGATATAAAGCCAGGCTGCAGCTGCTGTCAGATCCTCCACTCCTTGCCAAGCTCTGCAAGCCTTCTGCCTGTTCAGAGAACAGTAGATCTGAATTTACTCTCTGTTATAGGTCCCTTTTTTCTTTACCCCATTGTTTTTCTCATCAGTCTTACCTTGCTCATGAATCTATTCCTTTCAGCATAAATGTCAATCTCAGAATAATTTAATTATTCACACACACACGGGACACACGCACATGCACAGAGTGCTGATCAGGTGTCTCTGCAGAGAGCTCTTTGAGCCCTGAGATTACCATGCTAATCCTAACAACAGCAGCTTGCAGCCTGTTTGAACAACTATGTGCACCATTGTTTGTGTTGTCATCTCTGCTGGATTTCACTCATGAGGAGCAACTGAGTTTCATTGGAGAGGATATTGACTGCGTGTTTCCCATACAGCCATTTATCTGTGGCGCCCTGCCACTGATTAATTTCGACTACCACAGATTGATTTGCCGCTACATATTAAGAATTCTCCATGTTTATGCAAGTTTATGCAGAGACCCTTATTTTGAAACCTTTTACTTTGAAAGTGTCGCTTGTGGCTTGTGTGTGTTGAATTAGGTAATACTATTCTTTCACCTGCTTGCTTGCTATGATCATTGGTGGGTATGGGTATCCATAAAAATTACATGCACATGCGTCATGGTCAAATATGCTAATTCGAAGCGGACACCATCTACTCACCTTTGCCACAGTTGTAATGCAGATAACATTGGATTCCTTATTGTGAGTACTATATTGTGATATTTCTTTCAGCAACTTGAATGCAGTAAAAGGGTACAATGTAGAATGTAAAAGCTAATTCACACAGTTAAAATATTGTAATCGTACACGTTATGTTTTTTGATTTCTTCCACCTGAGGCATCACATCATAATAAAAATTCATCTGAGACATTTCTTTAATATGCTTGAGCCAGCAACAGCTGCGTCTGCAGACAAGATGTGTTCCGTTAGCGCTGCCTGACCCATTATCAAAGTGATGCCTTACAAATGACTTGATTTGGGCAATTTCTTCACAATTCTTTTTATTTAAAATTAAAGTTTAGTACAAATGTTAAAAAACAAGAATTAGTTGTAATTATGATTTCATTCAACTCAAATGTCTGATATTTTACTGTTTCTTTTAAAGAAGCTACAGTACACATCCATAATTCAAGAATATCGTGCGCTATTTGTTTTATTATGCAGGTGTAGCTTCTTTTTACATTTAACAATTGCCTGTACAGTTAATACAGGTTGTATGTATTGAAGTTATACAAATTAATTTTGAATATCTGTATGGGAAATATTTATTCTAACTTCTAACAAACTCAATTGTATTGAATTGTATTGAGTATTTTACTGAAGTTCCCCATTGAAAAGTAATGTAAGTACTGTAACTATGTTTGCCTTTAAAAGCTGAACGATTGTGAACTTGGCCATCAAGAGTCAAATATGATTTCAAATGATCATAGCCCCTGTTTTAATAGAAATAATCCCTGAAAGTTTATGATTACAGGAGAATGATGGTGTGTAATGGAATGTATCAGTGTTAGGTGACATACAAAATGAATGAGTTTCTGCTATGATAACAATCCCTGGGAGCTGTTGTGATGAAAACAACCTCCAGAACATGACGGCCTGTATCTTAATATAGTTCACTTTTCGCTCATTGTGCAGCCTTGATTGTTCTATGAGAACTATAAGCGACGCAGCTACCAGCTCTTTGCAACATCAAAACATGGCATGCTAAACAATGTGAGCCACACTGACAGATCTCTGGAGAGTGGGAGGCAACGTTAGCACAGCTAAACACAGGAACTCTCAACAGAAAGGACTTGAACAACCTCAAGGACCTTCTTGGTGGCTTTAGAGCACATTTGTGTCACTGTAGCAAAGGTGTGCCACAGGAGTCATTTCAGATCAAACTATTTTCGATGTTTTTTCATTTCAATCCAAAATGAGCAGGTAGTTTTACATACTTGTAGCGTTTCACAAATACACAGGGACAGGCTGTTAAACAAAAACACACAAAATGATTAAATATACAGTGGTACCTCAGTTTAACGTTCTCCCCGGCTAGAGCGTTTTTCAGTTAAAGGGATAGTTCTGATTTTTTGACATGAAGTTGTATGACATCCCCATCAGCAGTGTAGTCCAATAACAGCAACTTACCTCCCACTTGGTCTCTTAAGTCCAGTTCTGGTTGGATTTCGGTGATGAACAACGCAGTTTGCAAAGAGTTTGGCTTCTCACAACAAAATGCCTTTTAAAGAGTAATACATTTGCATCACAAAAATGCCTTCTCAAAAAAAATCTGACCTCACAACACGCTCGGCGTTATATATGTGTCCCGCCGTATCCCTGTGCATTGTTGCCTATGTATTCATGTGTATGAGATGAGGACACTCGCATCTTCTTCTGCTGTGGAACACATATGTAAAGAAGATGGCCGCGGAACTCCGTCGCGGAAGAAGAGTAGTATTACCACGAGTGTGTTCATCCCATACATACATGAACGCACAGGAGACATTAATAACGCCGAGCGTTTTGTGAGGTCTGATCAATGACAAGACACCACGGTATTAACGAAAGGGAAGAAAAAAGAAAAATCATGCGAGTATATAATGCACACAAAGAAAGAAGTAAAAAAAACAAAAACAAAAGCTTTTACCGCCAACGGGTGAGTACAGGATTATTATTCTTATTAACTCTATAATCAATATTCATATGTAAATAGTTGTTAAATGTATTTATTGAAAAAAGTTTTATATGTAATTAAAATGTAAACATTAGACAAACGATACAATACAAGTACAACCATACAATATAAATAACTATTAAAAATCCTTTTTTAACATGTAAAATAATGAACATTTCAATATATTTAGCAATCCATGATAGATTGACATCTAACAGATTTTGCATGAGGATGAAGTAAAAAAAAACAACCTTCAGTTATTCGAAAAACATTTTGTGAACTGGCATTGTACTGGCACCATGGAAAAGAACAGCTTTTTCCCCATAATAGCACAGGGTTTGTACATGTGTTGTATAGAAATCTGACATCCAATTAGGCATTCTGTGTTTGCCGCTGTTTATCTCACTAAAGGTCAAACTTTGCACTACCCATGCTTGAAGACCCCAGCCCCTAATCTCCCATGATTACCCTATGTCACAAGGTTGTGGTTATTAATCCCTCCTCCTATAGAGACTGACAATAATTCTTGCTCTCTGTCCCGGAGATGCCACAGCCATTCATCACGCTGCCACCTCTCACAAGGGACCCAGTGGTGACCATTTATCTGCTGGAAGAACATCTGACTTTGTACTGTAAGCAAAAACAGCATTAGCGTTTGTGGCAAATGGGTACTAAAGAAATCAGTGACATGTAGTGAGGTTCATGGCTGGTGAGGCACTGACTCCTTTGGAGTTTTTTAAAAATGTTAATACAGGTTGCTCTCGTTACGAGGATAACCAAAAAAGAGGAAAATAAATCACTTTTGTTAAAAAGTGTCTTGAGATACTTCTTCTTCTTAGACCCATTTATTTATTTTCTATAAACTGAGAAACATTTGCGTTCTTGCCTTTTTATTTGTATATGAAGTACATACAGCCTTTCCTCCTCCAAGAGAAGTTCTGATACTTTGGTGTAAACGTCTGATCACCTCCTGGTGGGTTTGGCTATATACTCCTCCATCTTGGCATATTCACTCATTCATTCAGCAGAGCATAAAAATATATCGAAAGCGTTTAATCTTGAAAGAAGAAAAAAGCAAAAAAGCTGGTTTTCCTCTGGAAGGTCATCAGTGACAAACACCTTCCAGATCACGCGTGCTCCCACGCCTTCAGAATGCAGCGATACTGCATTTGCCTCCCATATGACATTTCTATGTAGTTTATTGTCTAATTAGCAAGAATAATGACGTCACACATACATTATAGTCATTACAGAGGCTGTAAAAAGTCAGTAATAAATGTTTCTGCAACATTGTATTTTTGGCGACATGCTGACAGACAGAAACTGTCAAGCGCCATGAGCCAAATCAGTTTGCACTCAAGATGGTAGGCGGCGCTTGTGTACTAAGCCAAGAAGCCAAGCTCACGATGGCCTCACTTCAGGTTTCTTTCCTGTATTTGATCTGCAAATTCAGTGATTTTTACTTAAGAAAATGTTAAAAAATGATTGTAATCATACAGAAAATACATTTATAAACCAGTTCAATTGACAAATATTAATATTATGTTATTATTCATGTTTGTATTTTTTATAATGACAGTCATGATAAAAAAAAATACCCCTGACCCTCTGACCGCACGTCAGAAATTATATTTATTTGTCATGTTTTAACATGCTTAACAGTCACACAAGTGCAAAAATATGTTAACTTGAGGTTTTGTGTGACTATTATCAAAGTAACTCAATTTTTCAACAGAATCTAATACGACTTTTTAGATTACAATGTATAACTGCACATTTTGGAGGTTTTGTGGGACACAAACGTACAGTTGCCCTTCCTCACCTCCACTCTTGCTGTCCTCTCTGACTTGCACCTGCACATACCCATGTACTTGCGCAGCGACGATATAAAAAGACACCTTTCTGATGAATACATTTGTATATTTTATAAAACTGATCCCCGTTTCAGTGAGTATTCTCCAGAGGCCCTGTCGCATCTCTCGAGTTCCCCCTCAAACCCAGCGGAGTCATTAGGCAGCTTGCTGTGTTGATCTCTTTAATCATCTGTGTGTGTTACATAAAAAGAGGACTATTCCTCTGCGACAGACAACGGCATCCTCAGGTTAGTCGGGTGTCACTTTGAAGTGCACACGGTTGTTGTGTTGTGTCTGCGCTATGTGCTTCTTCACATGCCCTCTTTCCATTTCTCCGCAGGGGTGAGATAAATGTCTTGTTGCGATGATGATGTGACTGCTAGGGTTGTGAATACATCCTGTAAAGTTCTTATTGCTAGTTTGTTTTTGTGCTGGTAGATACTCAAGTGAAACAAAGGTAGGTAAAAATACAATTTTAACTTCTACCCAACTTACAACCAGAAGCACCAGTCCATACTGCATAGATGCTCCATTGGGATATATGGCCATGGTATTGCATTACACCCAAGTCACACACAATAGCAAGACGTTGCCTGGCAGCTTGGTCCGAGAGTGTGGAACAATAGAACCGTGTGCTGCAGCCATGCAGAGGCCATGTCGAGCAGATCTGTCACCGTGGTCAAGCTGTACAAACTACGCTGCCTCCCCCAGACCTCCTTGTCATACTCACAATATAGGGTAGGAGGTCAAGTGTAAAAGGAAATGGAGGGAAATTCCCAGGATCCCAGGATAAAATGATACCTCTTTTTTGGAGAGCAGAGGAACAGGCTACACCCACAATACATCAGAACGTTCACTCTTCATCCACCAGTAATTAGAAGTAAACTGGTTGATGAGCGTGTCCCATGATGACATAGCCGTTTTTTCTCTCTCATTATGGTTAGTATGAAGGATATATTGTCGACGACACTTAGGGAAAGAAATAAACAGAATGCTTCAACTTAACATATATGGAGAGAATATGGGAACCCCAACAAGAAGTGAATGCAATCTGGTCACCATGCTCGAGAGCCTGACTCTGGAGTTGTGGTCAGTGTACATATGTTTTTAAGGCAATAGACCCAGATTCAAACCAGGGTTATTAGTGGCAAAATGGTGTCAGAAGTGGGATTTCATTTGAAGGCCTGGAGTTGAGATGCTAGGATTACTATGGTTGTTTTTGCAACCTGGTTACCATGTCAAACAGTCTGGCTTCTGGCTGTTGTGGTTTTGGTGTCAGAAGTAGAATGTCGCCGGGAGGTCATGTTATACTGTTGTGCTGTCACAGTAAAGGGCCTTCTCCAAACTTTACTATAAAGTTAGAGGCAATAGAAAATGTTCACCAATTCAAACCCTGACAAATAAAATTAAGTAATAAGGAGGTATGACTTTATAGTACACATCTAAATATGCAGGGCTAATTCAAATAAAACCAAACAATGACATCCAGTATGGTTTAGCATTTCTCTCCATAGTAAGAAGCAAATCACTTTAGAGACATTCTGCTCTAATTTATACAGTGCTATCTCCATTTTGTCCCTTTTATCTATGGAGCACATGCACACGTTTGCTTTAATCTGTTTTGGGGTAGACGGGGTGTTTAGTCAGGCCTGAGTTCAAATGGAGATCCTGAAGGCTGCTGGTCTCAAGAGTAGAGACTAAGGGGAGGCAGTGAAAGCCAGATTTTGTTAAAGCCCTTAATAAGGCACAGTGTGAGTCTCACACTGTGAGATATATACTGTATATGTAAGCCCACAGGCAGCAAAGCTCTGTGTGCAAACACTTCAGCCACTCGTGTGATTGGGCAATCTGTGTACGGAACAGGGGATGGCCTAACAACTCTTGTTATTTCCTACATGGCCTTATTTGGCCTCTCTGATATCCCTAATTTGTCAGTGGAGTTTGATATAGTGCTGCAAATATTTGCTTGGGCACACATTAGCACTGTTTGCCCAGTATGTAACGATAAACAAACTGCAATGGTGCACTGAATGTAATAAATGTTAAACAGTGCATGCAATTATACAGTTGATATAACTGGCCATGCACACTGAAAGCATGCTTTGTGGATCTGGGCTTGATTTTTGACACATCGTTATTCCCCTTTCCTGACCACCTAGGGTTATTTTATTCCAAAATGAACTGTTTATGAGATGCTGAGGGTACTGCAGCAACGATTAGGACATATTTCTGTGGAAGAAAAATGTAGATTTTACTGTTTCATGGAGCAGAGGGTAACTGAATAAAACTCATCTCATCTCTGATGTTGTACATAAAGTATGCAGTGTAGGACTATACAGTATGTTTTTATTTTGTTTTGTTTATAGTGTTTTTTTGTTTTTATGTTCCTCACCCACCAACTCAACACATCTTTTCTACTTATTTTTTTCCAATCTTCTTGCCTCATTGCTAATAGTTAATGTGAAAAAATCGGACACCCCATTAGACAAAAGGTCAATTTGTCGCTAAGCCCGATGCCTGCGCTTGATGGTGGCCATCTTTTTCAACCAATCTTGCTTAAATTTCATAGACATGCTATCCACGGTGTGTACCAAATGTTGTTATATGATACAACCAATACAACCAAGATGTTTTGAATTGTAGAACTTCAGTTTTTCAGTCGTTACTTTAATATCTAGTCTTAGACGGTGCGTGATCATGTTCCTTAGTACTTTTTAAAGCTTTTCTCATGATGGCAGGGGAGGAAAGCCAAAATGCAGTTCATGATTGATGACAGAGGTGTGCGTTGCACTGGACACCCTCGGAGCAGCTACAGATCAGTCTTCCTGTAAGACAAATCAGACACTCGCCAAACCCACCTGCTACCAGCCCCACACCAACCAACCATCAAACCTTCAGCTCCTCACAGCCAAATGCACCCAGCATCGCCACCATAAATCATCCTAAACAAAGCGTGTTTAATCTCTGACACGCAGGCCTGACATGCAAATTTATTACCTGTTGTTAGGGAAAAGTGCGATTGGCTGACAGAGTCAAGCTAGTATTTTCCTTTGAAGAAACCAGTAGGATACTGTAGAGACAAAGTCTTCAACAAAGGAATCTGATGGCAGCTGAATTGGGAGGAGACAAAGCCCTGTTTTTCTCAACATTCCCTCTGCCTTTTTTATTTCACCGTGGATGACATGCTTGTGCGACTTTGCCGACTGCACTTGCCAAAAAAGATTTAGGGATTTTTCTCAAGCACATTTGTAAAACATGAATAGTGAATGATCTCTTGTGAATTGGAGTCGGAGTAGCGGCACCAAACGTCTGCTGTGAGTCACCATGCTTCCCCACAGTTCTTTTAGTTCAGGGTTTTTTTGGTTTTTTTTTTAGAAATTAACTACGTTATGCGAATGCATTGTGACACAATAAAGCATAATGATTTTGTTTAATGTTAAAAGGGCAGTTTTTAACTACCTAAGCTAACTATCATCTCCTACGTAAAAATACGTCCTTATAGTTACACAAATTCTTATTTGAAGCACTGGCATGCATGACGTGACGTGAGACATTAACATTGCGCAAAACCTTTCTGGACAATTCCTCCAAAATAAGGACAAGTCTAACGGGGGTGAATAAGAGGAGATTGTGAGAAGAGAAGAAGAAGAAACATTGGATGTTCCATGAAGTAGTTGGACTGACATTTGTTATTAAATATTTTTTATGGTTGTTTTTTTTTATTGTATTGTATTTTTTGTAACAGCGGTTAACTTGTTTTTGAGTCTTTGGAGCATGATAACCAGTAGTGATGTGCGGATTAATCCTGAAATATTGATACCTCCGGTACCAGATCTTTATGCTCTAAAATCATTTATCAAATCAAAAATATTGATCCTTTGATGCATCAGGTGATCTATATCATTAAAAGGAGTACAATGGAAAGTAACTCAATTATTGAGATCTTGACAAAATGATAAGCGGTACATAAGTGCGTAATGCATAGGCACAGCGGCAAACTTGAAATGATGGCCGATCGAAAATGGAGTGACGTGTGAATTGTGAATTAGTTTTCATTCTTATAGAAGTGCTTAAGCATTATTACTTTATTTTAGTAGCTTTGTTTTTTATTGTTTAAAACATCATTTTCACATATTTTATATGATTTTGTCCACTATTTGTTTTCTCTATTGTTATATATTAGCATGGGTATATTGTAAATGACATTGCTACTTCAGTATACAAAATACACTACTTTTTCAAATTTACCAGACACATAAGGTGTATTTGCACAAAGTATCAGTATTAAATTGGTATCGCTGATACCAGTCTGGCTTTTACACAGTCTTGGATCGGAGAGGAAGTCAGTGGCATCGCACAACACTAATGACCAGTTAAAGAATCAGCCAAAAAAGAATAATTTGGAGTGTGTAACACTCTTAATATGTTGTGACTGTACTAGGCTTTCTTCCCAAACAGTCTGACCAAATATATTAGAGTGTATTAGCTTGATGTGGAAATTGGACAAAATGTCACGGAGATGAGCTGAAAAGGCAGAAATTAGGCCCTCCCACATGTTTCCTCTGGGCATATTCCCCTAATCTTACTTGTCCTCATGGTTTTTTTTGACGCTGTAAACGATGGGGATTAACAGTGGTAGCACATGCTGCCTGTTGATGTCACAAATTCAGATTGCCCCTGACGCAATCATTTGGTCAGATATATAGAGAAATTAGGCAATGGCAACATTTGATTACAGGCCATCAGGCTCCTCAACGAAGCACTCGCACACGCCGCACGCAACACACGCACACACTCATAGCACTTTATTTATTTATTTATTTGTATTATTTACTTGTATTAATGTCTCGTCTGTTGTTGTTGCTTAATTTATTGGTATATATGTTTATGTGTTTATGTTTCTTATGTTCTGATTCTTTCATTTGTTTTCTTTCTTTTCTTGGGAGAATGAACAGAATAAGATTTTCATTGCATGGTATAACTGCTGTTGTACTATGCACATGACAATAAAACTCTTGAATCTTGAATCTCTTGAATCTTGAAAAGGAATCCTTCTTTATTAAGTTTCATCACAGGGATTTAGAGCTTGGGGTCTTGTTCCTGTCAGTTCAGATGTATGTAAAATTGCAATGAGCAACTCGTGACGATGTGAATTATTTCACTCATTCCAGGTGATTAATTAAATACTCGTTGGAATTAGGGATAAAATGAATAATGGTAAGAGCAGTTTCATTCTTGACCTTGTTCAATTTTTAATGAGCTCAGTACAATGGAGACTACATTTTTATAAATGGAGCTATAGCCTCGTGTGAATACTGCAGATAATTAAAGAGGGTGTCTTATTATCTAGATCTTTGTACATCTGCAGGAACATAAGACCTTGTCTAGTAAACGGGACAGGAGGGGTGTGTTTGGACTACTCCAGCTTGGCAAGTTGATAAGCATGAGAGGGGTGTGATGAACGCGAATGAATATATTAAGAAACACCAGAGACTTGGGTCCCTGGAGAGATCATCAGTTCATCACAAGGGCCTTTGAATGCTGACGTTCTCCGCCTCAGGAGGAGCTCCGCAAAACCTACTGTATCAAAGTTGTCTGAGAAGTGAGAGCTAACCAACAAGAGAGCGACATCACAACAAATACGTTATATATACCTGAATCTTAATTCATCATATCAAGACATTTTGGACAAACTAGGAGGAGTGGACAACAATACCATTCCAAAATTGTGTAGAAGTCTTTCCAGTAGAATGGCAGCTGTTATAGCTGTGCCAATTCCATATTTTCTTCTGTATTCACATCTTTTAGATGTAATGGCCAAGTGTCCCAATACCGCTCTCCACTTTTGCCATTATAGATGACTTAATGGAGTGCACTACTTGGCTGCAAACAGTACAGGCACTATTGACTAACTCTTAACTAGTTTGTTCAATATGACACAAAGCTAAGGCCTACATCTATGCTGACAAATCACAGATTGTGCCAAACGATTTGACATAATTTCGTAGTGATTCCCAACCAGCGGTATGCAAACCACAAGTGGCACGTGAGCAAATTGCACAGGGTACATGGAAACATTTAATTTCCAAGATGATATGTAAATATTCTCAGTCATTTCATAAAAAGCCAGACAATAAAATGGAATGTGTGCGCTACAAATAGCTTCCCCAGGGAGACAATAACCTGTGGCACAGTTGTGTTGCATTCTACATTTGGAGAATTATCAATACGTATGATTGAGGTAATAAAGTTATTAAAGAGCGACTCTGTGTGACTGTGACGCTATTGTGACGCTATTGTGGCTCCGTCTGTTGTCATAACAGAGAGATGTGGTTTCACGTGATGCGCATGCGTTAATAAAGCTAAAAATTTTAATGGAATTAATGAAACTGAGGCACTGGAGAATGCTTTGAAAGACACGCTACAGTCTGTTTGGAGGGAGCTGGACTACCAACTTGACGTGTGTTGTCACAGGCGGTGCACATATTCAACATTTGTGAAGCCTTGTGAAATCGATGATAAAATCTATGTCTGGGATGTTAGGGATGCATGATAGAAAATAAATTAAATTTGGACAAAGAGAGAGATTTTAATTCTATTGCCCTATTGTGATAATGCATGTTGAGGACTAGGGGTGTCAGGAGACACCCAACCCATGAGACAAGACGAGATTTTAACATTACAGTAATTAAAAAAAAAAAAAAAGTACAATGAAAAAATAGGCAGAAGAACTTTTTTTATTTACCAGTGTCACAAAACAATGCGTTTTGAAATGTTTATTGTCCCACAAAGTTGATGCAAAACAATATTATTGTCAACATTTTTTGAGCCCAAATAAACCACTGTTATGATAATATATAATTATAATAATATGTTATAGTAATGCTATTTTCTTTAATATGTCATATTTCATTCAGAGGCAGTCTGTCGAAGGTTTGCAGCATTTCTTGAAATGCTGGCTTTTCAGCATTTCTTTTGCCATGACTTTCTGTAAACGCACACAATTTTACACTGTTCTGTTTGTATTCAATTTGCCCACTAAACGTCTCAGTGAGTGTTGACTGTCAGAACAAAGGCTCTGCATCTCGATGTGTAGTTTTTTTTCCCCAGAAAACTGGATCGGGTGGATATGTTTGAGGTGGGCAAGTTTGTTTTGTTGCCTTTTATGTTGCTACCACTTTCAAATAAATTTGGTACACTGGCTCGTTTGTGTTGATGGGCTGACCTTGCTCAGTAATGGGGGCATGTGACATTTGGCTTTGTAAGCATCTTTTTCCCTCCTAATTTCTACTGCAGTACGTTACCTTGCATTGCTCCTCACGAGGTGCCACTCTTTTGCTGTGTGCACATGCTAGCGGCCCCGCCTCCCTCACAGAGACAAAGGAACTGTATGAATCACAAGAGGTCTGTTTGCCGTTGTTCTATGAAGCATGTAGGTGCGGAACCAATGTGATCTCTCTTCCTGCCTGTTTGGAAGCAAGAGATATGCATGCTTATGGCAATATACGGTATAGAGGCCTGCTAAATTTTCGAGTTCATTTTCATTTCATTGTATGAGTAATTAATTAATTTATTATCACAAGACATGGTTTAATCTCGCAACATCTCGTGACACCCCTATTGATGCCGCAACCTAGCTGCGTCATTGAGAGCTATATGCTGTGACAAGCTGCAAGGCATCATCAATGTAATGTACCGCCCAGACAGAGGTGGCTAGCTAGTACACAGAAATGATGTCCTTCCACAGCGCAGAGTTGTTCCTCTAAGTTACCATCCTCGGCAAATAAACTGCATTTCTTGCAAGTATCATGATCACTGGAGCCTGTTTCACACAGAGATCCTCTTAAAGTTGCCACTGTAGATCTATAATGGTTGATCCGGCGTATCCGGCCTCTGCCTTTGACACAGAACACAATGAATGGACTCAGAGCACAGTATTGTTTATTCAGATAATTAGACACGTGACGTCAGTGGCAGCATCTTGTGTCGTGTATTTCCTTTCAACACAACAGGGAGGTAGAAGTAAGTCCTGTGTGTTAAACTTTGCAGCCCAGTCGCATTGCGGGTTAACCTTCCACACATGTGTAATTTCATCACACCCCATTCCCTGTTAGTGCTGTTTAAACAGGATTGTGACCAGGGAAAAATGGCGAAAAATGCTGGCTTTTACAGGCAGTGTGAAAATGGGCTAGAGTTTACAGTATATTACAGTAATACAATTTGTGAAATGGCCATCCCTTGTTGTCAGTGTACTGATTGTCATTCTTTCAAATTAGCAGTTGTGTGTCATTCTGGGCTCTCAGGCCTTTGTTAGTTTCCATTATGATAGGAAATGAGAGAGGAGAGGCATAGACAGGAATACTTAATCAATTAACAATAAACAACAATGAATCAGTAAGACCCTTCAAAGTACTTAAATTAAGCTTGACTTGTAGCAACACGTACAATTATTTTATTAACACCAATTAGTGTTTAATTGCAGTCGTACTATATATACAAGTAATTGAAAGGTAAACAGCACTGTTGACAGCAAGTAAGGTTGCCAAAGGGGCCTAGAGGGCTTTCTCATAAAGGCCAAGATAATTAAGTGTTATCTCAAAGCATGATTTCTCAGAAGAAACTTTGCAACTTATTGATTTTTTTTTCCCATTTACAAAACAAAAAAACAAAAAAAGTCTACCTTTTTCCATGCACTTGTATTGCAGATCAAACTTGGCTTACAAAGCCTAATAAAGCTCTCTGCATGAGACGCGTGTTTTGGGGCTCTTTTTTTAATTGGGGAAAAAGAGTGTCTGGGTCTATTTGTGGTGTGGCGCAGTGTTGGAAATGCCAGCTGTCACACATCAAGGCTCTGCTGGAATGAACCGTCATTTGGCAAGCGCCATGCAAATTGTTGCAATGCAATTACTAGGCCATATTTTACATACAGTTTTGACTTCTCTGTAAATAGAAGTTATGTGAAGAATTAAGATTTCTCTATTAGTTAACACACATTAATTAACACTTTGGAAAATTGGCAATTCAAAACAACCAACCAAAGATTACTATTTTTTAAGCCACAGAGAGTACAAGAGCACCTGCTGGAATCATGATTGACAGTTGTGACTGGGCCACAGAACCACGCGCCATCGCATGCCTAGTCTACGTCTAGGAGGGGTTCAAGCCACGGCCCCCCTGGCTCTGTGCAGACAGATACAAGAAGAGGAACAGGGTGTGAGTTCGGGCCTCTTCAGGCTTGCAGGGTTCAGTGTTCAAAGCCAGCTGGTCTGGCTTTGAACTAAATCGATGGGTTGAGGGAAACAAAGAAGAGGAAGAAGGGTTATAGACGCAAGGGAAGAAAAGACAGTCAAGTGGAGACTGGAACAGCAGGTTCTGTGAAGGAATTTGTTTGGCAACAGGCAAGACCACAGGTGTCAGAAAAACTTGAAACGACGCCATAACACTGGATTGGATGCCAAGCAAGGGTAAAGTTTAGCCGTGTTGAAGAATATTTATTGTGTGATCATTTGGATATACCTGTTTACTCAATAGCATTTATGCTGTCTATTCCATTGCCCATTTTCCATTGCATGATACCTACTTAATCTCCTCTTGAATTAAATTGGTGTCCTTACAGTAGAGAAGTCAATACAGAAGTTGTCCTCTACTGTTTTGTTTTTTAATGTGTTCAACTTCAGGTTACAGTTGTCTCTCGTTTATCGCGATTAATTGGTTCCAGAGCCATGGCTTTAAGCATAGCATGTTAGCGAGCTACTGTAAATAGTTAGCTTCCAATTTATTTATTTTAAGCTCGAGAAAAGGTTTCAAATGGAGTGGGGAAGAGGTACAAAGTAAGAAGCCAAAAACATACCACTTCCACACCGAATGTGAGGATAACTTTCTTTCACTGTTATCATGTCGGACATGCCATGACTGACTACATGCAGTATGAAGGTAATATAACATTATGTCTCATTAATATTTTGTGGCATTACTGATGCCTAGTGACCACAATACTACTTATGATTTGTCTTTCAATATGTTTTACTAATAATGGACCATAGTCAGCTACAAAACAGTGATCATTTATTGATTAATACATTTTGGAAAAAATGCGATAAAGTGAGGGGGTGATGTTCGAACCACAATGTAGCGAGAGACAACTGTATATTGAACAGATAGTACTGGCTGTGTCAGCTATGTGGATAATGCAGCATCATATCAGCATAACACAAACTAACCCACTAAATAACGCACTGATCAACCAATCTGCAAACTTCAGTGTGTCAAACTCCACCGACAGTATGCCACTCCAGTTAGTACCTCAATGAAAAGGTTTCAGGAAGTGTAAAGGTATTGATCAGTAATTTTTGTGCGCTTCGCTTTCATGGAAACATAAAAAATGAGTGCCAAAGCAAAATGAACTAAACTGCTTAGTGGAAATGGGGCTTAGAGTGCAATGTCTCTGACTTAGTCATGGATGTTTACAAGGAATTAAAGTATAGAATCCAATGTCTTTAAGATACAGTACAACAAGAATGCTACTCACTTTTGGTTACCATTGGTATGTAAGTATAGAAATATGATTTAGATGTATAAGTTGATTAGACACTTCAAGTGAAACATGTGGCAAACTGAGTGTAGTTTTTGGAACCTTCTAATTGACATAGGGAACGTAATACTGTGTATGTACTGCTCATTTAATACCTGACACATGGAATTTCTTGCTTGCCATAATATTGTCCTTGTGCAGCTTGAGTTTGCACAGCAAAGCAAAAGAGGATGAAGAAAAACTGCAGGAAGAGCCAGTCTGCCTCACCCAGCGCTGGCCATAAAGCACACTCTCATTTAACCTGGACGGGTGCGTGGCCATAAGCCAAGAGCAGAACAATGCGCATACGGACAGTTAGACCAAAATGGTTCTACACTGCTCATTTTCACCCTGACTCTTCTCCAAAGTTATATGATACTGGCACACTGTGCTGCCCCTAAGTCCATATGTGAAACAGGCCTTTTAAGACAAAATTTATGGCCAGTTCTATACAGCATACAACCTTCTTTTTTTTGATCATCTTCTCTGGATCTTTGGATGTGATCCCTGAGAAGTCTATAAAGCCAGAGGAAGACTTGATATGGTCCTTATGTATAAGTTAAGACTGTAGAGTGATTTTGTTTGCACAGGCATCCTGACAGTATATTCCTAACTTTAATGAGTGACTACATTTCCATGCAGTCAAATAACCCTATCATAACTGGAATTATTAGCAATAACCCGGTTGCGCATGGCCATGTAAACACCAATAACCCTTTTGAAAAACCGGAATATGCTTATATTCCGTTTTTTCAAAACCTGAATATTACTCCTGGGTTAATCCTTTTCGAACCCAAAAATCGGGTCATGTATACACCTATTGGGATATCCCGATCGAAAGAACATTAATTTGTGTTCTGCGCATGTTCTGTTCGAAAGGAATCTTGTGTCGTTGCTAGGAACTACTTGTAAACACCACGACATGCAAAATCCCACACTTTTGGAGCGAGGGGGAAACAAGCCACCTCGTTAGTGTGGTGAAAGACAGGAACATTATGTCTTTTATTGACGGTAGAAAGTGCTGCAATAGCGGAATCTATCAGAAGGTGAGCAAGCAGTTACGCGAAGCAGGGTTCGTTCGAACGCATCTTCAAAAGTATCCGGGGGGGCTCTGGAGATTTAGCATGGATGTGGGTAGCACAGCTCAGGCTCCATTTCCTATTTCTTCACATTCTCGCCTTCCATTAATGAAGAAAGTGAGACAGAATAGTGTCAAGTACTGGTGGTGGGTCAGTACCAGGGCCAAAACGCAAACAAAGGCGTTCATTATCCATCGTGCCGCTGTTGTTGCGGAAGAAGCGGAAGTGACGCGCATTGCGTCATGACGTTTTCTTCATCCTGGTGAAGAAAGAAGAAATCATGGAAGCGAACGTCGCAAAAGGGGTAAATATGTTAACGAAACCAAGTTCACAAATGATCGAAGATGTTGAGAAGTTGTTGGTGTGGATCCCCTCCTCTCTCTCCCCTCACGTCCCCTCCTCACTCTCTGCTCCTCGCCGTCTTCACCAACAAGAGTATTCAATAAAAGTAAACATGATGATAAATGTTCACTTATCCATTTTATTTGTCATTTATAATTATTTAGTATTGTTTTCTACATGTAAAATGATAATTATTCTCTATAAAATAATTTTTTGTTAATATTTTTAGGTTTCTGTAATAGATTAATAGCATTTACGTTATTTGTCAGGTGTCTTTGAACAAATTAGTAATGAAAACCGAGCTACCATTGTAGCAGCAAGGTAATAATGACAATAATAACAATAATTTATAACTGTAGAGTTGAAACTGATGACCTTATTATGCAATATGCTATATAATAGTTGACATTTGCTGCATTTCAAAAGGTAAATATTTATTATTATTAGTGATTTATCGTAGATTTCAGTACTGTTGTAGCCTAGGTTACCGCAAGTCTTATAATACAGTGAACAGTCTATAGTCAGTAACAATATGTAATTTTGATGTACTGTACCTTTTTATTTTTGTTTTATTGTGCTACTTGTAAAGTGTTGTATGATTAATATTATAATTTTAAAAGTAAAATCCTACATAGAAACGTCCCTGTGCTGAAAAAGTAATGTTAAAGTGCATCTTGATCGGACTAGATACACTTTGCACTCAACGCCATGTCATGTCTGCGGTGTGTGGTCACATCTAAGCTTGATCACAGCTGATTCTTGTTACACACCTGCTCCTCCCAAAAGCCAGGAAGGGACAAACATGCTGTCATGGCAAGTAGGCAGGCAGGCGCCACACCTCCTCCTCCTCAAATTCTGCCTCATACACACGCGTCACATGTTCCTGTCTGTGAGACAAACACATCCCGCCCTCCTACTCTAATTGGCTGCTATGCAGACGCTACGTGCTGTGATTGGCTGACACTCAAACTATTTGCTGTTGTTTTAGAGATGTGACGTCAAGGCAAAGGAACGAGTCATTTGGGAAAGTAAAAGCAAATCAGGCTTGAGGAAATATTTTTGTCAAGTATGTATATTGTTTTTTTTCTGCTGAGATTAGCATTGCTTTCATTTTGATTATTCTAAATAGATACACTCTTGCATCACCACCACATTTTAATATATGTTAGGATATGCTCAATGTTGAATGTGCGCCAACTTTCTAACATAAACACTTTCATTATTGTTGTTATAATTATTGTTTCTGTTGTGAGGAAGAGCGAGAGAGAGCGAAAGAGAGCGGGGGCGGTGACGTCAGATAAGTGGGAGGAGCCTTGCTGTCAAGAGGGAGACTGGCTTTTTCTGAGTTTGTCAGCTTCCCTCCTCCCACCTAAAATAGCAGCCAACGTGTAAATGTGAAGTGAAATTACGTTTATCCAGGGGAGAGCACCGATATAGAGTGTCCACACGCAGCAGCAACAGACTGGCCCGGGACTAAAGGTGAGTGAGCGCAAATAGAAACGTTGTTGTTGAGGCAGCCGCGGAGCGACATGGGAGTAACGTCAGAAAAGCGCCAGGGGGAGGCGTACAGTGGATTTGTCAGATTGGAGGGCATTAAAAAGTACACGAGGGCTCTCGGGGGGTTCACTTTTTTGGCATAGAGGCAGATTGTGTTTTAGAATTAGCCAGGTGACAATCAGTGTTGTGGATTTTCCACGTCCAAACGGTTTTGTGGTCAAGGATGCACCTAAACGCGCGGGTAATTGTGGGGTAACTTCTACGCGTTTGACCATAAAGCCATTTTTCACGGGAGAGAAAACTTCCGTGAAAGACTCACCTACTATTACTATTTCCTATTTAATGTGTGCGTGCTACTGGACTGTGACGATGTTTGACATATTTCTGTTCTCGCTCTAAAAATTGACAAGTTAGTGATGATTGAGTTTGCCAGTTTTTGATTGCAAATTAAGCACAAGTTGACACCGCAGTTGGTGGTGCGTCTGTCGCTGGGACTTGCCCACCTTTTGGAATAAATATCTCAACAAAGAAAAAGCAGGCCATATAAGTGTAATAACGCTTAACCACTTTAGACATACCGTTAAATCAATAAAACACACAACTTTAACTTTTGTAGTCTTCTAACATTATTTTGTTCAGAAACACAACCAACCAAAAGCTAAAGAAAAAGCAATTGCCAGACAAGTGTAAAAATACATTAACTGCTTTAGAAGTACTGTTAAATCAACAAGAAGCCACCTTAACTTTTGTATATTCTTCTCTTCTGTTCTAAAAACACCTTGAGGATGGTCCACTCTTTTGGAATAAAATGCCAAAAGCCAAAGAAAAGGCAGCTGCCAAACAAGTGTCAAAGGTTACGTTAACCATGGAAGCATCTGCTTTTTCTTCACGCACAAGTTGACACAACAGTTGTTGGTGTGTCCCCCTTCTTTATGGCTTGTCCTTGTACAGTAAATGTCACCAAAAAAGCCTCCAAAAGCCAAAGAAAAAGCAACTGTCCACATTAGCTGCTTTAAAACCTGCAATGTTAACTTTTCTGTATTCTTCTCTTGCTGAGTCTGAGCTAGTCTTTTGGAATAAATGTTGCAAAAGCCAAAAAAATGGAACTGTCACACAAGTTTACCACCTTTTAGATAAGAATTGAACAGTTTTGGTCACCATGGCAGCACCTGTTTTTTTTTTTTTCTTTTTCCCACAAGCGTTGATGCCACAGTTTGTGGTTAGTTTCCCTTGCAGTCTTCTTGTTGTTCTTGTTGTTGTTTAGTCATGCTACATGGGAGGAGCAGCCAACTGCAATTACTTTTAAGTAAAACATGGCCATCTTGAACATCTTTCTATTAAGTGGATTTAAAGCTTTAGGAAGTTATGTCATTTTTCAGTTTAATGTCCAATAGAAATGTGTTAACTAGTAGAATCAATAAAATGTTAAGGTGAAGAAAAATTGATTTAATTGGCCTTGGTCCGCACGGTGGATGAGTGGTTAGCATGTTGGCCAGCATGTTGGCCATACAGTCAGGAGATCAGGATGACCTGGGTTTGAATCTCTGTTGGGCATCTCTGTGTGGAGTTTGCATGTTCTCCCAGTGCGTGCGTAGGTTTTCTCCGGGTACTCCGGTTTCCTTCCACATTCCAAAAACATGCATGTTAGGTTAATTGGCGACTCAAAATTGTCCATAGGTATGAATGTGAGCATGAATGATTGTTTGCCCTACGATTGGCTGGCGACCAGTACCCCGCTTCTCGCCCGAAGTCAGCTGGGATTGTCTCCAGCATACCCCCGCGACCCTAATTAGGATAAGCGGCACAGAAAATGGATGGATGGATGACCTTGGTGAAGCTGTCATCCAATCTGGTGAATTTGGTGTCGCCATCATAAAAACCTTGTACAGGCAATTTTTCAATTAACATTTTAACATTATACACATACAAATAAGTTAAACACTATTAGTAAAATATATAGAAATAAAACAGTCCGTCAGTTTTTTGGAATAAATGTCGCCAAAAGCCAAAGAAAAAGTGACTGTCGAGTGTAAAAAGAAGTTGACCACTTAAGGTGTAAAATCAGCACTATTTGTGTATTCTTCTAACATTCCCAATCTCTTAACACACACACACAAAAACAAAGTCGAAGCAACTAAAAAGTGTAAAAAGAAGCTAACCCCAAAGACGTAAGATCAACAAAAGACGCAAAGTTTGCCAGTTGTGATAGCAAGGCAGTGAAGCAGCTTTCCAGTCTGCAGTCATTAGCTTGTGCGCTGCCCTGGAGCGCTGGCAGTAATGTCGTTCATGAGCTGCGTCACGTGAGCTTTTATGTGTAATATATGGACGAGGGGCTCTGAGCTCTGCTAAAGTGAATACCATTTGAACAATTTATGGAGTATTTTAGTCATTGGAATGAGTACAAATGTGCTGGATGACACTGATGGAGAAATCTCAGCATCTTTCTCACTGTTGGTCTAACCTTATTGACCTCAAGTTTTATATAATGCAAATATTCGGGTTTTTTATAATATGAATGTTATATAGCTAATTGTATAATTTAAAGTGAAGTATAGAATACTACATTTTTTTGTGTTTGTACTGTATGTTTCACCTGACTCTGATGCTATCCATTCGTGTATATCAGCATTTTAGCACAAGTTGTGAGCAGGAAAGGGAGATACTGTCCAGTATGTGAGGAATGGGCAGCTGCAGCATCTTTTACCGCACTCTCCATCCCACTTTAATCTCTGTGTCTCAGCTTCTCATTCCACCAACAAATGTGGAGCATGTGGGCGAGTCCGATCTGCAATTAACGGCGCTCGTCAGAAAGAGAAACCTGGCGTTTACACCGTGTCTCTGAATCACTGAGCGAAAAGGCCTGCTCCTACCACTCTCCCTCTGTTAGGATGTTGGTTTCCAAGGAGCACCTAAAAAAACAAAACAAGGGAAGCATATAAATACAGAGGATTCCTTCTAGTACTACAAAATATCAAGTCTTTCCGAATGACCATCATATTTGATGTATTGGCTAAAAAACCTACAGGTTATTGATAGCATCAATGCTTTTTTGTTCTTCTGAAATCAAATTCTTTTAAATTGGAATATAAAGCCAGATTTTGTGGAAAGGAAATGTGACACTAAAGTAACGCACTGAGGGGCGTGATCCTATAGCACAAGACCTCATGAAAGTTTTTCATTTCAGTGAACATCAAAGGATTGACTTGCATAATTCGCTTTTTCTTTGGCTTTTTGTGACTTCTTTGGCCACGCCTATTCTCGACAAGGGCTGTTAAGAGAAGAACATGAGAAGAGAAGAGGAATATACATAGGTACGGTCGAGTGGTTAACCTCTTTTTGCACTTGTGTGACAGTTATGTTTGTTAAACCAAGAGATGGGTGAGGTACAGTACATCTGTGACATGTTATGTTTTTGACATTGGTTAAAGCTAAGAAAGTTAAAGCTAATAGATTTTTTGTGCAGCAGTGGTTAACTCATTTTCACACTTGTATGTCATCAGTGCATGCCACACTGAAGTCCAGATAGCGGGGCCTACTCATGTTATGCTAACGAGCTATGCTTAACTGCTTTTCGTGGCTTCACTTGCTGTCGAAGGTAGTGTCAATTTGTTTTATTGATTTTGCATTTTAGAATGGGTAAATTGTTTTTACACTTTGCATTACAGTGTCATCATTTGTTGTTAAAGATAGGAATACTGTAATTCTCTGGAATAGCATATAACATGTAAAATGAACAATGTGAATCTCTTAGTTGCAACATATTCCTGGAGATTTTTTTGTCTCACATAAGTGACTAAACTTCCTCACAACATTTTATTATGTATATTTTTTTTTATTGAAGTCATTTTTAGGATCCCGAGAAACAACATCAATCTCACCTGGTCAACGCTTAATCATCTTTTTGACTGACAGAAGCATTTGGTAACATGAGTCATTGTTTATCAGAGTGCCATCATCAATATGGAGATTCCAGCGTTCTCCTGTGAGACCTGGAGGTCACATGCAGAATCTTGAGCCTGACAGATAACGTTTTAGAACGCAGTTAACTGGGCACTGGTGAAAAAACGTGTGCGCGTTTTATGTTGGCAAAAGAGCCCCTAATAAATCAGATAATATGGAATCATTTCCACTGTTGTATGCAAAACAATTACAATAATTATTGCAGACATGTTCATAATTTACACTTTTGGTTGCATGGCGTTAAGGTTGTCGTGTGTGCAATGAATCATGACTGGCTTTTGCTTGGTATCTCACAGCAAGTTTTCAATTTCCATCCCCCTTTCTGTTTAGTTTGCATGCACTGTCAGCATGTTGGTTTGTAATGAAATAATAGTTTGTAGCATATTTTGTATACAAACATGTTCAAATGAACTGCATAAAATACAGTCTGTTAATAAATACCTACAGCAATCCTCACTTGCAGAAACAAAACCAAAACCATTCTTAGTAAATTGTGACTATAAGGAAGGTAAAGATAAAACATATTTCATTTTTTTTACATAATGTTAATTGTTGTGGCAATTTTTTTGTGCGAACATTTAATGAAAATTAAGTATATTTAATTGATGATTAAATATCAATTACAGTTTTATTTTTATATGCTGTTATATTTATTTGATTTCAGTACAAAAAACTTTCCATGAACTGCAGCCAGTACATTACAAGTGAAGAAAACAAACTAACATTTTGTTACGATTAATCTACTACATCAAAGTATCGATTTATATTCCTATGATTCAACTACATTTAAACATTGTGTAAAAGGTAATCAATCGAGTGCATCGATACTAGGAAATAAAGCATTGGATTTAAGCACTGCAGGCTTTATATGGATGTGTTTTTTTTTTAGCACTTTTAATGATAAAGACGTTAAACGTTACTCGATTCAGTCTGCCTGTCTGTGACGTCATCGCCACGTGCCAGCAGACAACAAAATGTAGCATGGCAGAGGACAAGCTGGCGAGTGAGAAATAATTAAGACACCATTTCGGTCCAGTGTGTGGAAACACTTTGACTTTTGCAAAGAAGGAGATGTTCTAAATAAGTCGCTCGCTGTTTGTAGGATATGTATTTTATATGGGATTTCAAATATGGGATTTCACACAACGCTGACCGTCCAGGCACCTCTCGTTCCTGCTACAGTAGCAGCGGATGGTAACGTCAGCTATTTCTGCGTTTACTGTACTTTAAGGTAAAATTTATTGAATATTAAAAAAGAGAGCAGAAAAGGTTAACCTCCTGTTAATTCAACCGGAAGTGTTGGCTGCATTTTATTCAAATAAAATCTGAATGCATTTGCCATTAATTGTTGTTTACTTGTTTGTTTATATCCATAATTCCTTTATAACTTGCAAAATACTACGGGGATCTAGGAAACTTCACCTGCACTGTCCAGTATCCAGGTATTTATTTCACAGTCACACTGGTTGAATTTTTGGCTAAAATGTTACTCAATTGATTTAAAGTTACTGAATTGTTTCGGATCATATCGTTTTAAATGACCCAATATCGTCCTTGAATCGTATCGGCAACCACGAATCATGATACGATTTGAATTGTCATTAAAACTAATTGTTACACCTCTATTTTTTTACATAAGCAAAATGTTGTACTTCATTTGATAGCATTCACTCATATGCACTGTAGATCAAAATGAAGGGTGTCAAATAAAACAGATCTGTGAATGCTACACATAGCAGAAACTCTCGGTAGTTATCGTCTGATGTAAGCTCAGAGGGTGAATGTATTACTCACTGAGGCCCTGTTTGTATAGCAAGACAGCAAGCAGTGACCTTTCAACTGTCCTGCCCTTGACTGAGACCTCTGGTGGTAAGCCACCGTGTTTGGCTCACTCAGCACATGTGCTGCTGAGCAGGGCAGAGCAGCTTACCTAAGGCTGCGCTGTAGTTTTCTTGTCCCCAGCAGTCTCCCAAACCTATCCTGGTCTACCTGCCTGGACCACACTTCCGCGCTCGGTGGGGAATATCCTTAAGCAGAAACCATCCTTTAATACATCTCCTTTGAATCTGCTTTCACTGTTACAATCCTGTGTCTCTGTCAACACACATTCTGGTTGTGGATATAAAGTAAACACATTACAAAACCGTTCCTTGCTGCTTATCCTCTTTAGGGTTGCGGGAGAGCTGGAGCCTATCACTGTTGACTTAGGCCCTGTCCACACAGGATTTTTTTTTTTGGCAGGTTGACAAACTTTTTTATTCACACTGTTTTGGATTAGTAAAGAGTCACATCCAAATGGGAACAGATCACTGGGTGAAAACGATGAAATACATAAGACACACTTACTGTACATGTGGAGCTGTAAACAGACGCATAGACAAAACCAGGTGACACCAAAACTATAGAAAAAGTAAGAACATATGCGCATAAAGTCTGTCGTGTTGCGCTTGGTCGGCTTGGCCAGACTTATGACGAAGGGGAATTACTTCTGTGAGTCATTTTGGAGTATAAGACAACAAAATATCAGGAGAATGTCGACTGGGGTGATATTATGTTGGCTTCTAGGCAACGCCCACTTTTGTTCACGTGACGGCGACGGGGTGGCTAAAGACGATGACATCATAATTTTCAGAAAGTAGTGGTTTGCTTGTCTGCACAGCAAAAATGATCTACTTCTTACTATAAAACATATACCATATATAAAATCTAACTGGTAAACTTTGCAACTACTATATTAAATACACACATTCACAGTTTCAAAGTTTACAAGTCATCAAAATAGTTGATATCGTTCAGTAATTCACAGTTCAAATCAATATGGCAATAAAGATAATTACACATAATTCCTCAATAGTTGTGTACATAAACTGAGTAATATGTCAGTGAAAATAGCTACGTACCGTTCATCATGTATTACGTCCAGTTAGCATTTGCTATACAACATTACAGATACCGTATACAAGAATTTAAAAGGATTATGCAAAAGACAATGCAACCGTAGTCAAGGCAACATATTAACTTATTTACTGCCAGCCATGTTCAGAGCAGAGAGCTCCGTACTGCCAGAGTTTTTGGGCATTTTTGCTGAAATTTCAAGACCCACAGAATTTTGAGTTTTAGGACTACATAAACATTGAAACTATCTAGAGAAACTTTAGTCTCTCTTCTTTCATCAGAAAAAAATGTTTGTTTCTAACCTTTTTGGGTCTTTAGATATTGCCGGAAGAACATAGTAGTTTCAGCAAAAACAACCTCATTTTGACCAAAAAACTGAGAAAACGACCTTTTTCTGCAGAGAAGCAAATTCAAGCAGAGTGACTGTGGGGTCTACTGGATGCGGGGATGAATCTCTGCTGCTGAACGATCCAGACGGCAGTCACTCTTCAGAAGAATCAGGGTCGGGGTAGCTGTGTTAGCTGCTTGTATTTTTTGTCTCCGCTCGATTTCTGCATGTGTTTTGCCATTTTCCTCTCTCAACCCACAATCCGTCGCCCGTTGGAGGAAAAGAGAACTGTTGACCCATACTGGGACAGAAATACAGTGTCTAGAAGTCAGAAATTCACACACAAGATGAATAAGACTTTGATCTGTAGCTCCCACAAAAAAAAAGCAAAAGACGTCAACAGATGTCTTTGGCAGTCAACGTTACTTTTTGAAAAGACGTCAGGCAGTGAAAGAGTTCAATAGCTTTGAGCAATGGGCACATTTTCCAATTCATCATGAAATAGTAGTTTAACAAATGAACTTTGAGAAAACACTTTTCTATAGGAGAGTTCATGATGCGAAGCGCAGCCATGAAACAATTGATGTTTTTTTCTACATAAGTAGCTGCTACAAGTGAACAAATAACTTTTGTTCTAGATATAGGCATAGGCATATATGAAAAGTCATATGTATAAAGTTGCATTATCCTTGT
Organism: Dunckerocampus dactyliophorus; assembly: GCF_027744805.1. Taxonomy (NCBI): domain Eukaryota; kingdom Metazoa; phylum Chordata; class Actinopteri; order Syngnathiformes; family Syngnathidae; genus Dunckerocampus; species Dunckerocampus dactyliophorus. The sequence goes on from NC_072823.1 coordinate 18,243,081, forward strand.
GTTGCTGCTGACATCTGTTTGCCACTTTTTTTATGCCGCCAAGAGCGAATCTGGAGGTATAAAACAACAAACAAACCAACAAAAACTGCAGTAAGGCCACATCAAAACTTTATAAAAGGAGGATTAGGGCAATACAGAAAAAATATATAATAGTATATGTTTTTTGAGACAGGCTGCGTTTAGCAGTTGAATATATTGAAGGAAAATTCTGTTGTTGTCTTGTTGACCGTGTTTAATTCTCATTCTGAGCTATGCCATAGGCCAATATAAAATGAGTTGCGGGCAAATAAAAGTACAAATGCCCCCTAGGCCGGACTTCAAACACCCTTTCTTTAGTGTATCAAGCCGTTTTGTTAGGAAGTTACACTGATAGAATACAAACCATCTCCATAAAACATTGAATTTATAATGTCTATTGTGTTTTTCTAGACAGCAAGCCCATCTATTGTCATCTCTTACCTTCTCTAGTGCATTGTGTGTTATTTAGAGCCAACTGTGGAAGCATGAGGTGATGACTTTGCGTTTCCAAGTCATTTAACATCTTTGTGAGATGTCACCTCCACCTACTTTGGCTTTCAGGGGTGCAAGAGAAACCGCGCAGTTACATTATGTGTCATTTTTAAGAGCAGCTGGGCTTCACTAAGAGGACCGACAAGCCCAATGTGTTTGTGCTGCGGTTTGGTTTGTCATTGTTGTGTATCATGGCACACACAAAGCTATATTGTGACTCTGGCAGTATTATTTAGTTATAAAGTGTTATCGTGTTTAAACCTACTCTTGGAGTGGGAGTTAAAAGAGACATCTATTTGCTGAGTTGCATTTTAACAGAATTTTAATGAGACTTAAAAAAAACATAAATCAAAGGAATATATTATAATCTAATTTAGTAGATCAAAAGATCCGCATGGTTACTAATATACCCCGCTGTATTGAATTCCTGATGCTCGGCTGTGTGGATCTTAAAAAGCAACACATCACGCTGGAGAGTTGAATTCTTGCTTTGTATTCTGTTGGTAAACTCAATCCACTGTAGACAGACAAACAGCTGAATTATCTGCATGGAAAAGATGTTTCAAAGTTCTGGCTGAAGGAGCTTTTTACTCTTGTAGCTAATCGAAGTTATTTGAAACATCACTTGTTCTCCTAATGACCAGCCACTCTATGTTCACATTGTGTTATCCAACACATTAAAAAGTAGACACTCGGTTTTCATTCACTTTGTTTGACATGTTTGACAGCTCAAGTAAGGCTATCTTCACGCTTGTGATTTTGTGCTAAACCATACATGTTGCATTTAAAAGCTCCTGAATTGCAGGAAAAGAGGCCGCCCCGGCCCTGCAATATCCTTGTTTTTCTGTCTGTCTGTGGAGGCCTGTGAACCAAGACAGCTGGAGGTGGAGGGGAGGAAGCTGAGTCCTCGCATTATTCAGAAACACACATCAGCCATTACGACAGCAAAGGGAAGTGACGCCCCCACAAACACACTCCAGTGTAGCTGGAGGGGTCTGACTTGCAGTTCATAAGTTGTATTAGGACTGTTGTCTGAATGTTTTGTCAATGGGTCGTAGTTTCTACAAACAGTTGGACCATCATTACCAAGTCCATTTAATGTTTTCTACATTATTATACTGCCAACGGCCATCATGGTTGATTTAGAGGTGGCTATTTGGGCTTTGACTGGACGCTTTGGTGGATCTCACAGCTCTAGTGTGACTGTGATTCTGCGCGAGGTGTTGAGTCTGCCCGCTGATTGCGCCTCTGCCTGCCTGCCCTCTCCGCTTTTTCCATCTGTACACGTTGAGGTGAAAATGGTGTAGGCTTTCCACCAGTGAGCCTGTCGGCAGCCTGTGATCACATCACATGGCATTCTCAGTTGTCTCTGCCTTTGTCACCGATCCAAATGCCAGGGTATTCAGAACAAATAGTGTTTTTTTTATTATGTCAAATAGTCATTGGCACTCGGAGTCGAGACCAGAGGCTACCAGGAAACAGCTTGACTGAGAAGATTCCTGGTGAAGTGAGCAGCAGGGCCTGTGGTTGTATCTCTCGCTCTCTCACTTTCTCCTTCTCCTTCAATCTGTCTCACTCCATCTCTCTTCATCATAGTGTTTGGACACAGTGTTCATGTGACAGTGAGATAGCATCATCTGATTTTGAAAGAGAAAAAAACTTGCAGCAGACAAAAAAATAATAATTCTGTTCACAGTTGTTCGATTTGAGGCTGTGCTGCGTTAAACTGTTAAGACAAATTGTTTTTCGTGGATCAGCATGTGCAAAATAAAAACTTAAACACAACAGTAAATATACCACATACCTTTTTAGAAATGTCGTTGTACTCTTTGTGTGTCATTGTATTTCACAAACAATGATGTTGTTGACAGTCAATGAAATGTGTGGAACCTCTGTTAGCGTCTTTTCCAGAAGCTCAGACTAGAACCGAAAAGTAGTCTAACCGAATCAACTTTTCCCATAAGAAATAATGCAAATCAATTAATCCATTCCGGACACTCCATAAATGTCAACACAATACACTTTTTTACAGTTTTACAATTAATATTTTTATGTACAGAAAACAATTGAAAATATATATAAATGCATATAAATGACGAATGAAAGGGATAAATGAACATTTAAGTCACATTTACTTTGAAAGACTTGATTGTTGACAAAGACAGCTATGAGGCAGAAGGGACTCTCAGATATTCACACGAACGCCACCTTCACATTTTGCTATGAGTTTTTTCTTGAATTCAATAATGTTTCTCACCTTTATCAAAATGCTGGCACTCGCAGCTTCCTATGGCTCCATTGCGGGTTGTCTTGCATCTGTGATCAATGCGAAAAGCAGAGAGTAACTGTGTTACTTAGCAAAGAACTACAGAGTCAACCGCTGATAACATTATAGACAGGCGACTGTAACTTGTCTGTAAACTTAACATTGAAAAAATTAGGAAAATCTGCCTAAAAGGTGCTACAACTGTCACATTGATGACCAATGTTTAGCACTGTTACCGGTTGATTTTTTTCCCCTCTTTCCTGTGTGCCTAATAGGACTTTTGATCAGTCTCAATTTGTGTTGTTACAAGATTAAAATGTGACAATGTTTCTCTTTAGAGAAAAGCTGTCTCACGGGAACAGGGCAGCCAGAAGTCTATGAGACTGTGAACTCCGGCATCGCTACTGTGATTGATAATACACGTAATGGTAGTGCGTAGTGGCAGTGCGCGAGGCAGGATTGGAACTGCACATAAAGTGCTTTATGCATACAATAAACCTTGTAATAAAACCTACAACGAGCGCCACTCGCTCGCGACATGTATCGGAGTTCAACAGCTGGCTCCATGTTAATGTCCAAGCAGAAGCTGTAGTAATTCTAAATTTGATCAAAGTTACTTAAGATTTGTCAGATCAAAATACGATCGCTGCATAAGACTTCCATCAAACCACGTGATACAAGTGTCTATTTCACTACTTCTTGGTAACTTCAAGCATCATGGGAACTGTAGTTCTTTTTAGTTCAACATAAAACTAATCTAATGTAATCAATTTCACGTCTCTTTAAATAACTACACATCAACATAAATGATTAGTAGTAGCAGCTAGAACTGCCGTGATTATTTTAACTTTTATAATTTTTTGTTTTTGTTTCAATTTGCGGAAAAAAGTTCAACAGATAAAAGCATCATGTTTAGGTCATTCATGCAAAGTTCTAAAACTTTTAAAAATATTTTGTCATTGTAGCTTTCTTAAAAGTGATGTTAAAATATCGTTAAAATATCTTTCTCGTGAACCCAATATTGTGTATCGTCGTGAGCCGAATGTATCGTGACACCCCTATTATCAACCATCTCTTTGTGCCCTAAGGCTTGTCAAATTTCGACCAACATTTTCGAGAAAAATATGCCCTAAAGCTGACACAATATTTGACCATCAAACTGGCGCTGCTACTGGTTTATTTTCTGTTTTGTTCCCCTTCTTGTGTGCATGATTGGACTCTTGGACAGTATCAAGCAACCTTTTGTCTATAAAGGACTTTGATTTGGATCTTCTGCGACTGATACTTTTTGAGTTCCATCTGTTTGTGCTGTTTCACAAACATTCAAGAGAGATGTAGACTGCTAATGTTAGCAACTGAGTGATTAGTTGTCATATGCCTTTTTGTGATGAAAAGGTAACGTGTTTCACGTGTGTGTTAGTGTTTAATGTTTAATATTACAGAATCATTTAAGGATTGTGTCACAATTTAATGTTAAAATTTTGCTTAATATTGCCTTTACAGTTTTTTTTTTTTTTAAATCGACCACCAAACGTTGACCACCATCACGTAAATTATTGTGTTCAGTTTTGGACAGCAAATGAAAAATCAATGCTAGTACCCTTCACTGCTGATGTGACTCATGGCTATCCTCACTGCCCGCATTGCATAAACCTTTTATGCAACACTGTTGAGAAAGAGCTATCGAGTGGAGGATAAAAATGGGAAGACAAAAATCAAATATTTATTCTCAGCTTTTTGTTTTTTTTCCTTTCAAATCAGGCATTGTTGGGAAAAGCAAACTTAAAACCCTTAATAATATGGACCACTTGAAATGTATAAGACCAACTGTTGTCTTTCCACAGCAGTTATTGTTTCCTCGCTGATTATCAAACACTGTGGAAGTAACTAATATCAGGAATCTGAGTCTCATCTTGATAACCAGTCTTTCCGAAGATGCTGTGAGATATGAGGGTAAATGCTCTGCAACTGCTGAGACATATTATGCATGACATCCCTAATATTCTTACAGTGTGGAGTCAGCCCGGAGGAAGATCTTGGTTCATCATAGCTGTTTACCATTTCTGCGTTGCAGTCTGTGCAACATCAAAAGGCTGCCACGGCACTTAACACAGCTCGCAGGCTTCCTGTGAGGGTAGGGGCATCATCGCTCCCCATGGCTTTGGCATTATCATTGTTCCCCGATGAGGAGTCCGTCTGATGATAGACAACCATGCAAATCAACGTGCCAGCCACAGCACCAATGCAACCTTATAAGCCGTAAATGCAATCACCTAAAACGTGTAAATCAAATCAATAACAAGTACAGTATATCATATGTAGTCACAAGAGTACAGGTATATCAAAGGAAGCAAAGACATGAAATAATTTAAGTGGCACAGAAGTAATGCTGATGGAGTAAAATCTGTGTTGTTAATGTCATCTGAGTGGTTAGCCAGTCAATTGCATTTACTGCACATTCCATGACAAGAGGCTAACTTAATACAGAAGTTCCTCATGGCGATGCATTGGGTTATCTGATTTGTTGTAGCTTTAACAGACCAACCGCTTCTTTTATTTTATTCTTTTTCTATGCTCCTCAAACCTCTGGTTAACACGTTGGGGAGTACCAGGGTACAAGGTATTTACAGTGTTAGGGGGCAGGATTGTATTTGTCCCAAACCATATTTACTTTTAATTTTTTTCCACAAATAAGTAATGATAATTAATATATTATAGTACAGTGGTTCCCAAATGTTTTATAGTTGCGTACCCTTTCAGACATTTGACCTGAAGCCATTTAACACCTACTCCTGCATACTTCTGGGTCAAAAAATTGTATTTTGCATGGTCACATTTGAATAAAGTTTCTCATGAGCACTGATAAATAGATAACTAATCATGCTACATCTTTTAGGTTGGCCTTTTGAATGAGTTCAATATAGAGCCCGACCGATATGGTATTTTTGGGGCGGATGCTGATACCGATTTTAGAGGCTGAAAAAAGCCGATATCGAATATATTGGCCAATAACCGATATATATAAAAACATTAATATACACAGGATATACTGTATACTGTACATGAACATAAATTCTTATCATACCCAAAATACAATTCAAAGCAAAGAAGCAGAAGACTAGTAAATGAAAATAAAGACGTTTAATTAGTCACACTGTCAACATAAGGACATGCCTCTTTGTGATTTACTTTTAGGTGTTGCAACAAATTTGTAGTGTTTGTTGCTTTGCTGGTGCTGGAGCCCTGGCTAACTTCCACATTGCAAATCAATGCCTGTTGAGTCTTATGTGAAGTGGCTCCACACCTTACTCTTCCTCCCTGCCTGTGAAATGAAAATATATACATTTAGTGCATTTTGGTAATTAGCCTCGAATTTGATACTATAGTTGACCATTTTAAAATAAAAACAACTGGCTGCATTCAGCTAAAATTGCTAATACAAAGGCTAGTGTGAGGTGTTTTTAAACTAATACATTATGTGTTTCTAAAAGGCTTATTCACAAAAACATCTTACTAATATCAATTATTCATATTTAGTAGCTATTGAAAAGTTCTACGTGCAGCCACTGAGTATTTGCAAACAGCTAAAAAAACAAATGCTGAAGCAAACATGGAAAAGTGAAAAAAAGTTGATTACAAACAAAATAAATTATCAAAACATGCATCACATTACTAGACTTAATAACAAGGGACTAAAGTACATTTTATGTAACAATGTAGCTGCTTTCAAAAGATGCAATATATCAAATTACAACTAAATACATTACTTGGAACATTTTCAAAATGATTTTAATGAAGACATTAACTTGTGAACGTATGAGCCCCTGTAAATCCTGCGTGGAAGTATGAAGGGAAGTTGGACGCTGTGTATATCTTCACATATCTTTATTTCACTTTAAAATGCTGTATAAGAGTTTTACATAATGGTGGACATGTGAATTAACAGTTGCATCTGTCTTTGTTGATCTCACAGAGATGCAACTTACATGATGTTAAAACACTGTAATACTCCGTTTTCCTTGACGGGCCCTGACAGCGTGGCGTTAAAGTGTAGTGTTACGAAGTCACAGCTTACCATGGTGTTAAAAAAAATGCATTTTTCTCTCGTATTCTCTGCTGCAGCCGAGTGAGTGAGGCGCTGCTCTGTCTGTGTGTGGGGGGGAGGGGCCTGGTACTCGGGCAGGGAGCAGCACAGAGAGACCTACAGGAAGGGAGCGAAAGAATCTCCACACAACAAAAAAAGGTAATATATCGGTTGTACATTCACCGATATTGATTAATCGGTGAAACGTCATAATCGGCCCGCCGATAAGCCCGGTCGTGCTCTATTTGAATTTGAGCTTCACTTTTTTGTCCACTCACCATGGCTATGGTTTAAGTCTGCATAATAATTTAATACCAAATTGAAGGAGACAGTTTAACAATCACGATAAAGCAGTATCCAAAGTACAAAAATACATACAACCAACAATAAAGCCTCATTTTTGGGGGAATCCCCATTCACAGTGGCAGCTTATCACAGCTAAGCCGTGCAAGAATTGGAACACCAATATAAATGGAATCTTCAAGATTAAACACTCATAATGCACAAAATAATCATCATCTTACTTATTTGTTCATATGATGCTTACAGAGCAATGAACAACAATGTGCTCTGTCTCCTTTCTGATCTGTTCTGCTTGTGCTGTGAGGCTTTCAGGTACACTTGTAATTGTGAGTGTTAATTGTTTATTGTTAATTGTTCTTCATTTTTATTCATGTACCCCCTATTACAATTGATGTACCCCTGGAGGTATGCGTACCCCACTTTGGGCACCAAGGCTATAGTAGATCCCTGCTGTTTGTTTGGGTTACGTTCGAAGACCCCAGAGAATAGCGAAAAACCGTGAATAATGGACTACCATAAAAAGCCTAAAGATGAACACATTTTCAATTAAGTTTTACACGTTAAACAATTACAGGCATACAGTTTACAGTATTCTACTTACAAAATGTGCACTTACACAACATCACATGTTGTCAAAGCATCTTCCAGTGCTGGGAAATAATGAGTGGATTGACTTGTGAGACAGCACCCTCTGCTTGTTTCGTAGCTGCAGCATTCTTATATATTATTTCATATTCAAAAATTCACTACATAATGTCATGCCGGTTTTACTTCTGTATTACTATTACAGTATTCTCATTGTCTTGTGATCTAACTCGGGTGTTTCTTATAGTACAACATGTATTATTCATTACTGCACAAAGTTGTGTCTACTTTTACTCCCGTATTTTGTGCATTCTATTTATTTTTGTATTATTTAATCTACTCCACTTACTTACTTGCTGAAAAATGAAGGGCCAGGATTAAATAAGTTGTGCTTCTTCCTACTTCTTTTCGGACATGTTGAATTGTGCAAGTGTAAATCTGATGTGCTGCTGTGTAAATTGTTTTGCATATTCACTAAACAATTCCCATAACAATCACCAATATGATGTGAGGTGAATCGGATGAGTAATGTGGAAATAGTAGCATCTTCATAAAGGTGACTGGTGTTACGAAAAATGAGAATTTTGCGAAATTTAAAAAAAAAATCTATTTGAAAAATAGAATGAATGTCTTTAACGTGTTAAACAATTTGATGTTGGAATGGCTTGAATCGGTTGAGAAATGTGGACCGTGAAACTTTTCTTCGAAAAAGAAAAATTTGGTTTCCGGAAAATTGGAAAATTTGGAAAAAGTGGGACTTTTTTGAATGTCTAAAATTGTGAATTTTGAAGTGCTTAGTTAGTGTTACGTTTTCATAATTGGAATGTGTTGAACTGTGGATGTTTGAAAAATAGCCCATTCATCTTCAATGGGAAAATTGTGGAAATTTTAGAATTTGGAGAAATGTGGACATTTTAGAAACATGGAGTAAAGAGAGCACACGTTTTAATAAGTGTAACATTTTTGTGTTGAAATATTTGGAATAAGTTTAAAAATGTGGCCTGTGGAAGCAGACGAAAAACGAGACGGAATAAAAAGAAGAAGAATTGGTGCAGAATTTTATAGGTGTCACACAATTACAGCCACATGAGGGAAAACATTGTGGTGCAATATTTATTTCATATGTACAACACTCCCAGCATCTAATTGGGGCATGGCGTCTAATAGGGTGGAGGATATTTTTTGAGGAAATGCGGTAATTGATAACTTTGAAATCACAACGTAATACAGTAGATCATTTCCTTTTTAGTTCTTTGTTTGGATTCAATCATCCAACTCAGGAGAAAAATCCCCGTAATTGTGCAACAGATGGAACCAGCGGTCATCAAGATAAACCGAAAAGTATTGTGTACATGACTATGGAGATTTAAGATTAGCCAGCATTTGTTGTTAAGAAAACCAGATGTTTAGCTTTGTGAACCAAGTGTGGTAAGAGAGAGAAATGAAGTGGGGCAAGTGGGGAACTATACAAGCTGAGGTATACAGTACGTCTGTGACTCATTTGCATTCATTTTTTAATGAGCCATAAATCATCACCCGACCCTTACATCAAAGAAGTTGTCATCATTTTCATAGTTTGAAAGTTTCCCCTCATACTTGCATCGAGGGATTTACCTTGAGAACGAGAGTCGCTTTTTCAACATGAAATGGATATCACCGTTAAGATAGGGTCATCTCTTTATCCTTGAGAAACTGAGAATCCATTCATTGGCTAGGCTGGAAAACCTGACTGACGCAAATGGATCATTGGGAATAGAAGTGTCCCAGCAGTAATTATATTACCACGCTGCTGCCACACACTACCTCTGAGGTAGGATGGGTAGGGTGCAGGATGCTGCTTTTAGTCTTGTTTCCTCCCTCACAAGTTTTCCACGGCTAACACAGTCAAAGTCCACGTCCAACTTTGTGACTCTCACGCTCACTTTCTTAACTTTCTATCTCACTATCTTACAAACACCTGCTATCAAACATGGGAAGTGCATTGGAAAGTTTCCGTCTTAACATAATCGGTTGCTGATCTCAACATATATTTGTCACTCCGGTGGTCTTTGCATCCTTTTGCCTTCAAGCCATTGTGTCTGTTTCATTTTTTTGGCGCATCAGTTAAAAAAGACACATGAAATTAATGTAGTGTCGTTTTCTCATGAAACCCCAGGGCACTTAGTCAAAGTCACCTTCCGTGGTTCTCCCTTCCCCTGACAGTAGTGAGAGATGGAGGATGTCTGTCTGCTCGCGCTGCCAGCGCACAATGTCCTTTTGGTTATTGGTTGTTATATCCACTCATCATCTTTCAGATTTTGCAAATGATGTGAAGATTCACATCATTTCCCTCATAGATGGCAGTGTAATTTGCTCACTAGTGAGACATTTTCTTAGTGAGAACAGACTCCCGTCCTGTGGGGTTTTCTTTCCTTTTGATGTCATTTTGGAGGTGATAAGTAGCTTCCTGTCTCCCGATCCCAGTCTTACAGTACCACCCCCCTACCCCCACAGCCCTGTACAAGGTGCGAGCAGCATCGAGGATTGTTTGAACTTGCATTGATCCAGTGAGGGATTACAGCTGGGTCATTGGAGAGTTGAAGCGAGCTACAGTCATCAGGGCAGATTAACCACTCGCTGTCTGCTTGGCTGCTGTGCTTTAGTGTGCGCTCTCCTTGCTAGTTTAGGTCACGCTCTCCTTTCGAACAGTAAATTTTAATATCTCATTTGATTGATGCTTTTAGGCTCAATCTGCTTCATCGTGTTACTTTATCGAGTAAGGCAGAGAGGGTATGTAACGACCTTCACGTTACCAGGTTATGTGAAAGGCACAGACACCCCAAATTTGAAGGCTTTCGAGCAAGGGTGTCCAAAGTGCGGCTTGGGGGCCATCTGCGGTCCGTGGCTTGTTTTTTTATTGGCCCATGGCACAATGTAGAAATTAAATTAATCAACCAAAAAAATGAAACAATTTGAACAAAAAGGCAGATTGTGAAGACGAAAAGCTGAAATGTTGATACTAATAACTAGTAATTAAACAAAGCTTTGTCCCGAAATGTATACCGTATGTGTGTGATGTTTAACACCCAAGACTCACTTTTCCAGTCCTGTTGTGTTGAAACAATTGTAGCTGTCCGATTTTATGGGTCTGATTGCTGGATGCTGTGTCACTGTGTAAAAAGCACACGCTGTTGTGCCGCTTTTCTGTGTACTATTACAACGCTGATGCAACAGTTTTTCTGGATCTCTGTGTGAAATCTCTGGCCTATCCTTTGGTTTTCCTTTAGCAAAGGCAGCTTTAGCTACTTTCGAAATGTTATTTGAATCAAAACCGTTATATCAAGTGTTATGTTTTGTGAACCCAATCAATACTTAGCTAAGTCTACATTTTGTAAACAGATCCACCTTGCTCTCTATATTTTTCACTGCTTCCTGTTTCACTTTATGCTCACGTGTGCTGCTGTGATGGCGCCTATTAATTGTGTCTCATTAGTTGCCGTGGAAACGGAGGTGATGTATAACATTAGCTCACAGAAAAGAAAGAAAGAAGACAGAGACCTAGACAAAAGAATTAAACAATGAAATCACATCTGAAAAGAGGGCCAGGGAAGCATTTATTGTTGGGGGGGATCAGCCGTATGCCAGATTATCATCAAGAGACATTAACACTAGTGATGCTGCAGGGCCCACAATCCTGCCTTTCACCACTGGAGAGGGAGATAAGCTAACAAAAAAAGGGAGGTGGAGAGAAGACAGGGATGGGGGGGGGGGGGGGGGGGGGTACTGTGTGGCATGAAAGGGCTGGCTTACCTCCACTTCCCTCAGGCCAACAGCCTCATTTACAGGTACAACAACTCGTGATGAAAACAAAGAACAAAGAGTGTGGATGCTCGTTTTCTACCACTCTGGTGTCAAGGCTCCATTGAAGCAAATTGGCAAAACCGTGGATTTAGGTTTTCTAGCTCCAGGTTGATTGGTGACACTATACTTTCAATATTTTTATGGTTGCTTTCACAGAGCTGCCTCCTTTTACAAATGTATCTGTAGCATAATCTTGACGTTAATGTATATTAATGATTCATTCTTATGTAACCAGTGGAGTGATGGAAAAAAAAAAGTCTCATACAACATACCAGTTGTAAAGTCACCGACTAAAAGTGTGTGTACATGTCCTCCATCCTGTTAAATGAACCTTCCAGTAAGCCCACCAAAGTGTAGCCACAAGAGATGAGCCCCCCCTTGTTGTTTAGTCTGGGACAAATAGTCACAATGGTGCTAAGGGGAAAGATCAGATGGGAAGGGTGTCCCTGAGGTTGTCCCTCCCTTTCCTCCTCTCCAGCTTCTCCCCTTTTGACGGCCCCGTGGAGTACATGCAGACGTGCAGAAGAATAACAGGAAGTGGAAGGGGCAGGAAGTGCAATCTTGTCTACACTATGCCTATGATTGGATTCTGAGGATAAGCAGTGCAATACTGCTGCAACCTGATCAGGGAACTGGCCACAGTTCTTATGATTTCAACTGATGCATGCTACAGAAGCAGCCCAGAAGTAGCTTTAAACATTAGACATTTCCTTCATTGCAACTGCACTAATCTGAAGAGATCCAATACAAGATTTATTTTTAATGTCCACACTGTCACAGAGGATGCATTTGCTGCTATTGTTTCCACCAAGTGGTGCAGTTTGGTATAGTCCCAAAATATCTGACCCAAAACGATCACTTTCCAGTACGCCTCTTTTGGAGTGTCGCTTGCAGTGGTAGGCATTGGTATTCTTATGGAAGTTTGCTGCTGATTGGTTAGCATTATTGTCATGCTGTCTATAAACCCTGTAGTGGAAATGGAAGCCTGGTCATGGTTTATTAGAATTCTAAATGTACCGTGGTGAACTTGCTGGAAACTGGGCTTTTTTTTGTACATTAGCTTCTTTCACACAAAGATGTCGCAAAATTGGTGCGAGTCGTAACAGAAGTTGCCTTGTGTCTTTCACGCAGTACCCAGTGAAGTGGGACATTTGGCTTACTTCACACTCGGGTCCTGGGGGAATACCCTTTCACATTCCCACCGTCCCACCTCATTTACCCCTCTGATTCTAGTGCCACAGCTGACGAATTGGGGGGTTGACTTTGTCGAAAAGGCGCAAAACTGTTTGATTTTTTTCAACTTTTGTCTGCCTTTTGTTTGTGTCATGACCAAAGATAATGGCAGTGAAGTTGTACCGCCAGTAATCAACGGCGTCTGTATGCAAGGGTATTCGCGATCCCGTGGCAGTTGTGTGAAGTTTAACACTCGACACTCTCGTCACTTGCCCTGTTGTTGCAGTACAACAAATATTGTATACGTCACACCTGACGCTGCCATGCACTGACTGAAAGTGCACACAGTTGCGCCATTACCCTGCTTTGTCACTTTCGGTGTAAAATGCACAGGCACATTGTTACATCTATGATCTACTAGCATAAGACAGGGAGGATAGCATGTAAGACCACAAGATACACCACAACAGTGACTAGAAGGACATTGATTGAGTCAGATGCCGTATGTACAGTAAGGAAGCACCAGGGTGGAGGTGGCTTTCAATTTAGAGGATTCCTTGGAATCAGCCAGGTTTAGAAATAGACTCAATGAGGCATCCTGAATGATATTAGCCAGTGACGTGTTTAGAAGTTACCTTAGTGAAGTGAATAACTGGGTCATCAGCTGACATACCAGGTGAATAGATAAAGTGTCACTCCTAAACTTGATCAGAGTATAGCATTAGTATAAGTCACTGACTAGAATAGTGAAAATACTGTACTGATGTTGAATGCACTAAGTGAATATGTCAGTCTGACACAAGCTTTTGTGTGCAAAAACCGTTCTTGCTTTCAGCTAACTTTTGTTCTGTGTGTGCAATAAATTGAGAGTGTCGCACACCTGCTGTCTGAATTCCCTCTAAGCTTGTCATTTCACATCTGCATAAGAGAAATTTCCTGGCACAGTCCATTATGCCTCCAGACCTGATCTGTCCCGCTGTGACAGCTCGACCACGTAAAGATGGCAAAAGACATACACATGCATGCATACTGTATTGGTGACAGCTGTACTTGACTTTCATAAAATGGGCATCAAAAAGCGAGAGATAGAATATGGATAAGCTTGACAAAAGCAGAACATAACCTTACATTGTAATATTTCTGCGCCTGTCTTTGTGTGAGCATCGTGATTCTCTGCTGCCTATTTTGATGTGGTTTAGGATTTTCCTGTCCGAGCTTAGTCAGACTTTTGCGGCCAGTTAGCTGGGTGATCTCAGTCAGGTTTGCCCACAGTGGAGCCCCAATGCAGAAAGCCAGACACCATAATTCCAGACCATCTTTAACCCATAATGACTGTGTGCCACTGGAACCCGGTCATTTTCATTTACAATGCCAGTTCTGCCTCTGGCTGCCTTGTTTCACAATTGCATCTAATGGTTGGAGTTGTTTCTAGATTTGTACTTAGATAGGGGAATGTAGTTGTTTAGACATTTTTATTTGCTCTGCGTAAGTGATAGATGTACTGTACCTCCAGGGCAGGGGCTATAATTCTTCTTTTGGAGAAACAGATAGGACAGACTTGGATGTTCCTCAGGGAACCATGCAGTCATGTTACAAGTCCATGTGGGAATATACTCTATACGCATCCTTTTTTTCACCTCCACGGTGTCCCTTCCAGCCCAGGAGACTTCAACTGATGTCAACTTCAGACTTGGTGTTGTCTTAATCATCTTAAGAGCAAAGTTGGCACCATGGTCAGCTAAGGAAGGTCGATTAGATGGCACGACTTTCTGTTTGCAAGCTGGATCATAAACTTTCTCCATTGATGGTAGATTAATTAAGGTCACTGATAACATGAAATCACTGACATTATGTATTGGTGTTTATCAGGCTTGCTTTGCATTTCTACTTGCAAATTTAATTAGAAACTGATTCTAAATTAATAACAAATTCTAAATCGTGCCATTTATGAACATTGGCACCCCCAATCGCCAACACAATCCATTTCTGGACCCTGTAGTAAAATAATTTTAATAATTTAGAATAATTCGTTCCAGTGTCAAAGTTTGCCACCAAACTATTGCTCGTGGCTAACTCTAGTAGATCAATGATACAGTACAGGGCAAACGGACTAGTTTGTTACGCACCATATTGTATGATAACCAAGACAGTGTACGCAAAGAAAGGCAAAATTGGCAAACATTTTCACCGAAAACTGAATGATACAAAAACTGGGACTTTCAAAAACCGAGGTTTGACTGTATTTTAAAATACATTTCCAAAAAAAATATTGTCAGTAAGTGACAAATAATGTACAATAAAACCAGAGTCAAACTGATTAACTGTGCAGGCAATGCTTTAAGTAACATTGACATTTTTAACAGTCGTACAATATGTTTAAAACTGTATTATTAACAAAACCCTAAAATCAGTTAAAAAAAAGTGTACGTTTCATAACTACGTGAACTACTACGGCTAATGCTAGTACTTCACATTAGCAGTGGAACATTTTGACATACAATAAGTTTACTATTTTATGAATATATTAAAACAAGTGGCTGAAATTTGTAGTCAACCGCATTGGTGTTTCGACCTCCAAGCTTGTGTGTGATCTTTGAGACGTTTATTTCTGAAAATGTTGTTGATTTCATGTTGTTATTGTGTTGACATTTTGAGATCACACTGGACCATTAAATTCCTATTGATGATTGCTTTATAATTAGGAGTCAGTCAATACAAATTGCAATATTTTAAGACCACCATCTGTCCCAGAAACGAATGATGGATGAACATAATTTCCTCAGTCCAGAAATAACGATGTGATAATTTACATTGCATTTGTTTGTTGTTGCAAACTGCATGGATGCAATACAATAGTGCGTTAATGCTCCACAAGTGCCAAGCTATCTTTCATTGACTTCAGCTGTGGTTCACATGGGGAGATAAGGGCTCAACATGTGGGTCTCATACTCCAAATGACATTGAGAACAGAAGACTCTTGTGCTTGGAAGTGCCTAAGGAGACATTTACTGAGTGGCATGTTAACTCGCTCGCTCTCACTATGTCTGTCTGTCTGTCTGTCTCTTTTTTGTGTGTTTTGCAGCTTGTGGCGGCAACTGCTGAAGAGCATATGGTGTGTTGAGAATACAAGAAGAAGAACTTGCGCATAATGTGCTAGGAGAGGCGGTGGACGGAAGTGTGTTGTGTTTGTCTGATATCGTCCGAGGGCCAGAGAGACGGGAAAAGGAAAGAGCCATGGGTCGGAAGAAGATACAGATTACCAGGATCATGGATGAAAGGAACAGACAGGTAGGTCCATATGTATCTCGTACTGTATATATCAGTCTGTTTATCTGGATGATGTAACATCACTTCTCGATCTTGACATGGGCCAAAAATGGCATTACTGTCGTTAATTTTGACTAAGTTATGGCGTTTTTCTCAAAGATACAAAGTCAAATAGGAGATCCATTTCTTCTGGCCTTATTATTGGAAACTGATTGTTATGTTGAAGAGCTTCTGTGGTTTATATATTTAAAGTATAAACAGTTGGTTGATGCCCGGCGGATACATTGCGGCCATCTACGTGTGGTCATGCATTTCTAGTTTTCATTTGGGCTGTTTTTTGGGTTTGCTGCTTCTTCATTATTGCTGAATTAAAAATATGGTAAAAACCTCTTTAAAAATAACATTAAAAATATAATAAATGAATAAAAACTTAAATACTTTATAACATTATTATAAATTACACAAATAGCAATTGTTCTAAATTAATAAATAGTATATTTACTATTGCGAAACAATCTTTTGTTAATGGATTTTAATGAAATTTGCAAAATGTAAGCAAATTTAGAAGCTAAATTGTCACACCGAGTTTTGCATTTCCATTTAACATTTTATATTGCTCATAATCTCATTATATCGTGTTTTAATTTGCTGTGCTTGTGCATGGTCCTAATAGCTAAAAGTATGTAAATGTTCATCAAGAATACAGGTTTGCATATGATTTTGCAGGTACAGAGTTAGAAAGGTCTCTGCAGAATCTGCATTCTCTGAGTGCTCTTAATGTATTTAACAATCTACTGATATGATTTCAAAACATCACTGTCATCAAACTGCATCTGTCAGTGTACCATCCCTGCTTTCCCCTCCTGCCTTATACGTATATCTACCATAGCAGCTGTCATTGTTTGCATTGATCTAAACAGACATACCTCCCTCCCCGAAGTCACAGCTGGCCGAAGAGGGACCATGACATTTCTTTGTCAGTGCAGTCATATTTACAGACATGGTTCCCCTGCCACCCTGCAATTTCGGCCAGAAAACTTGATGAGGCAGCATGAGTTCTGGACGGCAGTGAGAGCGTCATGGTGTGTCTTGAGTGAACTGAGGCTAGCTTCAAGCACAGAAGGGAGCCTGTGCCGTGCCTGGCGGTATGGCCGGGTCCCCATCGCTGCCATGTGTTTGCAGCTGTTTGGTAGTAATTACGAGTAGCCATGGCACTGCAGCACCCTCTCATTTTGCAGGGTGGGTCAGCAGGAGACGCAGCATCCTTCTGGGCTACTCTGGTTTGGTCTAGCCACAGGGAGCTGCAATATTCTGCGAAATAAACTCTGCAACAGCTGAACATTGTACAAAACAGCCTGTTTTAGCGACAAGAGCTAATTCAAAGAGGGGTTGATTGATCCATTCATTTATGTAGCACTTGCCCTAAAATTGGAGATGATTACACTATGAATAATGGTGGCAAACGTAGCATCAAGGCTAACAGAGCGAATCAAGCAATGACAAGATATCATAGAGAAACAAAATAAGAAAGTTTAAATCTTGACAGTAACGTCAAGGCTCTGCATGATAACAACATAATCCTGGCTGACATGAAGGATCTAAGGGTGGAAAACGCTGCACTGCATCAAGCTCTCAAGAAAGAGGACAAAGAGAAGGAACAAATCATAGAGCAAATGAAGTGAAGAGTGGATGAGATGGAGCAAAGCACGCACATGAACAACGTGATTATGACTGGGCTCAGCACCACACGCAGGTCTTATGCCAGGGCAGTCGAGTACAAAAGAGGAGAACCAGAAGTAATGGATGAAGTTTCAACAGAGCAATAAGTAGCCAACTTTCTTCGATCAAAGGAGGTGGATATTGACGAGAGCAACACCACATCGGTCGTCATCGTCTGACAAAATACTGACATTGCCAAGAAAGCATGTGACTTAAGGAAGCAGGGAAAAATGAAGGCACCTTAAGGCACCAATACTCTGAAGTTCACATTTGGTGTTAATTTCAGTACATCAGCTCATTTGCCTAAAGTCTTCCATCAGTTTTATTTGCATTGTTTGTAGACTTGGCTGTTTATGTTAACAAGGCGTAATATTTTGTTGAGTTTGGTCATGTGTTATCAGTACATGTTTTGAATGCAGCAAAATGCGTTTGATGAATAATTACTGTAGGTGTTATACTTGGGAAAGCACAGCAGCTGAAATGTAAGTTCCACCGTTTTGTATTATTTATTTATTTGCCTTTGTGACAAACTTTTGCTTGTCACAAAATGGCAATGCGCAAACAAGCTGACATCAGATCATGTTTATGCAATGTGTTGGCATTATATTTTTATATGGTTATAGCTTCAAAGCACTGTAGTCTGTGTATCATGCCCCTCGAAGTGATGGCATCCTCGCTGGTAACCCTTTCAGGAGAGTCGCCCTAATACATAATACAATGTTTTTGTTGGTCCTTTACTCCTTATTCCTAATAATTTGTTTATCTTTAATTTATTTATTTATTTATTTTACTTACTTATTTTTTCATATCCCCATATCCTATTCTTTATTCCTTTTTCTCCCTATTGGAAATATTGCCTTAACAAATTTTTTAACGACAAAATGTAAACAAATGAATTTTTATTATTTAGAACAAGGGTCACCAACGTTTTTTCTTGCGAGAGCTACGTTTAGAAAATGAAAATGGCCACGAGCTACTCATTTTTGTAGAAATGATTTTCATACCTTATTTCAACCCAAACAAATCAAATATGCTTGTTTTACCAAAACATTCACAAAATGCTGGTATCCACAACTCACATTTTATGTTTCAGAATACTTCTCACATTATTAACTGAAAACCTGAATGAAAAGCAGGCTTGCGGGCACCTCATGTGGTCGTGGGGGGCTACCTGGTGCCCACGGGCACCACGTTGGTGACCCCTGATTTAGAATTATTTGTTCACCTTCTTCCTACTTCTTTTCAAATATGATGTATTGTGCAAATGTAAACGTGGTGTTCCTTAGAAGGGGTTGTTCGGATTTTTTGACATGAAATTGTATGACATCCTCTTCAGCATTGTAGTTCATTAACAGCGACTTACCCCCCACTTGGTCTCCTAAGTCCAAATTCAGGTCAGATCTCTGTGATGAAGAACGTAGTTCCACTTCGTTGCTGGGGACAATTAAGTAAAGAGTTTGGCTTTTCAAAACAATGTGCATTCAAAAGATTATTACATTTGCAGCACAAAAATGGCTTTTCAAAAAACTCAGACCTCACAAAACGCTCAGCGTTTATTTGTTTCCCGCCGTATTCCTGTCGCCTGTGCATTCTTGTGTATATCACGAAGACGCTCGCATCCACTTCCGCGACAGAGCACCGTGGCCATCTTCTTTACGTATGTGTTGCACAGTGGAAGAAGATGAGTGTCTTCGTCACATACACATGAACGCACAGGAGACATACTTTCAATGCTTATTGTTGTGAGAAGCCAAACTCTTTACTTAATTATAAGTATATAAAAAAATCCAGATGATTTTCATTAGTTAGAATTAAGCCAAAAAGATTTTTTTCCCCCTGTTCTGTCGAAACAATCTTTGACTGTGGGCTCACAATTCTAACTGGGTATTTACAGTTCAGTCAAGTGACAGGCTATGAACCAATTAACAGTGCAACACCTCTTTGTGGGTGTATCTCAAACTGTTAACAACAGGCTTGATTAGAACATGTACTCTGTAGGTAATGAACTGTGAATGGAGTGGAAGAAATGACAGGAGTAAATAACATTAAAGCACATTTTCAACTGATCACTTTTGCCGTTTAGTTGATCTGTAGATCCGTTTTTCTTAATTGTTTGAAAGTAAACTGTTGGCGTAGTTGTTTGGATTAATGGTAAAGTTTATCATCAGTGTTCAGGTATTGCAGCTTGCATTAGCTGGCTCAGCAGTGAACAAGCAATGACAAAAGGCTGCTGCTGCAGAATTCATCTTTTGATACAAAGTGATGTATGAGCATGTGTCTTTCTCTTTGTATCCCCTGGGCATGATGCACACATTACCATCTCCCTGTGGCACCATTCTAACGAGGGGGGGGGGGATATCCATTAGCATATGGTCTATATTGTTGGGAAGCTTATCTTTTATTGCTGCTATAGTCCAAGCACTAAAATGAAACCTCTTGCTATCCACAGTGGAACCTTTGAAGTCAAATGGCCCTGAAGTCGTACATTTATCAAAAATGTTGAGCACAAATTGCACAATAAATCAGATTTTAAATTCCCACATGCATATTTGTAAGGTCTTTGAGAGTATTAGAATTTTTTCTTTGGATTTTGTTTCCTTTTTTGATCTCCAAAAAGATGGACACTTGAGACATCATCATATGGCTTCTATCCCATGCAACGAGGAGTGTAACGATTCGTTTTAATAACGATTTGATTCGTCTCATGACTCGTGTTTGCTGATACGATTCAAGGATGTTGTTGGTTCATTTAGAACAATACGATGCAAGCAATTCAGCAACTTTAAATAAATTCAGTAACTTTTTATCCAAAAACTCAACCAGCGTGACTGTAAAATAAATACCTGGACACTGGACAGTGCAGGTGAAGTTTCCTAGATTCCCGTTGTTTTTGGTAAGCGAATCCGGTGTAAATTATTAATAATGCTGACATACTTAAGAATAAATTAACAATGAGTACAAAAAATTGTCAAAATGCAATGCAAAATCAGGATGAACATAGCTAGCACATAGATAACATGGTATAGCTTGCCATTATTAATTATTTACTTAGTGGAATAGTGCAAGAAGGCTAGCGCATGTACAATGGTGCGTTCAAGGACTGTCAAACAAAGTGGGACACTCGCAACAAACAACATAAACACGCAAAAACTTCAAACTATATATTTTTTTGTGTGTGTGTATTTATCATTGCGCCGGAAGGGTTCCTCGGCCCAGTTCGGGCTCGCCCATGGACTGGTACTGGGCCACGGCCCGGTGGTTGGGGACCCCTGCCGTAGCCAACAAACAAAATAAGGGTGTCATAAAAATAGCTTACACCAACATTGAGGCAGCAAACAAAGTATACTAGTGCTAAGTGATAACATTAGCAAGTAAAAAAATAAATGTGAAAGTGTGTTCCTGTAGATAAAAACTTCATAACATTTATATTCAAGTTGAATGGTTTGATATTTAAATATTGGTTGAAAAGAGCCCTGTGAGAAATTACTTAAGACATTTAATCCAAAAATAATTCTGTTTAGTGCCCTCATTTAAACCATGCAAACTTTAAGACCCTTACTCTTAAATGCATCGGAATCGAGAATAGTTAGGAATCAAAACTGTAATCGTTCAAATTCAAACAATGCCCAACTGGATGAGCACATCTTCACTGAAAGTTGTTAACCTGTCAGTGTTAATGATATTGTCCCCGCAGCTGAGGTTTTCTAATTGCCATCATTAAACAGGTACTGAATTTAGGTAGCTTTTTGTGCCTCTAGCTTCTTATTGATCTCCTTGTATTTTGGCGGCAGTTCAACTTGCAACTTAAAGACTGCAGGTTCGATCACTGGGTTCTCTTTCGTCATGTTGAAGTATCCTTGAAGAACATATTCCAAAGCACCAGTTTGCCTCAATGGCAACATACGCAATAAATGTAGCTCATGTACCAGTTTGTTATTACTACTTTATATGAGGTTTGTTCTCTTGATGCGCGGCTCAGCGATGTGAACTTAATGAGTCTTGAATGCAGCAGAGCTACCGTCATCATGCATATAGTAGGACAGTGAACAGCCACTTCTTGCAAGCACACCCTGCATGTGTGATAGTCCTGCAGACAATACACTGCCACACTCATCATCCAGATGGCCACACTGATTGCCACTGAATGCTAGATAACTACCGTCTAGAGCAGTCCCTGCAAGGCTTGATTTTTGTCATTCATAGCATTCACTACAGCTAACTTTTTTTTGACGGACATGTAGAACAGAGACTGGTACTGTATCATCAACCGTTTCATATTGAATGACACCATCTGGAAAGCACCAGCATATCTGTCTTTGAAGAAGTTCTTTCCTAAAGCAGGGTTCCCCAAACTCAGCTCAAGTCTCAGATTAGAATGGGGTTTCCTTCTTGAACACTGTCTGGCGAGAGCAACTAACTCGTCTGAAAAAATTTGTTACGACTGCAGATGATCGCTGGCCAGACAGTGTAACAGTTGCTAACGTCCAAACGTCAAAGCTATTGAGCTTAGAGAAAGTGGATGCCTTAAAGAAGCAAAAAGGTGAAACGGTGAAAATATATTGCACACGGTGCGCACATTGATGATTTGGAACAGTCTATGCTCATGAACAATGTGATTGTGACTGGGCTCCACATTACACGTAGGCATGCGAGGGCAGCTGATTATAGCAGAGGAGAACAAGATGATGTTGCTTCAACAGAGCAACAGGTGCCCAACTTTCTACAATGAAAGGGGGTTGATGTGGATGTCAACAACATGGATACATGTACATCGTTCTAATGTCTGGCAGGAGTAACACCTATTATCGTTATAAAGTTCACCAAAAAACACAAACAAAGTGCCTTTGCTGAGTCAGAGAAGCAAACTGAAAGGAACAAACATCTACATAAATGAGCATGTGCCAGAACGACTTAAGGAAGCATGGAACATTCTAAGCGCTTGGAGTGCCAACTGCAACATCTATATCAAGTTAAATGGAGGACCGGAGGAAGCCAAAGTACTTGTTGTCAAAGACATCACGGACCTGGACAAATATTGAAGATGACATCTTCTCAACTACATGGGAAAAAAGACACAACTCACAAAGACTTGATGCAACTTGAAGTCTTAGTCAATCAAAAATACCTCAATAATATAAACATAATATGAACAATAATAATACAAAATAATAAAATGACAATAAAAATAATATTAATAACATAGATTATACGTAATACATTTCATTCACTGAATGTGTCCTGTTAGTTATTACTTTGTCTATAGCCAGAAATTACTCATAAATTGTGCAATTCAGTCAAAATGTTTACTCCAGTCATTCATTTATTTTCTATGCCTCTTAATCCTCATTAGGGTCACGGGGATATACTGGAGCCTATCCCAGCTGATTTAGGACAAGAGGTGGGGTACACCTCTTGTCCCTTGTCCCAATGTATGTGCCAATCGCAGGGCACATATATCTGTTTACTCCATTATTGATATAAATATATCAATGTTGTGCTTAATTACCATACTTACAGTAGCTTTTATAATGTCCCCACAAATTCTAACTTACCTACTTTCTATTTGTTTTTTTGTAATCCTATTTTATCCTGATTTGTTTTTCTTCTACATTTTCCTAAACAACTGTTTTCTTCTTTCACACAGGAAGTGAACAATGTGAACACAATTTAAATGACTAAATGTAAGCAAACAAAATGTAAAAAAATCTGTGAACACTGCTCTTTCTGTCACTTTTTATGTGATTTTCAGATTTTCCCAGTGAATAATTATGTTTTTCATTATATTTTGATATAATTAATTATAAAGAACACAACAGACATTTCTTACAGAAAGCATGAATGAAAGAGCCCTTTGTCAAATGAGTGTGCGTGCTGACGGGCAATGAAATCACGCAATAAAAACTGACCCTGAACTCATTTTTTATTCCAGCCCTTATCCTTGTACATTATATTTTACCTTTATCTACCATCTCCTACCTTGTGACACATCATGGCCCACTATTCCCCTTGAACTATTCTCCTAAATTACCATGACATCCTCTCCATTTAGGTTCAGAATGAGTTCATGATATTATTTCAAGGTCATTCCCACCCAGGACAAGACCCTTTGCACCGTCATTTGTCCACACGGAGATCCCGAGGCCCTTTGCTGTCTCCGGGAGAGATGATCCGGACAGACAGTCGCGATGGACCATGCACTGCATGGCCAGTGCATCAGCCAGAGGGCCAGGGTCACTCTGCCAGCTGGTGCCAGATCTCTCTTGTCTCTCAAGCCTCTCATGTCTGCCATCAGGGTTGACATTAGGTTTTCTAATAAGGCTTCCAGCTCCTCACCCCTCCGAAGGTGTTCGAGCGACTCAGGCAGCTCCTGGCCATGCTCTAGTCACAGCTGAACTCGTGGACCCAGATGTCTTGTTTGTTGTCTTGGCGCCTCCGCCTCAGGAGCGACATAGATAGAGCCATTGACTGACACATCAACCCTGTGCATGGTACTGCGTACCTAGGGGATTAGCAGTTCACTACATTTTCTTGATTGACTGTGGATTGAATAATATGATTTTTTTTTTAGAATCTCTGTCTGAATGTTCTGAACTCCTGTTTTTGTTTTAGTGCCACATCGAGCAGAATGCTGCTATCTCTGCTTCTTGCAGCCAAGTATTGCATATTTTGCCTCAATTGCTTCAAGACATGATAAATCAATAATAATCAATTTGTGTAAGGCACTACAATCTTTTCCATTTTATAATACTAATGGCCATTGGCAGCCAACAGTGCCAAGCCTCATTATTGTGGATTAAAGTTACATTTTCTTTGTGGCAGTATTTGATTTAGTGTGACTCCCATTTACCCTAAGGATGTTTGTGTTTTCCCTACTGACTCAATAGATGGGTTATAAAGGTTATTTCCTGCTATTTATCCATCCATCCATTTTCTATGCCGCTTGTCCTCACTAGGGTCACAGGGGTATGCTGGAGCCTATCCCAACGGACTTTGGCCGAGAGGCAAAACACCCTGGACTGGTCGCCAGCCAGTCGCAGGGCAAACTACTATTCACACTCACATTCATACCTATGGGCAAATTAGAGTCTCCAATTAACCGAACATGTATGTTTTTGGAATGTGGGAGGAAACTGGAGTACCCGGAGAAAACCCCCGCACGGGGAGAACATGCAAACTCTCCAGAAAGCGGCCCAAAGGGAGATTCGAAGCCAGAGCTTCCCGATCTCCTGACTGTGTGGCCAACAGGCTAACCCCTGCTATTTATACTAATTACAAAAAAATATATATTTTAGCTAGGGCTGCTCCGATTGATTGGCTACCAATCAATATTGGCCGATTTCCGTGAAAAAGCACGGTATCGGCATATGCTGATACTTACTTTATAGCGGCAATCACATCCACCGATCATCCCCCATTGCAGCATCCAGCCTATAGCGGCCGTCTCCCGGCTACTTTCCCTTCTCAAAGCCAAAACAAGCATGGCTGCTGTGTGGGACTTATCTGTCGTTGTGAGAGTGATATAAGCTTTGCACCCTGCAAAACATACCATGGAAAATGTATTGCCGGGGTGGTGCCTTGCATGGCATTTGGGAGGCGGGCACTTGGCAGTGTGTGGTGAGTTATCAAGGCTTGCGATGTGATCATTGGTCGGGCGGCGGCAAATGTAGCGCCTGTGTGTGCGGGAGCCGACAAAAAGCTGCAACCGGCAAAACCCACTGCCAACGCACAGCAATCCACGCACACGGGACGCGACGAGTGTCTGCGACCAGCCACACCGGCGAGCGACGCACCCACATCAAGCTGATCTTGCATTCATATTCTCCTTAAAAAAGGCGCCTGATCCTCTTAAGTTACACCAGTCATTTTGAAAAATTAAGTAAAATATGTTTTTGTCAAAATTTTATGGTTCCCCTTTCATATCATATAGCGAAGGGGTCACCAACGTACACGGTGCCCGCGGGCATCAGGGCGCCGGCAAGCCTGCTTTTCATGAAAATTTTCATTAATAATGTGAGAACACAAGAAAGAAATGCATTCTGAAATATAAAATGTGAGCTGTGGATACCAGCATTTTGTTAATGTTCTGGTAAAACAAGCGTGTTCGCTTTGTTTGGGTTGCTATGAAAATAAATGTTCTTGGCCATTTTCCATTTGTAATAGTGCATTTAAAAATCTTCTCTCTCAATTAAAGGTAAATATACAACCAGCACCAATGTAAAGTCATCTCTAGTGTGATGTGGCTTATTGTGCTGCTGAAATGAAGCAGTGCTTGGCTCAGCAGCCGTGCACTCAGCACTCTGCGACCCATCCAGGTGGAACAAAGTCCACTCTCTGCATCTCAATCTGCGCGTTTCCTGTTGAAAAAACCCTCGCCAACAATCTGACATCTCGATGCCTAAAGCTGCGTTCATCTGCTAAAGAGCATACAATTTGTTAATCATTTTCCTCACGTGACGCTAACCCACATTCCGCTTGGTTAAGCAAACAAACACATATGCAAACAGGCAGATGAGCAAGGTGTGCAGTCCTTGGTGTTGGTTAGAAGTGCAAGGTGCTCTTGGTGGATGCAAAAGAGATGCACTTTGAGGAAACGAGCGACATGCACAAAACCATTAAATGTTCTCAATTCTACAACAATATGAATTCAGATGAATTCATTAATTAGATGATGAAATACGCCTTGCTGTCCTTTTGATCCCACTCATACAAAATGCCACAGATTGGAAGTTGGACAACATCAAGTTGTCAGGTTACTACAGGTTACTACAGTGTGCATGTCTGATGGCGCTTACAGAGGTCCAAGGAATGCTCAGGTCGTTTGTGTTTGTGCTCAGACACTTGAAGAATTAGGTCACATGATTGCTTCAGTGGAACCTCGGTTGGCGTCTTACCCGGTTAGCGTGTTTTTCGGTTAACGTTGAAAATTGACATCACAATTTTGCCTCTGTTTGCATGCAATCTCAGGTTAGCATACATTGTTAATACCCTGCGCTTGTCCAACTGTGTTCTTGATATATTTTTATTACAAAATGTCCTTCCTTATTAGAATACTATTAGCTAACTTGCAAAATGGCAAACGTAACTGGAAGTCAACTACATTACGTTGCCGGTCTAGGATGTCATCAGGGGTTTATTCTCAAAAACACAAAACACGTTTTTATAGTTTTACAATGATAGTTTTACATGCTTAAAACAATTCTAAATGCATATGTTGACAAATGAAAGGGATAAATGCACATGTAAGTTTACTTTTACCTTCATTGAAGACGTGACTGTTCTCAAAGACGCAAAGTAGCAGTAAGATCAACCATCACCATCTTCCTGTTTTCAGTCATGTCCAGAATTACGTCTTCATTGAAGGTAAAAGTAACCCTAAATGTTAATTTATCTCTTTCATTCAGCATTTATATGTATGTATGTATATGCCTTTAAAAGTATAAAAACATGTTGTGTGTTAAGATTTTTGGCTTTCCGGAACGGATTAATTGCATTTACATCCATCTGTTTTCTATGCCGTTTATCCTAATTAGGTCGTGGTCGTGGGGGTATGCTGGAGCCTATTGCAGCTGACTTGGAGCGAGAGGCGGGGTACACCCTGGACTGGTCGCCAGCCAATCGCAGGGCACATATAGACAAACAACCATTCACACTCACATTCATACCTATGGACAATTTAGAGTCAGTCGCCAATTAACCTAACATGCAAGTTTTTGGAATGTGGGAGGAAACCGGAGTACCCGAAGAAAACCCACGCATGCACGGGGAGAACATGCAACCTCCACACAGGGATGCCTAGAGATTGAAACCCAGGTCTTCCCGATCTCCTGACTGTGTGGCCAACATGCTAACCACTAGGCCACCTTGTATTTACATTTCTTCAAATAATCATTTCATTAACCAAAAAATGTTATTTTTTTACTACTTGGTGGTGCACATGTAGCTGGAAATGAGTTGGAATTACCTTTTCCTGTTAATTTCCATAACACGTTTATACCAGTTTAAACAAGTGCATAGCTGAAGAAGTGCATCACATCCTCTCACAGGCACAAGGCATATACTGTATAGTATGCTATTTTCCTGGAGTGCATACAGTAGACTCGTAGATTACTCATAGACTTAGATATGATTTTTTAGAAACCATTCTTTTAAATTGGCCTAACATAATGAATGATGCGTGCATGAGACTGGGCTGACCACAGAAACAGAACTGCAAAGATACAGGACATCAAGTCACTTCACTTTGCTGAGGTGGGGGGAGTTGCATTACAGAGTGATGTATGACCTGAAGTCCCATCTCAGGGCTCAAGTTACAAGGCTTATGCTGCGCTACACAGATAACTTTCCGTATATGGAGTCAGTGGCTAGCTACAGTAATGTATGGACGCATGTTGTTGCCAAAGCTCTGACTCAGCTCGCTGACTTGTGCATCATATCCTGACCCCTTGACAAGATGTTTTAGACGTGCCCTGTGTATATTCAGGCTTTTCTCATGGATGACGGATATTGTTGCCTATTAAAACTGCATTGGAATATAATGAACATGTAATATGTGGACAACATAAGTGGCAACTTATTTCAATTTACAGTATACATTGGAAAAAAAAGTTTGCCTATATTTGCCCTGCGATTGGCTGGTGACCAGTCCAGGGTGTACCCTGCCTCTCACCCTAAGTCAGCTGGGATAGGCTGCAGCATACCGCCGCGACCCTAGTGAGGATAAGCAGCATAGAAAATGGATGGATGGATGGATGGATGGATGGATGGATGGATGGATGGATGGATGAAAAAAATTGCGTTCAAAAGAGTAATACATTTGCATAACAAAAATGCCTTCTCAAAAACATCAGACCTCTTCCGCCATATCCCTGCGCACTGTCGCCTGGGCATTCATGTGTATGGGATGAGGACACTCGCATCTCCTTCCCCCGTGGAACACATATGTAAAGAAGATGGATGAATGTGTTTGAAGTTTTGTTCGACCTTAGAGGCATATTTTCATGCACTTTTTGATTGAATTCAGAATAATAACTACTTGTGCATCTCAGAGGATTTTTACTGCTTTTGAAAACTTACCTACACAAACAAAAACACTCTACGTAAAACAACTGCACCTAAATGCAGTTGTTTTTCTTTTTTTTACATTGATTTGAAAACCTGAATAGAAAGTACCGAGGGTGTAATGGTACCACGGTACCTCGGTATTAAGGCCATGGTTCAGTTTATTTTCGGTATAATACGGGAACAAAATGCTAAACATAAAACTGCTTAGATTTTGTGTTTAATTAATGTGTTTAATTAATGTGTTTAATTTCATAAATTAATTATATTTTAAAAGCCTGGACATGCAATTGCAATGTACTTGTAGGTAATTGTCCAATAAATACAATTATCAAATGAAAAAATAAAAATATAGTCCACAATTGAGTAGTTATGTATGAAGCTTTCGGTTCAGTAGCGTGTATTTGCTTTGCATATAAGAAGTTTTACTAGCTAGTAGCCTTCTATAAAATATGTCAAATGTCTGAATAATATAATCTATTTGTAATGGAGCTTCCCAATTGTATTGTTTTGCAATATTGGAAGTACTACTTTAGTAAAAGGTGATTACTTTCTTTCCCATTGAATCCATCATGAGTGTGGATTTGCTTGCTCACTTCTCGTTGAACAAGAGAATGTTTCCAGCAAAATTATGGAGTTCATTTGAATTTATTGTGTAATTAATTGGTTTTATTATCATCACAGGCCTGGTGGCCACAGAACATTATTTTTCTGAATGATCAATCTCGGCACGTTTCGATCTCGTTTTAAGATCTTGTGACACCCTTAGTAACCAATGTTGTTTTGTTCCTCAGGTTACCTTCACAAAGAGGAAGTTTGGATTGATGAAGAAAGCCTATGAGCTGAGCGTACTGTGCGACTGCGAGATAGCCCTCATCATTTTCAACAGCTCCAACAAACTGTTCCAGTATGCCAGCACAGACATGGACAAAGTGCTGCTGAAGTATACAGAGTACAACGAGCCCCACGAGAGCAGAACCAACTCTGACATTGTCGAGGTGAGTGTCAGGCTCCGACCTTGCATGCGAATTTTATGCTCGTGTTGCTGTTGTACACAGAAATTAATCAAGTTTAGTATGGAATAATTATTTTTGTTCTGGATGCAGGCCATGGAATATACCCTCATTATATATACCCTTAGAGGTACTATAAAAAATGGCATTGTTAATGCTACAGACCAGGGGTGTCAAACTCATTTTCATTGAGGGCCACATCGCAGTTACGGCCGGCTGCAGAGGGCCACTTGTAACTGTCAGTATATATGAATATAAATATGAATATAACCTCATGATATTATTACACAATTGCCCATGCATTTGATTATTATATTTGTACTAACAAATTGATGGATAACTTGCTTTGAAATGAGACGTAAAGTGAGAATGTCATGGTGACAAGCAGACAGTCAAGAATTTATTTTTGAAAAATTAGTGGAATATCTTGCTGCATGATTAGACAATACTGACGTTTAGAAGAACTGCATGCAGTACCATTTTTCTATCAAAATGACGGATCAAATACATTTAGAAGGACAAAGGTGAAGTGCATTATTGACATGCATTATTCCCGAGGTTTCGCGGACCACGTAAAATGATGTGGCGGGCCACATAAAATGATGTGGTGGGCCACATCTGGCCCCCGGGCCTTGTGTTTGACACCCGTGCTATAGACCTTAGGTTCCCAAAATGGGAACGCCCATTGTAACGGAGGTACGTAAATAAAAATTAAAAACAATTAGCGCCTAACACTCACAATTACAAGTGTGACTGAACACCACAGCGCAAGGAGAACGGAGCAGAAAGGAGACAGAGCATGAAGTTATTCATTGATCTGTGCATCATATGAACAAATAAGTAAGTTTGATGATTATTTTGTGCGTTAAGAGGCTTTATTTTTGGTTTTGTGTATTTTTATACTTCGGACACTGCTTTATCATGATTGTTAAACTTTCCCCTTCAATTTGGTATTGAATTAATATGCAGACCTAAACCATAGCCATCTTGAGTGGACAAAAAAGTGAATCTGAAATTCAAGCCATTGAAACGGAAGGATGCCAGGATCAAACTGGAACAAAAGATATGTAGGATGATAACTTATTTATTTATCAGTGCCCATGTTGGACGTTAGCAAAATGTGACCATGCAAAATACACATTTGTGACCAAGAAATACAAAAAAATTAACCAATTAATTCTGTTCAATATTTCAAGTCAATTAAGATAAAAAGGTTTATGTTTTTAAGTGTGCAGGGGTAGTGGGTACATGGCTTCAGGTCAAACGTCTGAAGTCTGAAGGCAGGGAACCACTGCTATAGACAAGTGGCACATGTAACAGTTTACTTGTAGTTACCGGTCAGACACAACGCAAGAGGTCTGCTCTCCCTGATAAGTTCAGCCGCTCTAATGTTCACTAACGGGTGGAGGAAACCCATCTGTGCTGGTGCAGTTGCTGCTGACCACTAAGTATGACTCTGTTTCCCCAAAGATATAGTACCTGTCATCAGGCTGGCTGTATTGTACAGTAGAAATTCAGTAGTTTCATGTCTGTAAAGCTGTAAAAGGTTTTTGGCAGCGGTGTTCCCTGCATTGAGTAGACAAGAATGCCAAAGCTTGTTATGTCAGGATAGAGTATTGTCTGCCAGAAGCGTAAACAAGCAAGCAAGCTAAATTAAAATAATGAAGGTGTGCTCCTGTTGCAGAAGTTATCTTCAAGTCGTACAATTCAGTGTGACCAAAATTTTGGGGGAAAACTACGTCACCATCCATTTTCTATACCGCTTCTTCCTCATTAGGTCGCGGGGGCATGCTGGAGCCTATCCCAGCTGACTTCGGGCGACAGGTGGGGTACACCCTGGACTGGTCGCCAGCCAATCGCAGGGCACATATAGACAAACAACCATTCACACTCACATTCATACCTATGGACAATTTAGAGTTGCCAATTAACCTCACTTGCATGTTTTTGGAATGTGGGAGGAAGCCGGAAGCCGGAGAAAACCCACGCACACACGGGGAGAACATGCAAACTCCACACAGAAATGCCCAGGGGAGAATTGAACCCAGGTCTTCCCGATCTCCAAAGTGTTACTATGTTGGCTGTGTTGGCTAACCACTAGACCACCGTGCGGCCGATAACTATGTCACATAAGTTGTAATCACCATCATAAATAAAGGATCCATTCATGAAAAAAATTAAGGAATGCATGGCAGAAAATTAGCCATGTTTTTTTTTTTAGCAGTGATAAATATGCAGATGCAATGGTCTGTTTTTGACATAACCGCACCACTGTGTTGGACCCGGTCCACTGACTTAATTAGATCCCAGGAACTAAGTTGGCTTGGTTTTTTATGTAAATTAGCCATGCGGTTGCCTGTTGCCTACATGTCCAGGCTGCACTATGACAGTAATAAATAATAACGGTACAGTAGAAGATGAAAGGAATGCACACCACTAAGTGAGCTGCGCAATGTTGTTGTTTGTTGTCATGTTGTCAAAGTTTCATCATCCATCATCCATCCATCATTCTCAAAAGCTAGATAACAGATATCACAGGTGTAAGGCAGGGGATTTGTCGAATTAGAAAAGTATTTTATTTGGTGAAATTAGAGATATTACATGTAGCATAGAAGAGTCAGCTGTGGCCCATTATCTTTTATTCATGCTGCTGCTGCTTGTGAATTACCTGCTTGGCAGAGCTGCAGGAGAGTGCTCTGGCAAGCAGTCGACTCATGTAGTCACTCTTTCATCAGGGGCCCATGTAGCAAAAGCCCGGGCTCACCTGCATAAAAAATAAATGGATGCATTCCTTTCTTACATAATGATGACCACAAATTTCTTCATGCTCTCAAATAAGGTTTTACTTTAACAAAGTGTTGGGACAGTCACCAAAAGTTTGGTCACTGTCACCACACCTTTTATTTGACGTATCTGTGGTCGACAAATGCTCGTTTTTTAAGTCAACATCACAGCATAATAGTGTATAATGTAACACCAATACACCACTTCCCTTCTGGCTACTCTCAAGGAAGCTGCCCTGCTGCACAAAAGGTGCTGTTGTGTCAGTTTACTCGTCCCGCATCTTTCCGGATTGTATGCACAAACCCCCTTCTGCAGGCTACATGTTTAAGGCTCAGAAGTGAAGAAGCAGAGCAGAAATAACCAGACCATTCCACTTCAGAGCATCACCACACAACCTCTTTTAGTTGTCAGTGTCAGAGGTGGCTGATGATCTGTTGGACGTCCATCGTGTCCTCAGAGAGAGATGTTTTTTTGCACGTTTGCAGACTACCTCTATACGCTTTTTAAGGCACTTACAATCATGGGAGGAGGTCACCCTTTCTCCAGTTTAGCAACAGAAATGAGCCTCACATGAGGGCACTTTTGCTGGACACTTACTGAAATGTTTCAATTGTGTTAAAGCAATCTTATGCCATGTAAACAATCATGTGCCTATTTGTCCACATTTGGGAGGCCCCTGGATACAATCCACATACTTTTCACAGGGATGGTCACCCTGTGTGAGAAACCAAATCAAAGGTCACATTCCTGTTCAGTAGTACCATCTGTAGATAAAGGCCGGGCTGTACAGTGTGGGAGAACATGTCTCCATGTTTTCCCCAGATGGATGGAAGCCTGGCCCGCAGTTTGATAACCCGGTGGAGGGCTGTGGACTTTGTCTCAGACTTGGCTGGCAGTCCAAAGCAGAGCAACCGGCTCAGGATTTTTTTCCTTTGTGAGCGATAATGGAATGTACTTGAGCATGATTGTTTGTAGTAACTTTATTTGACAATACTAACTGTAGTTTTCAGCCTATATTCAATTCAATACAGTACAAAGGGAAATTAACTTCATTGTTGATTGATATTATAAATTTTGGTTTTTCGGACTGCATAATGAGCTGCATGTTTTGTGGGAAAGGTTTGGACTGTAGGCAGGCTTGTCTAGTACTAAACTGTTCATACTTGTAATGTGGTACTTTGGTCTGTACCAAAAAAAAGATACATGGTTTGGTGTATAGTACACATTTGTGTTCACACTGAAGAATGTACACAGCATTCATGATATATTTTGTGACACAACTCATGGTTTTGTAACACAGTACATAGGCTGTACTTCTAACGCCAACTACTGTAACCAACTTAACCATTCGTTATGCTTTCTGTTGTCATTTTAACCCTGGTTTTTGGTCTGTGTAGACTTCACGCTGGAGCTAAAGTGACTCAAGCTGCATTACAGTTTATTTGTATGTGGCAGAGGCAGGAGCAAGTCAGTGTTTTGCACGTCTCATGTAAGTCCCAAGTTTCAAGTCAAGCCTCAAGTAAAGATGTGCATGTCCAAGTCAAAACAAGACAGGTCTGAAGTCATAGGCTTTACATTTTCAAGTCCTTATAAGTCCTAAGTATTTAGTGTGTCCTAAATAAAATGCATTAGATTTCTTCTTTTTAAAATTTTTTGCCACTCTCGGAAATAACGTCTCCTAGATGACATTAAAATGGTGAAATCGACTCACTGAAGAGTAGCAGTGAAAGAAATGTATATAGGCAGCTTCCACTCATGCTCGGTGACTAGTATGAGATGAGCTCCAAAGTTGTTTTCACCAACTCAGCCGGTGTTTCAGGTACTGTAGTTGCCTCGACATGTTTAGTTCGAGATGTGGAGCAATGGTATTTGTGAGGAAATGCCGTCACGATTGAGCGGTCTGCTAGTGAAATATTTCGCTACACAAACGTTCCTTCTCCTCACGATGACAGCATTTCATTCACATTATATCCGCGAGAGTCCGTGTTCAACAGTAGATTTTGTTTTTATTTACCAATTCCACAATTCGCGGAATTAACGTGGAAATTATAGGGCATTAGTTAAGAGTTGTTGGACTTTTTGCTAGTCTAGTTTCCGATTTTTTTACAACTCTCTCCATATGCCTGATCCTCCGTTGCTAATTGTGAAATGCTAATGATTTACACAGTTGTTTCCCATTTAAAAATTTTACTTCAAATAAACATTGTTTTCTTTTATAAAGTAGGTGTTTTTCGCTGATATTTACTCCCTAATGCTTATTCAAATTTTTGTGTTGTTGCAACGTTCCTCATGACAAGTTTTATGGCATTGCCTCTATTGTGTATCTTATTGAATTCTTTTTATACCACAAATGAAAATGCTGCAGTTAGTCATTAGATTAATCTAATAATATTCACTCTTCCTTCCCTCTTCCCGTGCAGAGCTAATGAGATTTTGCTCTTGCTCCACTTTAACCTCACACCATTCTTGTGGACACAGAGTGTTGCCTGTCGCCAAGAAAGACCTTTAAAATCAGCTGGTAACGTCACAGGCATTCATCTGATTCATGATTTAATGCAATTAAGGTGCATATTACATGGCCAGGCACTGTGGTGCAACTTTAGTCAAATACCGAAAAATCCACCGTAGTAAATAAATGACCTTCAATATCATTCAAAGACTCACTTGCATGTCTTTTACCCTGATGAATTGTGAAACTAAACAAACAGCGATCATTCATAGGGAAATTTGGCTTATCTTCCCCATAATAAATAGGAGTTGCCATTGTTACTTGGAGGCGAATAAACGGACAATTCTTTCTCTTTTCATGAAAGAACACACTCCCTTTCACAAGAGCTCTTCAGTATGAGGAAATGAGCATATAATTATCAGGCTGTTTCCATTAGGTTTCATTTCATGATCACTATCAACATTTCTTATAAATGGATGTATATAAATCATTCAATACAATATGGAAATTCCGACCATTACAGAATGTCAATCACTTTTTGTGTTTCTAACAGTGTGAGCTGATTGTAGACTCACGTTTATTACTGCCCTATTATAAAACATTGACACCTTACATTTTAACTATAATTCGTCAAAACACTCGGTTTTCTTACTTTTGGAACAAGATAAGTAATTAAACGGGTAAGACAGCTAAGGTTAGGGTAGGTTAGCAAATGTGTTTGTTAATCAAAATACAACCAAATATTATTTGATGTATATTCATGTCATACATACAATGTATCCTTTGAAGAAACTGTTAGAAGGAATGAGCACTGTGAGATTTGGGGGGCTGTGGTAGAGGTGGCGTGGGGGGGTAAGTTAGATTGTCAATCAAATCCTGAGCACTGCAGTGATTAAGGCTCATTTCTACCTTAATGAATGCAAATTGGCACATCTGCTATGGTGGGCTAGCTGTCCAGGCTCTTCAATTAGCATGATTGATCAATTATCCTACTGCTAGTGGCTCACCGGAAATGGAGACTGCTTCTGCTGCTGCTGCTGAAGAGTGTGAGGATGAAAAAGAAAAATGTATGAGGGAGGAAAGAATTGAGCTGCAAACCTTTAACGAAAATTTGTTTTTTTGGATAGCAAACTAGTTGTGATGTACCCACAGCGCCTTGTAGCCAGAATTACTCTATTTGGCCTCAGTTGTTTCAAGAAGTCAATGACCAATTCCACAATCATTCTAATGATGGATTAATAAATTATGCCCATTCTTTATGACTATGATTTGGAATTTCTCCCATTACTTGCATGTTTCCTCATTTATTTTTTT
The DNA here is from genome assembly GCF_027744805.1 of Dunckerocampus dactyliophorus. Taxonomy (NCBI): domain Eukaryota; kingdom Metazoa; phylum Chordata; class Actinopteri; order Syngnathiformes; family Syngnathidae; genus Dunckerocampus; species Dunckerocampus dactyliophorus. The sequence continues at coordinate 18,279,446 of NC_072823.1, forward strand.
GTGCTTTCTACAGAACCTACAGCATCAATGATGAGAAACCTTCTTTAAGCAAAATCAAATGTCACCGTTATTGACATAGGCTTATTGTGTTGATGTTCTAGGCCTTTCCAATATATGTGACATTTTCCGCCAGCATTTTGGATTATTATTGTATTATTATTTTATTGCTACACACACTTTATTGTTGTTAACCTCAAGTAAGAGGAGGTTAAGCTTTTGGTAGTATGACAGCATGATATCTACAGTCAGTACATTTACATGCACTAAAAAAAATATTGCATGAATTGGTGTAAGATTACCTCTTAAACACGCATGTGAACACCTTAATTAGATCGTGTTTGGCTTTTTAAAAGTCAGATTAACATACCTAGATATGCGATTGGAAACTAGTTCTCCCTCTTGCATGCGTGCTACTGGAGCAGAGCTGGCGTTCTGTGCACGGGCCAGTATCCACGGCGGAATGTAACCCGCAATTAATTGTGGCCAAGTGGGTTATGATTGTGTAAAAACATCTAAATGTTCGCTGTATGGACATAGCGAGTAATCGTGAAAGCTAATATGTCAATGTTCAGTTGTTGTTGTTTGTAGTTGTTCATATGTGTCCATGTTCGGTGGATGTAGTTTTAGCTACGATCGAAGTTGTTGCCAGATCGCTCATGAATGTGGAGAAAAAGGGACAACTGTGTCTACCGTTACTGGCTATTAAAGACATAAAGTACAGTGCATATGAATGGAGGAAGCCGAACGGTCGGACATTGTGATGTAAAACAGTAGCCATCACACTGTGGCGACCTGTATTGTTTCTGTGCAACTTGCTAGCCATCCACATCAAGGTGCTCGTCATAAATTGAATACAGGGCAACAGTTGTGTCTGGCAGGCAATTGTTTTGCATAATCACTTGAACTAAGATGTAATTGATAGCACAGCACAATGTAGCTGGTAGAATTCCTTCTCCTTCTTCCGCCGAGACACGGAGACACTGTTGCCAGGTTTCATGAGAGAAACAAGCGACGAGCTCTTTGAAAACAATCCCAAAACCACGGGCAACTTGGGAATTTGTAAGTTAATTTACAAACACAAGCCCAAAACAAGAAACTTGGGGATTTACCAGCGTCTTTACACAAAACAAGCCCAAATTCACTTCTAATAGGTGAATCTGGCAACATTGGAAGTGACGATGGGGGTTCAGAGTTGAGTTTCAACTGGATTATTGCCACAACAATAGTCCGTGTTATTATTGATGATGATTAATGCTTACGATTATGATTAGGATTATTATTAGTTATTATTCTGCCTGTTGTGATATAATTTAAACCTGCAATAAAAGCCTGTTGTTCCAGCATTCAAGTCTGGTGCTTGTCTTACCGAACAATTACTGACACCTAGTGACCAACGTAGAATACTACATTCACAAGTTGAATGTGTCTTCTTAATTCCTTGTATCATAAATTGTGGACTATACTCCAATACCTTTTGAACCCTGCGATTTAAACAATGATGTGTCTAATTTATGGCTAATATTGCTACAGTTCCCATGATACTTAAAGTGCAGAATGAGATGTAGAATTGCTACATCTTCTGCTTGGACTGCTTGGACAGTGGCAGCTGTTGAACTCTGGTGAAAAAAAGCATTCCATGGAGCGAACAAGTGACGCTGGGAACAACGAGAGTAAGTAGGATTGCAAGGTTTATAGTGTGTCTTTCTGTGTAAGTATCCCATATTACAATGTGGACACCTGTGGCTGATAGACAAGTGTGGCCTATATATGTAAAAAAATATATATATCTTTAAATTTGATGAGCGTGGCTTATATTCAGGTGCGCTTAATAGTCCAGTTTTTAGTTAATTTCACCATTTTTATGCTTGAAAATGCTTAAAGGGTAGTTCGGATTATTTTACATGAAGGGATATGACATCCCCATCAGCATTGTAGTCCAATAACGGCAATTTACCCCCCACTTGGTCTCTTAAATCCAGTTCTGATCAGATTTCCTTGATTAAGAACGTAGTTCCACATAGTTGCTGGGGACAATTAAGTAAAGACTCTGGCTTCTCAAAACAATATGCCTTCAAAAGATTAATAACATTTGCATCACAAAAATGCCTTCTTAAAAAAAAAATCAGACTTCACAAAACACTTGGCGTTATATATTTGTCTCCCGCTGTTTTCCTGGGTACTGTCGCCTGTGCGTTCATGTGTATGTGACGAAGACACTCACATCTACTTCCGCGACAGCGCACCGCGGCCATCTTGTTTACGTATGTGTCTTCATCACATTCACATCAACGCACAGGCGACAGTGCGCAAAGATACGGCGGGATACAGATATAATGCCAAGAAGGCATTTTTGTGATGCAAATGTCTTAATCTTTTGAACGCATATTGTTTTGATAAGCCAAACTCTGGACTTAATTGTCCCCAGCAACTAAGAGGAACTATGTTCTTCATCACAGAAATCTGACCAGAACTGGACTTAGGAGACCACATGGGGGGTAAGTCGCTGTTACTGGGCTACAATGCTGATGGGGCTGTCATACACCTTCATGTCAAAAAATCTGAACTATCCCTTTAATTTAGCCAAAAAATACATACAGTTTGCTTAAATATGCTTTTTTTTTTTTTTTTTTTTTACTAATAGGCCGTATTCAACCACAAAACAGTATAATTTATTAGTTGATATATGTTGGAAAAACCGTGACAGAGTGAAGCCGCAAAATTACTATAGAAATTAAACTTTGATTCACTTTAGAGTAGTCACTGTACAGCTTATATAGCAGTATAGATTTCCTCCACGAGTGCTGCAGGCTCTGGGCACATTTCAACTTGTACCATGACATTCTGAAGCTGAGCTTGTTTCTATATGAGTGCACCTACAGAAGATATAATAAAAGGTTTGCTGTAATGTGAAGGCTGTATTTACTTTTGTGAGATACTGTGCGATGCTTCCACAAGCATATGAATGCCATTTGTCATCAAATCCCACTCACAATTCCAACTTGAAAACAGAAGTGTTCTTTTATTTCTTTGAAAATGTCTCAAATACAGTCTTATCTTAGTGCTTGTTATCTGATGAAATATCTTATGTGGTCGGAAAGTGTATTTTTTCCCTCTTGCCACAGTAAAAGACACACAAATGGGTGCGAGCCAACTGCCGTATTTTTCAAGTGTCCCTTTTAATAGGACAAGGACTTCTTTTCCTCTGGGCTTTCAGTGAAAAAGCTTCATCAGCCCTCATGTAGTTATCTGAGCATAATGAAACAGTTATTGGATTGTTCATGTGGGTATATGAAAAAGCATTCTGAAAAAGGAACAAATACAGTGATTCCTGTAATGGCTAAGCTGCAGTGTTCTTGTGCTATATTTGTTTCTTTTTGCAGTCCCTCTTCAGTTTTCATCTTGGTTTACCTTCTCGTCCATTTCCTTCTTTTATTATCTCTCTGCACTCTAGTATGATTCTTGTTACCAGGTTACTGCCAAGAGATTTTTGCTTTTGGCACACACCATGCTTCATTGACGTCAGCACTTCTTTTCCACCCTCTCAACTATGTTGCATATGTCTCATTTCACACCGAAGAGTCTCTTCCAAGAACACAGAATGAAAGGGAACACAACAAGTCAGCTTTTCAAAACATTGCTTACCAGTGATGCTAATGATTAGTGTGAGATGTATTCTGTGCCCAAGTATGGAACCAATAACACACTCAGCTCACCAAACAGAATCGGATGTGTTAGCCTACTACATAAGCTATTTCCAATAAACTTTTTAGAAGAGTGGCACATGGTCTCAGGAAGAACTCATTCAATTTTGATGCATGGTTATGTACTGTATGTTCAGTTGATACAAGACATGTTTTCTGTCAACATTATTACATCAAAGTACGCTTGTCAGGCCAATATTTTGTGTGGTGCAGATGCAATATTCTGTGATTCTCCTTCACGAAGCATAAGAATGTTGGCCAGCCATCGCTCCAATTCGTCTTCTAAAACTTTACACCATAATGACTTTGGTGAACTGGTTTGGATGATTCTTTAAATGTATTCATAAAAGTTAACAGACTAGATGGAGATGAAAAAAATTAACATAAATAAATATAGATACAACATTAAGCTATCGGGACCGTATCAGCAAGCTAACTTGTCTATTAACCGTACTCTACAATTAAATTGAAGAAGTATCGCTAACAGACTGCATTTTGATTTTTTTATATACTAATTATCTTAAATAACTAATATTCATAGTCAAACATGGGTTTTTGTATGTGGAAGTTTTAATGTGATTCAGTTTTCATCTACAGTTTTCGCTAAGATTTTGCCGTACACTGTCTCGTTTTTTGTACAATATTACACGTAACAATCTAGTTTCTTTTGTGAAAGCAGGTGCCCAAACAAAGCACCCTACGCTTTGTTGACTCACTGTCCGTGCATTTTTTTTTTTTTTTATTGAGAGTGACTGCTAAATAACCCCCCATTTACTAGGAGGAAGTAAACAGAGCCTGGGTGAGCAGAAACTCCAAAAAAGATGCTTCAGAAAATCATTTTTTTTGAGGAGGAGAGGAGGTGCCAAACATGTTATATTCTCTGATGGGAGGCTTACTGTGCCACACTTTAAAAACTCCAAACAAGTTCCCAGTGTTGGCTAGTCTGTAGCATCCTTCAGGCAGAAATCATGCGTCACAGCCACAACCATCAATAAATATCATTTTTTGATTTTTACACAGAACCCAAGAAAGGCTGTCTACTGCCTTTTACAGAGCTACATGGCATCCTAGAATCAGTCAGTTACTTTTGTAACAAGGTCAGCAATCCCGTTCACCACCACCATCCTGTTCGTCCCAGCACTGTCCCTACTCTGATTCAAACTATCTATAAAGGTAGAATTTTTGTGGAACAGTCCGGTCCTTCCATTCCAGATTTGTGCTATTTATCCAGAACAGCCACCCAGAAAACAATAGAGATAAATTTGTGTAAAAGGGTCTTATGTCTCTATGTGTCAGACCTGTAACTGATGATATGATCAGTCTAGGGTGTACCCTGCTTCTGAGGTGACCTTGAACAGGATGCAATGATAAAGACAATGGATGGAGTTTAGGATTGTTTACAGAGCAGAAACACAGGAGACATACTGCACAAGCAACCTGTGAACTCTGACTGCACTCTGCAAAGAGTACTAACCACTGGCGATGTGTTGGACAGCAGAAATTAATTGTATACCTTCTCCAATTGTAATAAATGTGTGCGGTATGAACCCCATGAAATGGGTCAAGATCAGTCTGTCCTAATTTGGTTTGAACTAGTCGTGGAGAAGCAATAATGCTAGAATTGTTAAAGATCATTTAAAGCAGGCATCTCCCCTTGTGTTCTTCTTTGACCTTCAGTGAGGGGTGACTGGCTGCAATGAGACCTAGCTTTTAATACATAAGCGCTTCTTTGACTTAGCTCATGCAACAACCAGCTTGCCCTTGTGCCCCCCCCCATTGCTCATACTGTGCAGCCAACCTCTCCTGCCCTGGGGCGAGGACGGAGCACAGCCTGCTGGGATGGGGGTAGCTGGCAGTGTGCCACCTTCCCCCAGGAGCCTGGTCGAACTGGGGCCAAAGATGGAGGTTGCTGTGCCTCAGATTGATGAGGACCGGTCTGTGGTCAGGGTGTAGAGTGTTGCAGAACAGACGTCCTACTGGCATATCCCTGCCCTCACTGCTGCCCACCCCCAGCTTTATCGGAACTCCTAATTGTCCTTATGAATATTTTAGAGGCCAGCAAGGATGGGAGTTCAGGGTGGGGGGTATGGTTTCAAGGGCCCTGATAGCTAATGTTCCACTCACGGGAAGGGAAGAAAGAGGTGGTGGCACAAGATTTCTGATGTTTTTTCTTTCTTCTTTAGATTCATATGATAATTTTTATCAACTTTTCCTTTTGGTACAGCCTCATCTGTACATAATGATGAGATTAATTTATCTTTATCATCAATCACTACTTGAATTTCCTCTCGTCCACACTCAAAATGTTCCATCTTATGATTATTCTCCCTGGCTATGGGATGTAATAGTTTTGTTACATACAGTAGGTTATTCAAAAACAGTCATAATGGATGCAAATGCTGATAATGTACAGGTATAATATACTTGATATGATATGATGAGAGACTTTGGTAGTGTAGTGGTTCACGTAGCTGACTTTTCGGCAGCTGGCACTCAGTGTCCACCAGTCCATGACCCTTAACAACGTAAGCTTTTAAGGTGTAAAACATTTACATTTTTTATCCTTGGATCCAGTATCGATCCAGCGTAATTCACGTATTGGAAATTGCTGATATGATGATTTCTGATCCATAAGACATGTCTGTGCTTTATTGTTGTCAGCAAACATAGCTAGAGTTATAACAGCAAACGTAGCCAAAAGAATATCAGCGACAGTAGTTGTCTCCACACGTGCACCGTATTGACCATTGCCTGAAGTGTCTGTCACGTGACCAAGGGCAAATCGTTTGCCTCAGAGAGCCCACAAGTAAAAGGCTACATCAAAATGAAATTCAAACTGTTGAGTTGAGAACGCGCCCACTCCCTCTGCTCTTCCTTTCTGCTAATGACCTAAACAATAGCGTGGGCCAAAGGAAGGATATACTCCAGTCTCGTATCCTGCGATCAGTCCACTCTGTAATGTCTTTGGATCACTAGATTCAACCGGATATTCTGGGAATTCATGGGTTTTTGTTGTGTAATACTTGAACGTTAGGTTTGGCCATTACACACTGTGGCCTGAAGACCAACCAACCAAAAAGGATTTTTTTATTCTCCTAAAGTGAAGACGACAGTACCACGAGGGAATTGGAACATGGTTATAGTGAAAGTCTCTTAAGGTGTTATATAAGAACGGGAATGTTCCTTGGCAGATAAAAGTCTTGCTATCAGCTGCCTCCCTAGCTGCTGATTTCCTAGTGCCTTCACATTCAAAGAGCTCCTTTGATAAGCACATTAGATGGAACAGCATGGACACAATAGTGATGTCATGAGGATTAGCATGCTACCTTTGTGAATCCTAGCGGTGGGCACAAGGGCCAATTCACAGCACCGCAGGGTGAAAGGCTGTGGCATGAGGCTTGGATAAGGTGGTTGCATGACTGCTTTTATGTACTGTATGTCAGTGAATGCTCGAAAAACTAGAAAGGCAGTCAGCGTATACCCCTGTCAAGGTGGAAAAAGTATGTGGTCTGCAGAGCAACACAGAATTCCTGGCCAAGAACAGCTTAAAACAATGTTGCCACGTGAATAAAAGTGGAAGTGTATTATTTAAATAATGTGTACGTTGCGTGCCCGTGCACTTGCATGCGTGGCTTTCACTTGGTGCATTTCTGGTTATTTTTAGTATGAAAGATGGCTGTTATTAATAAGTTGCAGGAGGGACGATCATATTGATTATACAACACCAGGTTACACGTCCAATTTATTGGGTACATGTACTTAATACATGTAACCAATGAAATCATGTACATCATTGGTTTGTATAATCCTGCCAACTTTTTTATGTATGTTCAGATTAAGAGTGCTGCAGAAAGTAGCCTCCTCAAGCCTGTATGTTCCTTTTTGTGAGTCTTTTTTTTTCTTCCAACCCCTATCTGTCCCCTCTTTTCACTGCCTTCAATTCACTTGCAGTCACGTACAGTACATGAATAAGTTACACTGAGAAAAGCTCTCTTGTCAGGAGGGAGGGTGAGCATCTCACTGAAGTGGTCTTCCAAGATACAGGAGAGTAAATAGGCTGGACCCATTACACTTCAAGTAGCTCTCAAGCAAAAGGTGCTTTTTGCAGTGTTATTTTGAATCTCGAATAGTGTCCCCGTAGTTGGAAAAGGCTGTCTCATTTCATCAATATAATTAAAATAATCTAAATGATAGGGCTGTTATGTAAAGTATAGGTAAGTTGTAAGTTAAACATTAGAGGAAAGGCTATTATTGTCCTGAGTGTTTCCCATGCTTGTAACTTAAGTAGTAATATATTGGTATTTTCTGTAAGGCTTACTTACTTCCTTACTTACTCCTCCTTCCTCTCACATTCCAAAAATATGCTTGTTAGGTTAATTGGACATTCTAAATTATCTATAGCTATGAATGTGAGTGTGAATGGTTGTTTCTCTATATGTGCCTTGCGATTGGCTGGCAAGTAGTCCAGAGTGTACCCCGCCTCTCGCCCGATGACATCTGGGATGGGTTCCAGCATATCCGCGACCCTAGTGAGGACACGCGGTGTAGAAAATTGATGGATGGATGGGCTTCAAAAGGTTCTACATTGGAAAAAATATCTACATTAGTAGTACAGTCGTCCCTCACAACATGGCAGTTTGAACATTGCTCCCTCACTCTATCGTGGTTTTCAAAAATTAATAAATTATTAAAGGATTGCTGTTTTGTGGTTGACTATGACCTATTATTCCATGTGGAAGTGGTACATTTTTTGTCCTACTTCCTCACTCAGTTTCAAACCCATTCTTACTTTTAATAAATGTTATTATACGTTTCATATACATTAATAAATTAGAGGCTAACTAGTTAGCTTAGTATATTGCTATTCTTAAAGCGGCGGCGGTATCTTGTGTCACTTCAGAGATCCCGTAGCCTGCGCATAAGAGTTGCGCAATGTGATGTAAACAAAGCTAGCACTAGTGTCGGAGTGTACGTCAGTCTGGGATGAATATATCAATCAAGTGACAGACGTCATAATGAAGATGATGATGTGTTGGTGGCGGGCTGGAACCAATTAATAGACGAGGGACGACTCTATCACACAAGAAAACAGACGAACACAGGACGTTTGGGTTGGCATCAGAATTGTTTTTATTTGGTACGACAACACTCATCTTTGTAAGCATCCCATGGCCTTGTGAATTCATTACACAACTTCCCCTCTTTGATACTCTCTGTGGCCTCGGTCAAGCAACGCACAACCATAGACTGAAACTAAGCCAACTTTACATTAGAAAACAAAACTTTGACGCTGAGAGACATTTGGTTATAAAAACCACAATGAAGAAAAATACGGCGTGGGGGTCATCAGGCATCATGTGAACAAATCTTTTGAGACCTCACTAGAAGTGAGGAAGAATGACGTGTGTTTTGCTTTTTCTTTGGCTTTTTGCAGCGCTTGTTATCAAATACAGTGGAACCTCTGTCTTTGTCATTAATCCGTTCTAAAAGGTGAGACAAAAACTGAAACGGAGGACAAGTCAATTGAATGTTGCAATTACTGTAATTTCTGGACTATAGAGCACACCGGTGTATAAGCCACACACACTAAATTTAAAGAGAAAAGAAGATTTGTACATATATAGGCTGCACCTGTCTATAAGCCACAGGTGTCCACGTCTTAACATGGGATATTTAGCACACAGAAAGATGTTAAAGTTTTGATTAAATAAACGCTTTTCTTTTTATTGCATTTGCATGTAAGATCCAGATTGTTTTTGAGATCAGATGGCATACGGGTGCTGCAAGTTGTCCCTTCTACGGCCATCTCCCTGCACAGCTGACTTTGATTGGGCGTTATGGGGTGCCAGGTCCTGGCAGGTGTTCGGAGCAGAGACACCTGTTCGGCCATGTGCTGGTTTAGTGATCCATTTACTGGGAGCCATGGGCGGTCACTGCGGGATATCCAAAACACGCCAAGTCATTCAGCAAAGATTTACAGGCACGCTCTCATTCTATCCCTCCCTGGCCTTCAGTCACTTCCATGCATGCCTCAGAGATGACTGGAGCCGTTTCATTGATTAACTAATGCACACCAGCTGTCCTACATATGCATCACCTTGAATCACAGCTTTAAATAGCCTTTTTAAACATAATATACTATTGCAGTGACTTATGTATGTTGAATGTCAGGGCACTACTGCCTGTCCTTGTATCTTCTATCCTGCTTTTCCACCGTGCTGTCAACCACTCCCTAAGAGACCCTAAGAGGCTCATTGGGCGGGGTGGACAGAATACTGGCCCAGGATTGTTGTTAAAGAGGAGCCTGACCAATGCGACCAACATATTCCCCATAATGACTAGGATGGACTTTAAATTTGCAGGTTCATATCAGACTTTTGGCTCATAGATGAAGAAAGTGCATTGCTTAAGCCCAGAAAACACAGGCCTGAAAGGACTATAAAGAGCGTATGTTCGGTAAACAGGAAATGAACCAGGCGCAAGACTTTTTCTTAGAACGAGAGGAATGTTACCGCTTTGTACCGCAGCAGCCTTAATGCATCTGTGGCTCAGTGTGACCCAGTCATTATCCAGAGGAGTTGTCTCTCGTTCGCATCCTTCTTCACTCATTGTGGACACTAGAGTTTGAAGTGGGTGGCATTGTGAACATCCCAGTGTGACCTGTGTTGCATCCATACAAACTGAACTCAGGAGTATAGTGGATGGGTGTAGAAAGGGAACACAATCCTGCAAAGTTGTTTTTTCACCAGAAGAATAACATACTCACGTGAAACATGGTGGGTGCAGCATGTTTTGAGCTTGTGTAACAGATACCAGCTCATGTGGCTGTGTGATAGTATGTCATGTAAACCTTGCTCCCTGATGCCTTAAGAGCCGCGATGGACAACGAGTAGTAGTAGTAGTAGTAGGGCTTTTTACTCGTTGGCTAGCGCTGCTTAACTCTCATTTGATGGGGATGTGTGCTTCGAGCCCTGGTGTGTGCAGGGCTGGACTTCGGGGGTCCGCTCTTACAGTTTTTTTTTCTTCAGCTGGAACTGGGGCTTGCCTAAAGGTGGATGGACTTTTGAGTAGTTCAAAATAGACCCAAAGTTTGGCCCAAAATGTTCGGAAATGTTTCCAAACATACAGTTGCTCCCAAAATTATTCATCGTTCATGGCAAATTCCTGTTAATATTAAAAGTTTCAAAACTTTCTAAAATGATTTGCAGTAAACTAACAACACAAATAGAATAGCTCATATATAATATACAATATTATTTTAATTACTTTAATATTCTAGTCCTGTTAATTATTATAATGTAATATATTTTATTATATATTATATTATATTATATTATATTATATTATATTATATTATTTACAGTGGTATAAACCTGCTATTTTAACAGTGGTGTGTTCACTTCCTGTATCCATTCAAGTCAAGTGCTGAGTTGTGAGAGGCCCTGTGGAATCTGTTTTCAGTTTTTTCAGGAATCTCCTTAAGCCATATCCACACTTTGAGGAAATGCTTCCAAAAGTGAGGTTTTGGCGAGCGGCGCTGGGTTAGCCGCACCGTCTGCACCGATGAGCCATTCTGTCACATGTCTGTAGACATAGACACCCCCTCCTCCCCACATCCTCGCACCGAAGTTGCACCCTCTCACCCAAAACAACACTGAATCCTTTATCTGTCTGTCTCTCTCCCTCGCATACACACACTCGTATCATTTCATTTTGTTGGACGATAAAGACAAGAAGGCGAGGGTGAGGTCTCATTAGTCTGTGTAGGTTGGTCTCGCTGTGACCCCAACATGCGCAGGTGTCAGTGACCTTCCTGTAGAGGCGAGGCCTCTGCGGCAACCCGCAGACATGAGCAGGGTGCCGCTGTGGGCCTGCAGCAGCCTGATAGAGGAGCCTTGAGAGCCCGCCATAAATCATGTTTTGATGTACACTGCCTCCATATCACAAGCTGTCACATGCTGTCAGCGAGCCTTGTTAACACCGCTATTCAGAGCGGTAATGAGGAGCAGTGAGCAGCACACAGCTCTTACTTGATTTCTTTCACGACTTTGTTTCACTGTCATGAGAGTGGGCTCTTTATAAGGCTGCAGTGCAGCGCTTCTGTTGCCTGGTTGCTGTGGAAATGCACAATTTCACGGCAGCATTCGATTATCTGCTTTATTCCTTGCATGGATTAACCTTGATAAGATCCCTTCTATTGCAGCCCTGCTGATTTAAATAGTGCAAAACTTCTAAGTACTCTGCTGTGGGATCTTCTTAAGTAGGCAGCGGTTGCTTATGATTACTGAAATATAATAACATGCAAACCCATAGTTGTAGAAAAGAAGGGGGGTGGGGGGAGGCAGAGAGGAAAAAGGAAGATATTTTTTTGGCGCGGCCTGTAAAGGTAGAAGACAAAGTGTGGTCACGGTTTATTAAACTTTTTCAACTCAAGATCCAAACAAAAACTAAAATATATTGCTGTGACATCATATCATCACATCCACTTAAGCTGACAATGATTAGGATGGAATGGCATGTGAATAAGGCAAAAAGGCAAACCACTCTTAAGAAGTTAAGAAGGCAACTAAATGATTCAATTTTGGTGAAACACAATAATCTGCAAGTTTTTAAAGATCCTGGCGACTGCCAATGTAATCTAGAAGACTTCACAAGAGAGCATGATAAAAATAAAGAAAAAAATGTTTTGTAAACCTAACGCCTACTTCAGCTACAGTACGTGTGAAGACATAATTAATTGATTTTATTCCACTCAATGGAGAGGAAACACCTCTCCTAAGGGAGTCTTGGAGCAAGCACAAAAATGCACAGAATGGGCTCCAAAAAATTAAAAGCATTCCAACAAACTTTTAAATTGGATATGCCTGGAATGAGAAATGGTATGTATCATTTTGGACTCTGAACTTTCAGTTAAAATCTGAAAATAGGATAAAAAAATACAAATAAAATAACTTATTATGTAAACTATAATACATAATATAAAACAATGTATTAACTTAAAAATGTATAAATATATTATTATTATTGTTATTATTATTATTATTATTATTATTATTATTTGTGGTGTTTTCTGCTCACCCCAGGCTCTGTTTACTTGCTCACTGTAGGAGCTAAAAATCAGATCATTTTCCCTTTGACATAACAAGAGATTGCATGTCAGGTTTGAAAATTATGTTTTTATTTATCCTTTTCAAGCTGCTGTGCCTCCCCTGAATTTTTCTGGTGCCTCACACTTTGAAAAGCCCTGGCTTAAAGCATTATACTCTACTAGTGACCCTCCCAAACCTCCTTGAGTCCTCATCCTAACTTTGGGAAAGGCTGCTGCTATTCTGCTATACTGTATTGTGTCATTTCCATGTAACAGGACTTATTGTTTCAGCGTTATGCAAGATGACACATCTTGTATCCTGTTTATTTTCAACTGTGCAATTTCATTTCAGAAATTAAGAAACAAAGGCCATAATGACTGTGCTAGCCCTGATCCCGAAGACTGTTTCGGGCACAGTCCCCTCATGGATGACCATTTCGGCAAACTAAACGAAGAGAGTGATTTAATGTACAAGCGCTGTGGTGTAAGTACTTCCTTTTGTCCCCCGCTGTTTTGTGTTGATGGTTGTCTTTATGTCGATGTTCACTGCAGGCGCTAAACAAGAAAGAACACAGAGGTTGTGATAGCCCGGATCCTGATGCCTCATATGTCCTCACTCCTCACACTGAAGAAAAGTATAAAAAAATTAATGAGGAGTTTGATAATATGATGAGAAATCATAAAATCGTAAGTACTGTAAATGCAGTTTGAGTTTTTTTTTTTTTTTTTGCTTGGCTTTGTGTGCCACAAGGAATTTTTGTTTCTCTTTTTGTTAACCTCCCACAAAACTCTCAAAAGTATGCTTTCTTTATAAATAATGCCTCCTCTTCTGGATTGTTACATTTATTTTGCAAGTGATATTTAATATTCCGTGATAAGATCACATTTTTTATAAACAAAGAATATTAAAATGGAGTAAATGTTGCATTGGAAGAGCGGTGTGTTTATCACCTTACTTAATAAATGGGGCAGGGCATTTTCATCATAACCAATTATAATGCAAATCTTGTGTGATCTTATCATGCGTGCCATGTTCTCTCTGTTCCTGACATGAAGAGCATTACTTTGCCATTAACAAAGTCACGATAACACACAGACTGACCACACTGGATGAAGGCTGTAATGAAACGTTGTTTTTTTTTAATCACTGACACGTGTCATTTTCATTCACGCTTTGCACTGTCAGCACAAGGTCAATGGATGTGATTCTTGTAGCTGTTGCAATGCATCTTTTCGCTACACTGCACAAATACACACAGATGCTTCACAAGACAAAATGTGCGCCTGTTGTGCTGACCGCTGCAATGCCAGATGATCACCTGAATGCATGTTTTTGGACTTGTGTTTTTTTCTCCTGTTTTTTGTTTGTGCTGCAGCAGCACTGAATATCTGTCTAGTATGGTGTTTGTACAGTGTCCAAACTCGCTAAATTGTGAGATTTACGCCAATTTGTATTTGTTGTGTTGGTATCTTTTAGCTAGGAATGACACAAGGAAGTGGCAAACGACTTAAAATGTAGAGTTAAAATATTAACATCTTTGATCTGATTGGACAGTTTTGAAGAAATGCAATCTTTTTCATCATTTTAAAACATTCTAGTAACGTCTACCGTTATCTGGACAAACCTTTTAGGCAATTTTAGTTTGTATTAAGAGTCAGAGAGACATTATATATTTTCAGCAATAGTTTTGCGCATTTTAGTTCAACAGGTTCATCTGTGATTTTATAGTAGATATTTTTATAATTGCATAAGGGAGTAAACCAAATGCCCTGACAGGCCATTGCCCACAAGCAGCAGGTTCCACACCCTTGATCTAGAGCATTTAGTGTTGTGTATTGTATTGAGAAAGTGTAGGGCATGTAGCGCACAGACTGGGTTCGTATCTCCGTTTGGGTGTCTCCGGGTACTCCAGCTTCCTCCCACATTCTAAAAATATGCATGTTACGTTAATTGGAGACTCTAACTTGTCCATAGGTATGAATGTGAATTTGAATGGTTGTTTGTTTATATGTGCACTGCAATTAGCTGGTGACCAGTCCAGGGTGTACCCCGCCTCTCACCCAAACTCAGCTGGGATAGGCTCCAGCATACCCTGCGACCCTACTGAGGACAAGCGGCATAGAAAATGAATGAATGAATGAATGAGAAAGTGTATGAATAATTGTGGACACTGAAGTTGTATCAAATATCATTTTAAATTTAGAATGATATACTGTAAAAACCTAGCAAGTAAGAATAATATATTATTAATGCATTCAAAATATTTAAATTATTATATTTTTATTGATGTATTCATTAATAAAAAATAAAATACATGAATCTCTCGTTTATCACGGCTAATTAGTTCCAGACTCGACCCTGATAATTGAATTTCCGTGAAGTAGGTTCTTTATATATAAATGAAATATTTTTGTGGTTAGAGTATAGAAAACCTGTTTACGGCCTTTTAAATACAGTTTTTAACATTATTAGAGCCCTCTAAATATGAACCAACACCCCTATAGTCACCTTTACACTTACATTACCCAATATTAGTCACCAGACAAGACGATGCACGAAATTAGGTTGATAAGAATGAGACTTGAGACTTGACAAGATTTTAACATTAATTTTCAGAAAAGTAAAATGAAAAAACAAACTTCTATTTAACACAAAACAATGCAGGTGCGTTTTGAAATGTTTGTTGATGCTATTAATTGATGCTAAACCGTATTATTGCCAACATTTTTTGAGACCAAACAAACCATCCACCCATTTTCTATGCCGCTTATCGTCACTAGGGTCGCAGGTATGCTGGAGCCTATCCCAGCTGACTTCGGGCGATTGACTGGCGACCAGTCCAGGGTACACCCTGGATGTTTGGACTAACAAAAGGCGGTATTCAACCACGAAACAGCAAGGCAGACAGCACCTTTAATGTCTCAAATAAAACGTCTTACAGTCTTTCCATTTTCTTGTGTCATTTCCAGCTAACAGATACTGATCCAACAATCAAAAATACCACTTTCATACAAAAGGCCCCAAACTGTAACTCTTTCACAATTACCATTAGAATTTTGGACAAATGCAGCGAGGGTATTCACTTACTGTTTATAGATACATTAGAAAAGTTTTGTGTATGTTGCTCTATTGTCAGTATGAAATGTTGAAGAGCTGCCCGTTTTCTGAATCTGTGTCCTTTTATTAAAGCAAGCCCTCAAGAGTAGCTCTCAGTTGATACCATGACAACCACTGATCATCATTGTCAGACCTTGGATGGTTGTGTTTGTGTGTAAATGTGTGTGTGTGTGTGCCCTTCTTGCAGCCTACAGCGTTGCCTCAGCAGAACTTCTCCATGCATGTGGCGGTGCCGGTGTCCAATCCTAATGCCATGTACCAGCCAGGAGGGACTCTGGGCAGCCAGACTTTACCAGCGGCCGCAGCCTCCCTGACTGACAATGGGATGCTGTCCCCGCCGCATGCCTCTTTGCATAGGAACGTGGGCTCCAGTGGAGGGCCCCAGAGGCCCACAAGTGCAGGTTAGTTGGTTGGTGGACACCACAAGCAATCAGTGCACTACATATGTACACACTACTCTCTGCAGTTGAGTAAATAAGCACCACTATATGATGAGATACAATAGACACACTGATTTTCGCAATTGTATCCAGTGTGACCTGAAGCTAAGGTCAAGCTATCATGTCATATTCATTCACCAGTTGTTGATGTCATGCCCCCCAAACCCCCTCTTTGCTCCTCCTCTAAGCTCACCCTACTAGCATTGTGGTAAAAAAGGTGTGTATGTATGCTAGTACTTGGATTACTGGTTTGCTTCTATCAGCCCAGATGGCTTTTTGCAAGATGCAGCTACACACTGCATATGACAGAAGTACATGCAGAGAGGTGTGAAATGTCTCATTCGGATGTGACTTCATATCAAGAGGTGTCTGACACCTTCTTATTCGCAGTTCTTGTAATGGTTGTTTTGCAAACCAGCTAGATTGTTGCAGTCTTTGTAGTTTAATCAGTGTATTAAAAAAAAAGACTCATTCGGATTGTATTGGTGTGCTTTGATTTCAGTTTATCGCTTGGAATGTGTCCTCTTGCTTCATAAAACTTTTAAGATAGGCCTTGATAAAGCTGTAATTTCCAAGTGCATGATTGATGGCTCACTGCAAGTGCATCGTCATGGTGGAATGCTGTGTTCGCTGCCTGCAAACGAACGCTGCTTTATGTTTTTTTAAAATGTCCCTGTCGTGGGGACACTCTTGGGGGGGGGGAGAACTTGCTTCCATTTTACGGGTTGTGAAGATAAATCTACAAGACATCCATGTCTGGTCTGGCACCTCGATCACACGCGAATGCTCGTTTTGCAGAGGGCTGTAGATGGTTAATCATATCACTCTGTGCATCTCAGGCATGCTGGATACCACAGACCTCTCAGTGCCAAGCGATGTGGGCTCCAGCCCAGCGGGTAAGTCCTCCCAGAGATTTATTTGCTCTCTGTTGCGCTGCCCAGTAGACCTCCTGCTTAGCACTTGAGCTGGATAGTTATGTATCCATCTGTGATTGGTTCAAGACAGTGTGCACTATCAGTGACTGATTGGGCCTTTGCTTGGCTATATCCACTGCATGCTAATAGCTTACATGCAGACCTCCTATTAACACAGGAAATGTGTGATTATGCTTGTTGTACACATGCATGGGAGTTTGGAAAAGGCCCATCACACAGTGCAGTGATTGTGCTTGAAAAGGCTAACCAGGCGAGGTGGCTGACTGACTCTGACTGGCAAATAAATGCAGCATTGCCTTTCAACTCACCACCACGTGTAGCCCTCGCCCCCACGGTGTTTCCTTCCCTCTATTGACAGGTGCATCTGTCCCCCTCTCTACCGTAGCAGCCCTTATAAGGCTGGCGAGGGCCAATAAGATGTCTAGACCAGCATAACCCTGTAGGTATTCAGGCCATGATATTCCACTAAGTCCTCGGTACACAATGACCGGACAGCCTGTCATGGCTGCAATGTGCTGTGTGAGAAGCGATGGCAGGTGGCCTTTAACTCTTTCCTTGTCACTCTTCTTAAACAGTAGTCGCTTGTTACCAAATGGGGCAATATGTAACACCCTTAGCTTATTTAAAATGATTAGTGAGAAGATTGTTAAGTATATAAAGTGGAAATAATGGAAATGTGATTCATCTGTTCCAGGGTCAAACTGTTGCCCTAATGTTCGTTATTAAGTGAACAGGCAATGTTTATTTGTAACATTTTAGCATTCTTTTCTGTTTTGTAACTATAAAAATAAGTTAACCGCTGTTATGATAAAACATAAAAACAATAATTTGCGTACTCACCCTTAACTCTGCTAGCATAAAGACAATAAGTAGCTCATTTTGTGGTGTACATTTCATTCTTTTTCTTTTATTACTGTCGACCTAGCTACATTGTACTGAGCAGTCCGAACGGGGTACCACTTTAGATACGATGCTACAGTTGCATCACAATCACGTCCATTTCTGATTCTATGGCTGTCATCATTACATTTTTACTCTTTGCCATCACCAGTACCCTCCTGCATTGTTAAAATACACAAAAGCCAAAGAATAAAGCAAAATGCTGTTAAGAAGTTAAGACATATGCAAAGGTTGTGTTTTGGCAGTTCAACCTCTGGATTTTTGTGTGACATTAGATTATTCCCAAAAATATTGGTCAAATTGTACGGCTTGTGGAACCTAAAAAAATCGAGCACCTTATCAAGTGTGACTTTAGGTCGGTGAGCATCTAAAATGCTGTCATCAACACAGTACTGGTAGCCTCCTGCATCGCAAAAACACACAAAAAAGGCAAAATACAATACAATAAAGCAAAATACACTTAAGAGTTAAGAGAAAAATGTCGACATCTAAAGACATATGCGAAGATAATGTGTTGGTGGTGTTTCAACGTCAGGATTTTTGCGCAACTTTAAATTATTCCCAAAGGTATGGGTCAAATTGAACAATTCAACAATACGGAGTTCAACCAAAATTATCTGCACTGCAAATTATGTGCCACTTGCCAAGATTTAAAATCATATTTGTAGACATGTTAGATAATTTGCCTACTTTTAAGGGTTATTTACTCATTGACTCTATAGTATAACCTTAATTTTATACTGAAGGATTACTTTTTGTCTAGTTTAGTTCCGGAATGTTAAAATTGAGTAAATAACTCTAAAAATAAGTTACTTTGGTTTTCCCAAAAAATGAAATCTCGTTTAAAGATTCCACAACATCCACAGAATGCTAAACAACAATGTTTAACATTCAGTTTATTAAAGAGCAAGGTAATGGTATACTATAAACCATTTTTGATGACCAATACAGAAGAATGACTAAATGACGGATTTTGTAGAGCAACTTGGTTTACTGGTTAAAGAAAATAAAATTGAAGTGATCAAATTATCACTTCTTGGTGTCATTTTCAATAGCACGAGTTAAGATATTCGTGGAACAAGTAGACTTTTTGGCCTACTTGTAAGATTAATTTTGGCTTATTTCAAGATCAGCGAGTTTCAGGATACAGCTTATTCATTTTATAATTTCATTTTCACTTTCAAGTATTTCATTCTAAAAATAAGTATTTCTACCTTAAAGGTCCTGCTAATTTTTAAATGTAAAAATCTTAAATCTAGGATTTCAGTCCTGCTTATTTCTAGGTGTAGAAATCTTAATTTAGGATTTCTTACCAAGTAAAATGTACTTGCTGCATGGACAGATAATTTCACTAGTTATAAGTAATTTTTTTCTTATATTTGGCCAACCCTTTTTTGCAGTGTGGAAAAAATATGCCTCAAAAGACAATACATGATGTTTAAAATATTATCACGTGTGACTTTGGGTCAGTGAGGATCTAAAGCAGCGGCCGACAACCCGTCAAACGCGATCGACCAGGCAACCTTTGCGACTTGCCCAGTCGATCGCTGTTGTAAAATTCTCTCATTATACGTTTATATTTAGTGCAGGCACTGTTTAGGGCGGATTTCATGTTTTTTACACCAGGTAGAGATGAGGTGCTCTCGCAAAAAATATTTAGGAAAAATAATTGCATTATTACATTTGTGCTCTCCCCTCCTGGAGAGTGATCAACAGACACACATTTTGACCACTGTACATGACTGTACGCCTTGCCGCTCTCCAGGCACGCACCCACAGTTCAGTCCCCAAAGTCCGACTGGAGGTGCCAGTGCACGCCAATAGAGCAAAAGGCACAAAGAGACAAACTGAAATGTTGGTTCCAACAACCAATAACAACACAAATCTTTCTTTGTCTTTAAATATGTATCACTTGAAAAAAAATCTACAAAATTCTATAATAAAAAAATAGCACTTTAACAGCGCCAACTGATTTATTTAATTAATTATGTTAAACTTTTTTAGCGTAATTAACGCATGCCCATCATATCAAGCCACACCTCTGTTATGACGGCAGACAGAGGCACAGTGGAGTGCCCCCACATAGTCACACAGAGTCTGACGCTCTTTTTAGAACTTTATCCTGACTTGAACACATCAATAGCAGCGCAATTGAAACACCATATACTGTATCTCCAACTCACAAACACGTCTCTAGTGGAAAACACTTCCTCATAGGTTTTATTACTGCCTACCAAACGCCATAAAGGAGTGATTAGTATTACTTTATTTTAGTTTTATTCTACAGTGCTTAACATCTCTTGTAGTTCTATGATAGTTAAGAATGTTAGACTGTTTCTTTAAACATTGCCTGAGCAGTTAATACAGGTGTTATGATGGCAGCAGAATGAATAAATTGACATGGCTGGGGACCACCTTGATACTTGTTTGTGCTGTGGTCAAGGCACAGTCTTGTGTCAAAAGGCAGCTGGCAGTGGGCACAGGGTGAGTGTTGCAGCTGTTGTTTGTACCAAGTGGAACAGCAGAGACCACAGGGAGGAGAAAGCTTGCAGGCTTGCTGTCTGATGACCATTCCTGACATAGCTCTGCTTCTTCACAACGAGTAACATGACCACAGCGACAGCCTTTCAAAGTTACCAGATGGAGTGTGCCTTGGGATATCAGCGTTTCTCCTCATCAGTTGATTTTAACGTACATTTAACATACACTTTATAGCATCGGTGCGCTCTGTGATGAAATGGGTGACTCATTTAATTGTTGGGTGTGGTTTTTCTTCTCACATAGTTGTCTCACATGCTGGCGTAATGGTCACGTCAGGGAACATTTGCAAATACATTCCCTGTTTTTACTTTCTTAATAGCTATATCCTCATTAATCCATCCATTTTCTATACCTTTTGTCCTCAATCGGGTGACGGGTGAGCTGGAGCCTGTCCCAACTGACTTCAGGCAAGGTGGGGTACACCCTGGCCTGGACACCAGCCAATCACAGGGCACATATAGACACACTCTCATTCACATCTATGGACAATTTTGAGTCTCCAATTGACCCGACATGCATTGTTTTTGCAATGTGGGAGGATTACCCGAAGAAAACCCACACACGCACGAGGAGAACATGCAAACTCCACACAGAGATGCCCAACGCAGAGAACCCTTGATCTCCTGTGAGGCCTGCATGCTAACCATGTGGCCACCATGCAGCTGGTGTTGTTCATGTCTTTTCATTTTATACCAATACCTCCATTTCATAAGAGAGCTCAACAATGTGTCAATCAAACGCTTTGGGAATTGGTGCGTATTTAGAAGTTGCATTGAATAAGCAGGTGAATGGTCTGCAATGCAATACCTCTGAAACACATAATATACACATATTTGTGAAGTGATTTTCTTATGTTGTGTTTTTTTAAAATTATTTATCACCTAGTAGGGGGTGTTGCAGCAACACTAAAATGAAAATAAATCGTAAAATGAAAGTCAGGGGAACAAAATGGTACTTTCAGTGAATACATAGTTAATATAATGAGTATGTATAATAAGCCATAATGTTACACAAAAAATAACGTACTATTACCAAAAGCTAGTCATAATATGCTAAGAAAAAAAATAGTAGAATTGAGAAAATGTGCAATTTTATGGGATTAAAGATGTTTTTTTTTTTTGTTTTGAAAGCAAAATCATAATTTCACAATATAAGCGTTGAGAGAAAAATATGTAAAATCTTACAAATTGAAATCATTGTTTTAAAATCATGATTTTACAAGATTAAAATTACATATTTTTTGAAATAAGTTATAATATTGCAATAAATTAAATCATCCATGAGAAACTAAACTTGCCAAATTGTTTTACCATGTTTTAACATTTAAAGTCGTAATATTCCATTCCATTTTCTTCTGCTTATCCGGGTCCGGGTTGCGGGGACAGCAGTCTCAATAGGGAAGACTTCCCGGTCTCCCGACACCAAGGCATTCCCAGGCCAGCTGTGTGAGACATAGGCTACGTTCACACTGCAGGTCAATTCCGATTTTTTTGCTCATATGTGACCTGTATCTGATTTTTTCATGTCACTGTGAACAGTACAATTCAGATTTTTTTCAAATGCGACTCAGGCCTCGTGTGATGTAGATATAAATCCGATAGGTATCCGATCAACTGCAGTCTGAACATTCAGGTTGCATACAACTGACCTATACCTCATCGAAAGGCATGGTTTACCATGCCAGACTTGGATAAAAGTACTCACCAATATAGACTCCCGTTGCACAAAACCCTTGAAATTGCCACAACACGTTAAGGAGAACACACACACCGCAGAAATTTTCACTTCTGTAAACACATGGAAATGCGTATGACGTCGTCCTTTTGCTCATGCACATCACTTCCTGGATGCTTTGTTTTCACAAGTTGCATTTTTTTGGTAATGTGAACGGCCACATAACAAATCGGATTTTAACAAAAAATCTGAATTGGGCATCATACCCTGCAGTGTGAACGTAGCCATAATCCCTCCAGCTTGTCCGAGGTCTGCCTCGGGGCCTCCTTCCAGCTGGCATGCCCGGAACACTTTACCAGGGAGGCGTCCAGGAGGCATCCGGACCAGATGCTCGACCCAGCTCAACTCCTCTCCATGTGAAGGAGCAGTGGCTCTACTTTGAGCCCCTCCAGGATGGTCGAGCTCTTCACCCTCTCTCTTAGGGGGAGTCCAGCCACCCTACAGAGGAAACTCATTTCAGTCGATTGAATCCACAAACTCGTTCTTTTGGTCTTTTGGTTGACACAAAGCTCTGATCCGCCTGTCGACCTTGCGCTCCAACCTTCCCTCACTCGTAACAAGACCCCAAGATACTTTAACTCCTCCACCTGGGGCAAGACCTCAGAGTTGCTGTTCCGACATCCACGCAATGTAGAAGAGACATGTCAACGAAGACAGTCCCACAACATCCGGAGCCTTGAGGAATTCAGGGTGAAATTCTGGGTGAAACTTGTCCCCCAGAGCTTTGCCGCTGTGGAGTTTTTTGACTACCTCAGATACCTCAGCCACGGTGATGGACCTGTCCGCATTTGTGTCCTCGGACTCTGCTTCATCAAAGGAAGGTATGTCAGTGGGATTGAGAAGAATGCCAAAGTATTCTTTCCACCGCCTGACTATATTCTATATACTATACTCTATACTATATACTTCAGTCGAGGTCAGCAGGCCCCCATCCCCGCTGTAAACGGTATGGACCGGGCACTGCTGGCCCCTTCTGAGGCGCCAAATTGTTTGCCAGAACCTCTTCGAGGCCGACCAAAAATTGTGCTCCATGACCTCACCGAACTTCTACCACACCCAAGTGTTTGCCTTGACAACTACCAAAGCCGCATGTCGCTTTCCTTATCAGTCAACAGCTTCAGGAGCAAGCCCCACAAGCCATTCATGCTTGATAGGACTCCTTCAGGTTGACAGCAACCCTAACCTCTGGGGTCCACCATCGGATTAGAGGTTTTGCCGCCATGCCTGGCACGGACCACGTTGGGGCCACAGCTCCAATCGGCTGCCTCAGAAACGGAGGCACAGACCATTCGCATATATCCCGGTTTTCCCCCGGGATGCAGGCAAAGCTCTGCCGGTGGTGTGATGTCTGATGATACACCTACAAAGTCAATCATAGACCTGTGGCCTAGGGTGTCCTGGTGCCATCTGCACATGTGCACATCCTTGTGTTCGAACACGGTGTTTGTTATGGACAAACTGTGGTTCGCACAGAGGTTCAATAACATTACCCCGCAAGGGTGTAGATCGGGGAGGCCGTTCCTCCCAATCATGCCCCTCCAGGTCCCACCGTCATTGCCCACATGCCTGTCGAAGTTTCCCAGTAGACCCCTCTGATGGATTGCAAGAAGGCTGAGTACTCCATTTGTCA
The DNA here is from genome assembly GCF_027744805.1 of Dunckerocampus dactyliophorus. Taxonomy (NCBI): domain Eukaryota; kingdom Metazoa; phylum Chordata; class Actinopteri; order Syngnathiformes; family Syngnathidae; genus Dunckerocampus; species Dunckerocampus dactyliophorus. The sequence continues at coordinate 18,303,533 of NC_072823.1, forward strand.
CGTACGCACAAACAACAGTCAGGACCCTTTCCCCATCCCGAAGGCATAGGGAAGTGACCCTCATTTGGGATGATTCCAACATGGAGGCACCGAGTCGGGGGTCTAATAATAAGCCCACACCAGCTCGTCGCCTGTCCCCTGCGGCAACTCCAGAGTAGAACAAGGTCCAGCCCCTTTTCAGAAGTTTGGCTCCAGAACCCAAACTGTGGGTGTCGAGGTGAGTCCGACTATGTCTAGTCGGAATTTCTCAACCTCTCGCACAAGCTCGGGCTCCTTCCCCACCAGAGAAGGGACATTCAATGTCCCAAGAATTAGATTTACCCGCTGAAGACCAGCTGTGATCAAATGTTTTTATGTAATTTTGAGATTATTTTTGCTCCTTGGTTTACAATATTCTGCGGTAGGTTTTGTGTTTTGTGTTTACACACTCTCATAAATTCATTAAAAACATACTTTCGGTCTGTAAACGCGAGGCTTGCTCGAGAGCTAGTTAGAGTGTGCGCGGCGGAAGAATTAGTGGCGCGCATGGCAAGAATTGCAAGTGTGTGCCTCGAGCGCATGATGGAAGAATACAGTATGTGCCTGTGCAGCTGCACTGATGAAGTATAACATTGCTTATTAGTTAACTTTTTACACTTCATTACGTTTCCCAAGCAGTCATGCGTCAAAGAAATGGAAAGCCATCATCATGGAAGTAAAAATTAACATAATAAATTGTTCAGAGAGAGGACAAACGGCCACCAATATTAGCCACTCTTTTGGGCTCAAATGCTCAACACCCATTCATTTTTAACAAGTGCTTACTTATGCAATGATTTTATATTGGCAAACCCTTAAGTAATGTCTTAAGATAAGGAACAGAAGAACGTTAAATATGTGCGAGATTCGGTCCAAATCGATAAAGGTATTCAGTGTATATGTGGCAAAAGCATACTACGGTATATAGAGTTGCAGTCGTCTGCAAATTCAATTAAGATCCTATACTTATTGGCTCAAAAGTCAAAGCTACATCTGTATTGGAGTCAATAGTATTCTCTCTTGGCAACCATCATCAAGGGAAACGCTGGATCCTGAGACGTGTGACATCTTAATCAGATGGATGCACATTCCCTGAAGTTGAGTGTTAATTCACATGTTGATTCAGGTCTAAATTAGTTTACACGTTTGTGAGTGATGCTCTCAGTCTTTGCCCTACTGGAATAGATTCTAGAACAAAATAATGCAGGAAATAATAAATTAAAGACTCAGGGTCAGGGGACAGGGTCTGCAAAGTAAGCATCACTTTCTCTACAACTTATATATCTGTGCACGTAATAACATAATGGGATTGCACTGCAAGGCAGTTCTTTTCAGTGGAATATAAAGAGCTTATATCCCTAAATAAAAACAAATACTTAAATATAGTAAATACTGTCTTTGTTATGTCGTAATTATTTAATGATAAGCAATTTCGACATAGGTCTTTATAAAAAAAAAAAAGACCAAGAGGTTGCCCAGACGTGAATAGCTCTGCCAAATGCAAATCACTGCCATCTGTCATCATGAGGAGGCACACCGGAGCGTTTTCTGTTTTCAAGTAGAAAAGCACTGTCCATGGCACAATGAAAAACATTATTTATTTCATCACAACTTTGGGGGTGGACATTGGGCCACAAGACACTATTACTCTGAAATAACAGTAATGCCCAACTTGACTGACTCATCTGATTAGTTAGGATGAAGCTTGGTTGTTACAAATGCAACTGAGTCATGCTTCTTGAGCACGGATCACTTGTAAATATTTACACTGTGTCTACATGAATGCACGGCCAATTGTGGGAGGCACCAAACTGATAAATACAAACAATACAGAACAAGACAAGTTACTGTGAGTGTTAACACAAATTGGATGGAATAATGTTGAATTAACTTAAATGACTGCACATCAACAAGTCTTAAACTGCATTGCTAACCAAAACAGCAGCACCTACTGGGTCATATGTCCGTGTGCAGTATTAGAAAAGATATTATGTGGAGACTGCGTTGTTTCTACTGATTATTGTTTCAGTTGCCTCTATAGTCGCTTCATGTTGACATTTTTTGGAAGTTCCGCAGCAGCCTGCCTCTGTCCAGCCTGCCTAAGTTCTTGCTGTTTCGCTGGACATATGTTATATTCATAATAGTTAGTATCATTATTTGTGAAAAAATATTAATATTATATAGTATATAATATGTAATAATATATATATATTTATTCTTGTATTTTGGACTTTTTTGCCTCATACAACTGTAGTTCTTTAATATGTCAACTTTATTCATATAATTTGATGACTTTATTATTTCATTCTTCTTATATACATTTTGCCTCTTTTCTCCTTTTCTCCAATTATCGGTTATTAGACAATTATTAAAACATGCCAAGATTTCTCATTTGGAGAAAAGCTGTGTCGAATATGGAATGGCAGTGTGCAAGGCATTATTGTCAGCGCACATTAAGTGCTTTAGGCACACCTGGCAATCCAACCTACTTTGGTTTTCACAGCGTCACCGTCAGCTGTTTTTTTCATCATCCTTGTTGATGTCCAAGCAGAAGCTGTAGTAATTCTAGATTTGATCAACTTTACTTAAAGATTTTGTCAGATCAACCCATATAGATGTGTGGACTTGTCTGCACCCTTAATCACAGAGTGGTTCTATTGACGCTCATTGCGTTTGGCTCAGCGCCATCTTTCAAGTACCGGCGTCATCTGCTTCATAACACACCTCATACATAGAAGAGAACTGTGTTGACATTTAGCAATTTAAGTGTTTCTTGTGTCATGCATTTATTCGGTAATTAAATACAAGCGATCAACAAAAGAGAAGAATCTGTCGAGCAGGCGAGCGGGCGTGAGCTCCACCACTGCAATGCACGTCTGAAAGCTGTAAAAAAAAAAAAAAAAAAAAAAAAATTCCACAATTAAACCCAGCCCTTGACCAGCAGAGCCAAGAAGGTAGAGCTTGGACACAGTCGCCTTTCTGGCAAAACATGCATCGGTGTCCAAAGTGTGGCGCAGGGGCCATCTGTGGAACGTGACTTATTGCCGAAATAAAATCAACAAAAACCCAGCAAAAGTGGACAAATAGAGCAAAAATAGAAAAAAAATGATATTAATAACAAAAAAACACAAAGATTTGTCTTTAAATATTGTATAATGTTTTTTTATTTTTATGTAAATTGTTGTTTTTTTATTATAAAAGGACAGCTGGACAGCCCTGACGTAAATAGACAAAGACAAGTAGACAAGAGTAAAACTGAGTTGTATTATTATTATTATTATTTTTAGTTATGCTCCTGTACCTTTCTGCAGCCGAGTAGATGAAGCAATATGAAGAAGTTTAATTTAATACAGTAGTTGCATAATGTGTGACATTGCAGTACTAGTTAATCACGTTTAACAATGGTTGACAATCCAGCAATTGAATGAGTTGGATGAAATGTCTAAAATAGTGTAGGTCATTGCTTTGCCTTCTACACATTTCCATATTGTCTTATCTACTTTCCAACAGCACTTCTATTTTAAGGCCATGGACATATACTCCACTATAAACACCATAAACACTGCAGTCAATTCTTATGTGATCAAAGTCACAGCTGATGGATGCTTGTGTATATACTGTTGATTCAGCTGTGAGATACTATTGTGAGCTTCATAACTGTTTATTTGACCGTAAATTGTTGCTGGTGCTTATCTGCAGTCAGTGCAGCTATTGTTCTATTATGTTCCTACGCAAAGAGCCTCCTCGTTGTACACACACATTTTGTTTCGCTCGGACACGCTGAACACAATAGAGAAGTCAGCAACTTGTTGAAGTGTTACTGATCTGTTGATGCGCCGCCAGATACCATTCATTCTTTCTTCCCCTTCTTTTTAGTGTTTTAACATATGTTTTTTAATGTAAGTGAAGCTTCACTCACACTATATACTGTATATTCAATTTAATTGTATAATTTGTGTGCGTATTTACAAATGTTACTCTTCTCATTCTATTGGATCCTTGTGCAATAAAATAATGTAAATGTCGTATTTATATATGTAGGATTCCAAATAAAAATACAATTTTCTAAAATGTATAAATAAATAAATAAATAAGCACAGATAAATAACTTGTAATTTAAAGTAGTTATTGTAGACTGTAAATTCATATGAATGATATAATAGAATACAATAAGTTTGTTCAAGCCTTTTATAGTTGACTCATTGATAAGACTGATATGGAACCTTAGTAGCTGAGCACTTTTTTTAATCAAAAGGAAATGACCGTGCATGTCAGAGTGTGAACGTTGAGTCCAGCGTGTTGTTGTAGCATGTGTGCATTCTGCAAAAACACTTTTTCCTTTTTAATTGTTTTAATCCAGCTATAATGGTTTCAGCTATTTCTCTTAAGTAGTCACAGTACATTTGGCAGGGAACTGCCCCTTATCTCGAGGTGCAAAAAAGGCACTTGGATGCAATCATTCACACTAAAAAACAAAAGGCTCATCAATTTTAAAATGGCCATTTTATTTTTGTAACTGTTCAGGATAATTATCCATGTCTATTAAAACTTCCCAGAGGGATTAAAACACTTAAAGCCATGTGCTGCAGAAAGCCAGAAAACAACAAGAGTGTATGTGTGTGTGATAGAGAACAAGGTTGATGACTGGGATTGTTGTCAGTCACAGTTTGTGGTTTCATGATGTGTGCCTGTTACTGTGCACCTCTGCAGGGAACGGTTTTGTTAACCCCAGGGGCTCCCCGGGCCTCCTCAACACACCCAGCGGCAACGGCCTGGGTAAAGTCATGCCTACGAAGTCTCCACCACCCCCTGGAGGGAACATGGGAATGGGAAGCCGCAAGCCAGACCTAAGGGTTGTTATCCCTCCATCTAGCAAAGGGATGATGCCCCCGCTGGTGAGTACAGCACACACCACTGCACACACTGAAGATGCACCATATGGACAAAAGTATCGGGTTATTACATCTACACTAATTGACAATAAAGCTACAAGAGCTAACAGTCCTCAGGGAAGTCTTTATATAAGATTTCAAATTTTTGCCCATTCATGCAGAAGAAAATGTGTATGGTCAGACAGAGCAAGTCAGAAGTTCCTCCAAACATGCCTTTATAAACCTTGGGGCCTTCCCCCAAACTGTTCCCACAAACAAGCATACAATTATTACCAACTACAGTATGAACAATTAACTCTTTTCCACTGCATGGTAGATACTTGGTCCAGCATGGTCCCACTTGTTACTAACCCATTTCCATGGGCAAAATGTGGTATTTTACCTGGTACTATTTCTAGTACTTATTCAGCTGTGGTTTCAAGCATGCCAAGCCTATACCGTACGGCTGACGAGGCCCAATGCCGGTCATTCATTTGTTGAGCGAATTAGTCATTGCCTTGTCATTTTAAATTTAAAAAAGTACAGGCCTGGAAATAACAAAAACAAGCATAAATGTCAACATTACCTAACCATACTGCTCTGCCTTAGCTCTGGACACTGTCATTTTATTTACTGTATTTTACAGACTGTAAGTTGCTCTAGAGCAGTGGTTACCAAACTTTTTACAGTCGCCTGCCCCATGAACCATTTTTACATTTCCTTAAATTGAAAGATTATACATTATTCATTGGTTAATTAATTTTAGAATTCTGGTTCAAAAATTTGTATTGTGCACGGTCAAATTTTGATATAAGTTTTACATGAGCACTGATAAATCGGTAAGATGTGAATTCAGTATGTAAGTATTTGTCCTATATGTGTTTTATTTCAGCCGGATGTTGGCATCCTTCCCTTTGAATGGGTTGAACTTGAGCTTCTCTTCACTGTCCACTTGCAATCGCTGTGATTTAAATGCACACATTAATTTGATACTGAAATTTTTTATTTGATATTGAAAAGGAAAGTTGAACAAACATGATAAAGCAGTCTCCAAAGTACAAAAATACATACAAGCATCGATAAAACCTCATTTTTCTCCACTCTCCACTCTGTCATCCTGACACACACACACATGTACATTGACAGGATTTCACCAATATAAGTTAAACCTTCAAGATTAAACACTCTTAATACACAACATAATCATCAAACTTACTTTTTCATATAACTCACACAGAGCAATGTAGAACTTCATGCTGTGTCTCCTTCCTTTTTTCTGGTGCGTTCGTAATTGTGAGAGACGCACATTTTTTTTCCGTTTTTATTCACGTACCCCAAATGACAATTTGCGTACCCCTGGGGGTATGCATACCCCACTTTGGAAACCTAGGCTCTAGAGTGTGTTGCATCAGTCAAAAATGTGGCCGGGAGAAGCTACCCACCGAGGCCGGGCAAGGCGCATTAATGTCGTATAGGCTATGTAAGCAGTCGAGAGAACCAGAGTGTACAGTTAGAGTAGTCGCCCGCCGCAGGAGGAGCCGCTGCTGTGGCTGGGCAACGTACACAATGTACACAATGTACACAATGTACTTTTAAACTTGAGACACACACAAGGGTCACGCACTCCTCTGCGTTGCCCTTGCGACCTGGCGGTGTGCAAGGTGTTTCTGCGTCCACGCAGAAAATAATTTTCACCTATTTTCTTCCTACGGGCTTTGTTTGCTGTCTGCGAGTTTGAAAATCCGTACGGGACACATGCGTGTCTCGTGCGATTTTCCCCACTTTTGCACATAGCCAGCACACGGGAGTACGTACGTGGCCCGCTTTATTAACACTGGGCTATAAGTTATTCAGGAGCATATTTCACCAAAATTCAAGACCATGAACAGACAAGTTGTTCGACAACACAATAACAATTATAACAATTATAACACATAGAACAACAGGTGTCGAGTATGTTATTCACCTACATAATAGCATAAAGGACATACCCTGAGGGTTGCATAGATAAAATTAACATAACAATCCTGCGCGTCCAACAAGCAAGTTACTGTTAAGCAAGTTCACCAAGCTCCCGATGTCATTGCTAATGGTAATGTTCATCTCAGACAGTGTGAATAACATTTAAAAATATATGAAATTATATATAGATATAGATATAGATATATAAGTCACATCTCTCTATCTATCTATCTATCTATCTATCTATCTATCTATCTATCTATCTATCTATCTATCTATCTATCTATCTATCTATATCCTCTTGGATAAAATCTGTTTTCTTTCTTTTTTGTAATCAAATGTTTGTAACCCCTCATTGATTAATTAATTGATTAAAAACTGTGTCCCAGGACGTTTGTCCACACTGTGTGTGTCAACCTCCAAGACTGAATAGAATGTGATGTTACCATCTAGATTTTTAGAGTTTTGCAAGTTTTTAGCGCGCAAAGTACTCCTGTTTTTCTATTAAGTCCCCATCAAACCAATAATCTGCAGCTGAAGTGCTGTAACGCTCTATAAATTATTCACATAAACACGTGGCTTTGTCATGATAATCATGATAATGAAGATGTAGAGCACTCTGACCACAGTGAACACCTGGGGCTACACTACACTTAGTTCAGAAAAAAGTGTCTACGTGCTTTGTTTTCAACAGTTCTCGTCAACAACTCGTATAGGTTTTATTTGCCCATCATAATTGAGCATCTGCTATGTTTGCGTTTTAAGAGCTGTGACCCGGGTTAGTGAGTTGTGTCTGAGCTGAGCAAGCCTTTCGAAGACGGGCACAAGTCTGCGGAGGTTTGCGGCGGTGGCAGGTCTGCAGACAGCCTGTCATTAGACCATAATGGTATTAAATTAATCACATCTCAGCGTGACAGAGTGTAGATGAAGACTTAATCAGGGGCCCAGGGTGTGAGCCAGATAATATCTTGTCGCCCTTGTCGCGTCTTCCCGACACCATTGATTGAGTGTGGGGTATTAAAGCAGCCCTGGCCCGGTCGAAGGATCTTCCACTAGTGAAGAAATAAATGAAGTAGAGCCAGTGTAGTGTAAATAGAAGTGTCATGTCCTCAAATAATGGGTTGTTTATTTACTTAACTGCAGACAGATACAGGATATGAAGGATGCCTTTATTTGAGGGGAGACCTTTAGTAGTACAAATACGTATCTAGACACGCTGATGTCCAGTGATTAGTGGACAGAGAATTGTGGCTTTTATGTCACAATGGGAATTAAATGTGCACCTGTCTCACAGGGTTGAAACTGTATATGGATTATCAGTAAACCGCAATAAAATATTGTTATTGTACCGTTTCCAAATGAAATTATCCCAATTATCGCGTTTATGTGTTTACCGTTATATTGTGATTCACATCCAGTACACAATCAAACCAATTTAGCTGCACAACAAACGCAAAAGTTTGCACTTGCTGCATGGCCGTGCTGATGTATTTTTTTGTTTGTTGTATGTTTTATGTCAATCAGGGTGTAATGTGCTGAATTCAACCGTACTCCTTGATGGAAACAATAATAATAATTAAGGATGCCCGATATTGGCTTTTTTACCAATATGCCATATTGTCCAACTCTCAATTTCCGATACCAATATCAGCCGATGCCTATACTGATATGTGTAACATCACATACTGTATCTCCTGTGGTGGAATGAACACATATCTGTTGTGAAGCTAATGGATACAGCATCAGCAGTTAGCCTCTCAACATGGCTGTAAACAACAATTTACAACATTGTAAAACATCTGAGAAATACTTGTGATTAGGCTTGGGCTGTGGCAAGTCAACAGACTGGCCATTTACATTTTTTTGGTCATCAAAAAGTGGCGCAGCCAGAAATTACTCGCATAGGAGTGGCAATAAGTTGATAGCTGAAATGTCTACATGGCCAGTGGGTTGGCCGGTGGCCACCACGTAGCTCCGCCACTGTGCAGCAGCGCGCTGTATTTGTTTCCAAGCCACACTACAAATTGCGTGTACACAATAATTCCGGGCAAAAATTAACATATTTTGCATCAGATTTTAAAGAAATTTCATTTGCAGATAGATATTAAAGTGAATTTATATCCTACATACCTTTATCTTGTCCTGAAGCTCCGATCCATGAGTTTGAAAGGCTTTAAGTTGGACTTAACATTCAAAGTTGTCATATGGGTCGAGGTGGTCCAACACTCAGTATAAATCCGATGCGAAATTGAAGAGGAAAAGTAATCTACCTAACAAACATGTATACGAATGAAAATACGCCCGATATCATATGAAAAAGCAGCATTTTCACTGACATTCCCACAAACTCTCCTAATCACACACACAGTGTCAGATTTTACCGTTGCTTACTTCCTACTAGTTACATTCCTACTAGTGAGGATAGGCGGCATATCTAGAAAATGGATGGATGGAAGGAGCAAGCTAGTTGCTACTAGCCACCCACGTTTGTTTACACGCTTGAGAGGCGGTTTGATGAGGTCATCTTTTGTGCGCCAGCAAATACGGGAGCCCCTAGGCGTATATACAGCATTATGTTTATTATCGGCTTTCATTATAGGGAAAAATCCAGAGACCGATATTGCCCAATATACCATTTTTATGCCAATATCGGGCCGCTAACATTGGTTAGGATTGGACATCCCTAATAATAATAACAATAATAATAATAATAATGATAGCGACATCAGGTCTGTTAAATCGGATGTCACTATTTGAGGATATACGATGAGGCACAAAGTACCTCACTAACCCGAATATACTGTAAGACGGTATTTTTTTTCATAGAAAATTGTTTTTTTCATAGAAAACAATCTGAAAAGGCAGGTGACTTTCATCACCTGCCGTCATCAAACAACTGACAGTCACTGATGTCAAAAAGATACATTTTGTCTGTTTTTTTGTCCTTAAAAAAATACAACCCCCAAACAGGGCGTTAAAAAGATGGATCATCTTATAGTCTCATTTTATATTTGTGTCAATACGATATTATCAGTGAAAGAATATTAGCTGGGATGTTTCCTTTGCTTTTCTTTTTTCTTTTAGCGCCTAACAACTTTGCAAACTTCACAATCACACATTGCTGGGGTATTGCGGCTACATGTGTGAAACAAACACAAAGCACAAAAAAAAATCACATCTGGCACTTTGGTTCAGCAGAATGGCACAACAGCAGGCACAGAAATGATGGCATTTATAAACTTATAAACTCGTCCTTAACGTAATGCTGCTTTTCTTTTCCTTCCAGTCAGAGGAAGAGGAAATGGATTTGGTGAGTTATATGGGTTGAAAAAGTGCTTCCGATGATGGAACATACAGTACTAGACTGACTATGAGCTCTAAAAAGTGCCTGCAGTAATAATAACGTGGGAAAAAATCCTTTTTGTCACTGCATGTTTTGGCTTTGGCTTGTGAAAATTGCCTCAGCCTGTTCACTTGGCTCCTCCATTGCCTACACATGCATGTAGGCAACTCTAGTAGTGTGATGCTCTGGAGATGCGTGCACAAACAAACAATGCCATTGTAGTGTTTGGGACTGCTGAAAACAAAACACACAATGATTTATTATACATATTTTTTTTGTTGTTTTATAAGGAAGACACACTGACATCATCTTGAATGAGGTCATTCTGTCAGATACATGTTGAAGTCATCTGGCCTCAGAGTGCTGGAACAATGCAAGGAAGCTGTCAGCATGAGGATGAGGTTGATGATGACGATGAGGCCATGCTGCCTGAAGCACAGCCACTGGCAGATGCACAGATGTTTGCTCCATTACGGTCTACACAATGTCTGCGATTGATTGTTGCCGCGTGCTTCAAAGTGTGATGCATGGACAGACTGTGCTGTGTTTGAGTGGATTGCATGACACTGCACAAAAACTGTAATAGTTTCATTAGAGCAAAATACTGTATATAACTGGTCATTCGAACCTTGTCACTTAAAATGAACTGACACAATCAATGTTAGACTTGAAACAAGTAAAGTTACTATACTTCTCCAGAAACGTAATTCAATAAACAAGAGCCCCCACACTAGTCAGCCATGGATTTGTACTACCATCTTGTGGTCACAATTATATTTACTGTTGGCGCGGATCAAAGTTGCTATTATTATTATCCATCCATCCATCCATCCATGTTCTGTGCGACCCTATTTTCGAGGGTCGCGGTTATGCTGGAGCCTATCCCAGCTGACTTCGGGTGAGAGGTGGGGTACACCCTGGACTGGTTGCCAGTCTATTATTATTATTATTATGACATTCATTTTTTTAAACAATCAATTTAAGTTTAACTAAGTTATGAGTCAGTTTAATAGATAATATAATGTTGTCATTTTATGATTTATCATTTTATGGTTTGTTATGTGAGGCGGCATTGTGTGATGTTTTATTTATTATCATCATTATTTACTCTTTGTACAGTGCCCTTGTGGGGCCACAGAGGTGCCACAAATAAATTCCTCTTATTATTATTGTTATTATTGTTAGTGTTATTATTATTTGAAGCAGAACCAAATTACACTTACCTACTATTATACTGTTATTACTATTATACTATTTTTATAATGTTTTATTATTTTTGTGTTTGGTGTCATTATTATTACTATTACAAGTGTGCCTATTATTTTATTGTTTTCCTTCAGGAAAGACAGAATAATTATATACAGAATATACTGAATATTTGTACCTACATGTCCAACAAAAAATATAAAAAAAAATATGTAAAATGTCTAAAATACAATTTTCCCATATTAACACATTTGAAAAAACATAATTTGAAAAATTCAAAAGTTCAACAACGAAAATATACAACATCTAGTCCTCTTTGACACAACTCACCAGCGTTTTTCACGGCATGGCTATGAACTGCTATGATATGAACGCTTTGTTTATGTTTGTTTTATTACTATTGCAGAATACACATAGGATAAGCAGCTCCCAGTCCACCCAGCCACTGGCCACTCCAGTGGTGTCTGTCACCACCCCCAGCTTACCTCCACAAGGCCTGGTCTACTCAGGCATGCCCACCTCCTACAACCCTGCAGGTAAGACCATGTTTGACCCCCACCCCCAAAGTCAAACGTAAAAGAACATAAAAGAGCACAATGTTGTAGATTAAATGTGAGATTGAGACTACAACCTATGTTTTTTTTTTTTGCAGAGTATTCCCTGAGCAGTGCAGAGATCTCCTCCCTGCAGGGCTTTGGCTCTCCTGGGCTGTCACTGGGCTCCATGTCTGCATGGCAACAGCATCAACTTGGACAGGCAGCGCTTAATTCTTTGGTGTGAGTAGAACACTTACAAACAAGGATGGTACACACGCATGCATAGTAAATAGTAAATCCTTATTACCCCCAAGTTATATGTTTCACTTCAGTATGGTACCCACATTTTTCAGGCTGAGTTGGGATAAAACAGAATATGATGCAATTGCTCTGATATTGCAGTTTAGCAGTGAAATGAGATCCGTTGAAGAGGTGGTTTTGGACTGCTTCCAATAAACGTTAATGCTGTTTGGGTCACATTAGCTCATGTGTGAATGTTGCACAGACCAGTGACGCTGATCAGTGTTAATAGTACAAGAAAAATCATTGGGAAATCTAAAATGTATACAGTGGAACCCATTTGTCAACACCTGTTTGACTGGCTGACTCGCATCTTTTTTATTGGAGGGTTTCTTTGGTTTCCGGAGGGAATATGGTCGCAAAGCTGAAACTTAAAGGAATTGACGGAAGTGCACCACCAGGAGTGGAGCCTGCGGCTTAATTTGACTCAACACGGGAAACCTCACCCGGCCCGGACAGGGAAAGGAGTGACAGGATAGCTCTTTCTCGATTCTGTGGGTGGATGGCCGTTTCTTAGTTGGTGGAGCGATTGTCTGGTTAATTCCTATAGCAAACGAGACTCCGGCTTACTAACTAGCTAAGTGGCCCCCGTGCGGTAGGGGTCTAACTTCTTAGAAGCACAAGTGGCGTTCAGCCACACGAGATTGAGCAATAACGGGTCTGTGATCCCCTTAGATGTTTGGTGTTGCACGCGTGCCACACTGAATGGATCAGCATGTGTCTACCAGGCACTGAGAGGCACGGCTTGGCTTCTGTCGTGGCGGAACGCCGAGATGACGATCCAACTTGACAATCTAGAGCAGGGTTCACCAGTGTTATTACTGGTTGTCAGCATCATTGTGCCTTTTGCTGTATTTTTACCATTTTTTCTGTTTTTTTCGATTTTATTTTGTTTCTGCATTGACTTTTGTGGCTCTTGTGTCGGGGTCAGTTCTTGACTGTTTTTGACTTGTTGGCTCAGTGTCATGGGCGAGCGATGGTTGAGGGGAGAGGGACTGCGTTACAAGTCAATCCTAACAAGTTGCGTCTTTTGCAGGTGCACATCTATGGAGTTATGTTTGTGCCTTCATTTTGAGGTAGCAAATGCAGATTTTGAGCCACATTAATGTGAAATAATTATTCTTGTGTAAGCAGGCACGTCACTGCGCTCTGTCACTGCCCCTCTCCCTGTCGCTGCGGGGCGACGCAAGCCTTTGTACGTGTGTGCGCTGGTACCTCTGGTTGGGTTTTGGGGACTGGGCTCCTGGCTGGACTTTGCGGGAGAGCAGCAAGGAGTACGCGCGTGTTCAGTGGTCAAAATGTGTGCTTGTTGCTCACTCTCCAGGAGGGGAGGGCACTGGTGTAATAATACATTTTTTTCTAATATTCTCATGATCGAGCAACAAAATACCAAAGATGAACTGGTGGCTCGCAATCGATGGGTTGGTGGCCAATATCTAGTGGAAGTATAAGTCGTAGCAAGGTTTCCGTAGGTGAACCTGCGGAAGGGTCATTCCTGGTTGCCAACAGGGGGTGGAGGAGGCTCCACGGAAGGCCTTCCCTCTCCCCATCTCTCTCCAAGGTGGCGCTACTCCTGGGCCGAGGGCGTGGCCGTTAGGCCGTCCTGGCGGCACAGCCACGTCTATATCTTTTTCTTTCATATGATATTTTTAAAAAATTACAAAAAAGCTTTTGTACAATGTACATGTACAAATCTCTCTTTCAGTGGCTAACAATCTAGAAAGAAAATTAAATGGACGCATTTTGATTTTGAAGCTTACTTTGCACCGAACAGGAAGTCTCTGTGTGCACATTTTAAAGCTGTGTATTAGCTTAGTAGTAGTAATGTTGTTGTACGCTGCTTAACGATAATGAAGGTAACAATGCTACAACAAATGTCGACATAAATTATATGACCCCTTTGAGTTTCACATTTTATGTTGACAAAAGCGGTCCACCATATCTGTCAACATCGGCTTAAAGGGACGAAGTGGGGGGAAAGTCACTGTTAATTCATTACAATGCTGATGGGGATGTCATACAACTTCATGTCAAAACATCCGAACTATCCCTTTAAGCGGGCAGAAGAAGAACATGGTGGACTTGAGTTGGTCGACATAGACGAGTTGTTGATTTAAATGGGTTCCAGTGTACAGTATATAATGGCCAAGGGTTGTTACAATTGTTGTTTTTACAGCATATCTTCTTTTTTGTGTCTTCATGCTGAATCCCATGTCTCACACCTGTCCCATTTGTTCCTCAGCAGCGGTGGAGGCCACCTACCTCAAGGCTCCAACCTCTCCATCAACACCAGCCAGAGCATCAACATCAAATCCGAGCCCATCTCTCCGCCACGGGAGCGCGTCACCCCCTCCAGTTTCCCCCCGCAGCAGCCGCCTCCGCAAGGGTCCGGCCGACAGGAGGGGCTGGGACGCTCGCCCGCCGACAGCCTGAGCTCCTCCTGCAGCTCCTACGACGGAAGCGATCGAGAGGACCACCGGGCGGACTTCCACTTGCCTCTCGCCGGCTTGGGTCGACCCCCGGCCGCTGGAGCCGGCGACAGGGAGAACCCCTCCGTCAAGCGTTTGCGCATGGACACGTGGGTGACATAGAGGAAACGAGGCCGGTCGGAATGAAGGCGAAGGTCCTGAGCGCTCTATGATATCATTATTCAACCCCAGTTCAGTTGTACATTCAGCAGGTACTGTCAGGCACAAGGCGCCGCTCACATGACGTCTGCAGAGGTTACAATACGTGCTAGATTGTTTTTAGACACTTATATTATGTCGTTGATGTTTCGCTGTTGTGCTCGCAAGCAATCAGAGGATTTTTCACCGAAAGATGTCATTGCTGTAACCACACACACACACCTTTTATCCCCTGTGGCCTCTAATTTATTGATTCAGTAAGGAAAGGAATTCATCGCAATAATGACACAGTGTTCATGTTGCTTTTACGGTTAAAGGAGCATTAAATGTGCAATGAAGGTCAACCTGCCCAGTTGAACAGGTGACAAAATCATCATCTTCATCAGTTAATACAAGCCAAAGCTTCTTCTGTTGTTCCACTTGTAGCGTCGCCACGTCAAGCCATTCAATTCTTTCATCAAATCTTTCTTTCATGTAAATAGCCACTTTCATGTTTGTGGCGCACATTTGAAAATGTGCTATGAAGAAAAAAAAAAAGACATATTTTTGTGGATGACAGCCAAGTTTACAAGTTTAGACCCTGAAAGTACATCACTTTACTGCCAAGTGGTCAATTACATTTTTATTATAGTGGCGACTACGTTTTTGTTTCGATACAATGCTGTTAGGTTGCTACACAGCTGTCATTTGTTGTGAATGTGTTACTGTTGCAGCCTACACATTGCCAAACACACGTTGACTAATCATCGAGTGGAGTAATGGGTGACTTTTCCCCTTCTGTGTCAGCACACAAGCAAATCATTCAGCAAGATCGTTCTCACAAATGGATAGGGGGGTATCATTCTGCTTTGGCTGTCTGCACTTGCTCTTTTGCGCTACTCTTTGCATCCATTATCAGCCTCCATGGTATAGGACACACCCCATAGTAATAATAATCTATGCAGCACCAAATCACATGACTAATCCAGATATGTATGATGTCAATGCAGGTGGAGGCATTTTTAAGGAAGACCTGCACATAGACTGTTAGCCTCTTTTATTCGTAAGTGCCATTGCTACATGAATTGTTTTGATAACTTGGGTAAGTCCACATTTCCATATACACTTTTATGTACAGTGGAACCAAATCTGTAGGGAAAAGTGGATTAATCTGATAAACCAGACTCAAACTGTTGCCATCGTTATTAACCTAAAGGTGACTTTTAAATGGTTAAAATTGTTATTTAATCAGAAGTTGTTATAATATTTTTTTTTAAATATATTGTTTCGTTTGAAATGGGGGAAAAATATAAATATATATATATATTTTTACAGAAAATAATGCGTTGAAAATCAATATTTCTGCCAATCATTGACCCATCAAAGTCCTAACGGTAATATACAGAAAAATGGAAATTATTTTCTTTTTAAGTTAACATGCTGGCCTTTCTAGAGTTAAAAAGAAAACAAATATAATTAGTATTTAACATGTGTAGTTAATACAATTTAAAACCTAAAACTTGTTTAAAGTAGTATTTAGTAGTATTTTATATATATTTGGAGTGGTTTTTGGGCAGCAAACATTTTTTGTTGTGAACACCAGAATTTTTTTTATGTATTTCATGGATTTTTTTTTTTTTATCCAAAACTGTGTCATTGTGGCAACATACAGGAATGTAAAGAGTTCAAAAAAACAACAACCAAGTGTTAATATTTTAATGTGTATGTTTGAAAAAAATATCAATATATAATATTTTTACAGTAGTTTTTGGGAAACTGACTCATTTGGAACACTTGATTGAGGATATTTATAGGAACTCTTGAGGGTCAACATCACATTTTAAGCACCCAAGTATAAAAATAGGTCAACTACTGTATAATAAAAGTAAAATAGAGTAAAATTACACATCCTGGCCAACATGGAATGGTGAGGGAACCTAAAGATACATTGCTGGAATTACAAACCTTTTGCTCTTTCCTGGGCCCTTTCCATTTTCGGTTCTATGGTAATCATCACACTTGCCATCAGTGGTACCCTTAACACAAAAATAAAAGAAAAATAAAGGAGTCACCAAGCTGAAACAGAAGTAAATGATGACCTCCAAGTTTGGGTTGACTTTTGAGGCAAATTTTTTTCGGAAAATGTTTGGTTGAACTCTACATTTTAACACTTTTGTTCCACTTTGAAGGTTCCACTGTACCCTAATAGATATTCTTTAAACAGTGTCAACCACAGAATCCAATACAGAGCGGCAGGTAAAAAAAAAAAATAGCAATAACAAAGTGACTACAACAAAACAGCATCACCTCGTAGTTGAGCACACTTGATGACATGTCAGGGAATTTTGTAGTTTCTATATGCACACATAGGAAATGCCTTATCCCAAAGAAATATGACACCACTCTCACCTCCTTTGATCACAGAAGAAGAAGCGCACGGCCAATGCACAGTGATGCACTCTCCTCCTCCTCTGTAGATCAGCCTGGAAACAACTGATGAATGTTGAAAGGAAATGTAGTCAAGGAATTTTCTTCACACGCTTCGCTTCATGGCTTTTATAAACAGAACAGTATGTGTTTGCTAAGTGTTTGTAGTCGATAGTTCACTTTCACTCCAAAGCTGTTTTTTCGGTTTGACTGCTCAGACCGTTTGGCGGCACAAGCTGGACTTTGTTGCCAACATTGGAGTTATTTGTTTTGTTAAAAAAAAAAAAAAAAAACGAAGGTGATTTTAAGTTAATCTGCGTTTTAATTCCCTCGAATGTGCTATTTTATTTTTCAGCATATATTAAGTATTCAAGTGAACTTTTTATGGAGCAATTAAGATACTATGCTAGATATCGTTGTACAAAATTTGTATTTTTCAGAAAAGTACAAATATTGGCTTTCAATGTGTAATTTACGTTATCTCTCTCTTTACTCTGTATGAAAAAGAAGAAGAAAGAAGTAAACAACTCTGACATAGACGTGTTCTCTTGTGAAGTCACACACAGTAGCAAACTTGATTAAACACATCAGTGTATGGACTTGATGTCTCAGTCATCTTTGAATCTGCCCATTAAAAATCTCTTACAGCGCTGTGGAGGAATTCTGGACCCCTCATCTTTGCAGAATTGTTGTAATTCAGCCACATTGGAGGGTTTTGGAACATGAACCGCCTTTTTAAGGTCATGCCACAGCATCTCAATAGGATTCAGGTCAGGACTTGGACTAGGCCACTCCAAAGTCTTCATTTTGTTTTTCTTCAGCCATTCAGAGGTGGACTTGCTGGTGTGTTTTGGATCATTGTCCTGCTGCAGAACCCAAGTTGGTTTCAGCTTGAGGTCACAAACAGATGGCCGGACATTCTCCTTCAGGATTTTTTGGTAGACAGCAGAATTCATGGTTCCATTAATCACAGCAAGTCTTCCAGGTTCTGAAGCACCAAAACAGTCCCAGACCATCACACTACCACCACCATATTTTAGTGCTGGTATAAATATATATTTTTTAAATGCGGCATTACTTTTACACCGGGTGTAATGGGACACACACCTTCCAACTTTTGTCTCATTAGACCACCGAGTATCACTTTTTCACACAGGTTTGGATTTTTTTGTCCCTTAATAATAAAAACTTTCATTTCAAAACTGCATTTTGTGTTCAGTTGTCATTGACTGATATTTAAATGTGTTTGATGATCTGAAACATTTAAGTGTGACAAACATGCAAAAAATAAGAAATCAGGAAGGGGGCAAACACTGATTCACACCAATGCACACTTGTTTTCAAAGCACATTTATTCACCTTTGCTTACCTCCAACTCTATGGATCAAATGTTTAAATAAACAATAAGTTTGGTTAATGCCAGTGCAATATGTAATAGAGAATACTTCTGGTAAACTACTAAATATGTTATTAATTAATATATTGTTTACAAGTAACTTATATTTTCCTTTATTTTTCTTTCAATTCCTTCATTAATTTACTGTCGAAAATGTGATAATTTTTAAAATGCATTACTGGATTGTAGAAAACATGACAATATTTTGAACATGTTTTAAAAATATATTTATATTTTCTCTTCAAATTTTTATTACTTTGTAGTAATTTACTGTCGAAAATGTGGAAGTTTTTCAAATGTTATTAAAAAATCCAGCTATTTTTGGTGGGGCAAAACCTAACATGGATTTCAAGGGCCTGTCATATATAATTTCAAAACACAATAATAAAAATAGAAATAAGCATGTTAAATATATGTTAACTAGATCATTAGTAGTACAGTATTGTTTACAGTGTTATTTATTTATTTGCAGCATTATCTATTTTTCACCCTGACTGCAAACCTCTCGACAATACAGTAAATAGAATAAATCAATTCAGACGAGTTTTTGTAGTTTCACCATCCGGCTGCAGGTGACGCTGTGGCAGCATCATTAATTACCAACTTGACTTGACAACAACTTGGCTACGGTTTGATGTAGATTCGAAGAAGAATGAAGATCATGAATGGTCAATTCAAAAGGTAACTTGTTGTAGTTCCGGCATCCGACCGGCAAGTGGCGCTTTGGCAGCATAAATAATATGTACCAATTTAAGCATGTTGCTTGAAGTCGACGCCGAAAAAGTATAATACACGTTATGTACATTATAGATTTCTTGTTAGCTAGCTAGCCTTTTATGGAGCTATAAGCCTTAAATCTAGGCATTTAGTCAGTATAATATGCTACATGAGTTTTAAATTCCACAGTATGATCATTGGATCACCATAAATATTGCGACAATTGATGTACTTTTTAAAAACGTAAGTAAATATATCCAACGTTTTTCATTAATGTGTTCACAGCAAAGGTAATTAAATAGTTAATGATAATTACAGTGGCAGTCAGATGTTTGGACACACCGCCTCATTCAATAGTATGGGAAACTGTCCACACTTGACTGGCACTGTACAATGAATGGGGCTATTAGCTTCAGCTGAATTTTGACAACTCTTGTGAGTTAAATGCAATGAACGTGAACGTCAACACAATGAATGATGCAACAACTTTTTTGTTGTTTCTGTCAGGTGTGAATGTGTCACCATTTATGTCCGCACGTGCATGTTCCTGGCTCGCTATCGTCCAGAGCAGCTGTGCAGCAGGTGGGAAGAGGTCCAGTGTGCATGTGTAGAGTAACCAAGCAGGCTTTGGGCTTGTTTGACTTGTGTGAGAAGGGGCGCTACAGGCCACCTGCCGTAGGGGCTTGCCCTGTTCACAATCCCCTCCAATCCTGCCTTTCAACCAGGAGCCAAGTCGGGGTTCTTTCGTGTGGGGCTGATCTCCCTTTAAGACCTGGGTAAATATTGAACAAGATTCGTCCCAGACTCAAACGCATCTGTTGTCATACAGTCTCCACTGTTAGGCGGCGTAGACCCAGGAGAGACACAGTTGAACACCAGTGGAATTAACTTTTGTGTGGACAGGAAGACATAGTTTATACTTTGCAAACACTAATGCACATTGGTGACGAGCCTCGGCTAAAGCACGCTGCGCCGTAAATGAATATGGGGATGTGTGATAGGAATGTGAGTTTGGTGCGAAGGAAGGCCTGATGTGATCTGGAAATCGGGGATGAGATCAGATGGCGAGACTTGCCAACATTTCATATGCCTCAGTCATGTTGCTGAATCCATCAACGGTATTTTGGGAGGGTTAGTTACTCTTGTGGAATTATAGTATTGTAATGCCTTTGGTTGTGGTGAAGGAGAGACAATCACGTCGCCGATGCACTTCAATCGCTTTATTAATAGCGGAGAACAGTGAACATTCATATAAGCGCTGATGTAGGCCACAACCCACGCCAAATATTCCCAGGCAGCAGTGCCTGGTGTACCTGGACGAAGTCCTTGTCCTGTGGACGTCCTTCCAGGCCACGCTAGATTCCCTGAGGCTGGGGTTAGGGAGGTTTGCCGTGGCTGGACTAAAGCTGCATCCAGAGAAGTGCCATTTTATGCGGCAAGAGGTGGAGTTCCTGGGCCACAAGGTGGATGTGAGCGGCATCAGTACAGTGGAGGAGAAAGTCAGTGCCATCAGAGACTGGTCGGTTCCGAGAGACCAAAAGCAGCTGCACGGAGACGAGACTGCTGGCGGGCCGTCATGCTGCACGTTGGAGGCAGTGGATGCTGCAGAGTGGGCGGTCAAGCAGGAAAAGGATACCAATCTCAAACCAGTGCGGTAGTGGTGTCACGCTTTTATTTTGGCGATGTGTACTTCCTTCTGGGTGGAAGAGGCAGCCGCTTCACACCTTGTGGCCGCCAGCTGTTGCCAATTATCAGTAGTGGCGGGAGGGGGGAGGAATATGGTCATGGTTTGGTTTGGTTTGGTTTGATTTAATTTAATTTGAACATACATGCAGGTTACAATGGAATATATCTCATGAATCATTTTATGGTGAATTTTCA
The DNA here is from genome assembly GCF_027744805.1 of Dunckerocampus dactyliophorus. Lineage (NCBI taxonomy): Eukaryota > Metazoa > Chordata > Actinopteri > Syngnathiformes > Syngnathidae > Dunckerocampus > Dunckerocampus dactyliophorus. The sequence goes on from NC_072823.1 coordinate 18,324,796, forward strand.
AGATACACGATGTGATCATCAGTCAAAAGGCAGCTAATGTAGCCACCACTGGACAACACAGTCAGCAGTCTAAATTAAATAACCCGAAAAATAATTCAATTCATCAGACCACATGACCAGCCTCTCTCATCGGTGGAAGACACCGAGTTTACCGACTGCTCTCTCACTTGGAGCCCCGCTGCATGATATCAGGAAGTCCTGCTAGAACGCCATCAAACCATGTACTCTCACATCCAAACTCTCCTTAAAGAAGGCGTCTCATATGTCAGTTTCACGAGTGATATATGTTCTATATGTTGTTAAATATGTTTTTTCCTAAATGAAGGCGATTCTATGCAGTGGCGGAGCCAGACATTTTTCATTAGGATGGCCAAGGTGAGACCATTACTCACATAGGGGTGGCATTAAGTTGATACCTAAATTGTCTAGATGGCTAAGTGGGGTGGCCGGAGTGACCAGGAGTGGCCACAGATGGATGATCAGTATTGGAATCTGCTGCATAAAACCCTGATTGGAGCATCCCTAGTAAACAGTAATATCATTTAGCGCCAATTTGTGGGACAATAAGCATTTCGAACTCCCCCCCGCCACATGGTTTTGTCTGTGCAGTCGTATTTTTTCATTGTACTTTTCTCAAAATTAAGGTTAAAATCTTGTCTCGTTCTTGTGGACTCAATTTCATGTATCGTCTTGTCTCGTGAGTTGGCTATCTTGTGACACCCCTAGTGGGTACACATGTTATTGCTTCATTGTATGATTATTAACAGTGGTTAATAATAGTATTCATAATAATGATAGTGGTTGCACACATTTATACTTTTACGACAGTTAAGAAGATGAAAATGTTTCGTAACTGATTTTGTTTGACCTTTTAAGGTTCAGCTGTGTATTGTCATAGAATCATTGTTTTGATGGAATTTAACTTTCGGCCTGACTCAGCCGTGGAGCGCAACTGTTGCATTGTCACAGTTGTTGGAACTTGCCTTGCAGGACAGGTATAGCTAGTTTCATTCCAGTCAGGTTACTCCACCAATGACCAGCCTCCAATCAGGAAGGTGTGCCCGACGACATGTTTTTGCCGTAATGGTTAGGCTGCCTCTCTGAGAACTCACTGGTCTTGGAGGATATTTGGAAGTAGTGGTGGCGGAAGTTGACTGAGCAGGTATCTTCTTTTGAACTGGGATGATTCTGTTTATGACAAATATATAACGCTAAAGACTTTAATTGGAATACTTTTAAGCCTACCTATGTAATCAGTACATTTTCTTTACAATTGTAAATTCACGTTATAGTTTAACCTGGATTTTTGTTGGATCTGACTACAATGCTTTTTTGCCGACCAGCTAAAAATATCGTCTGAATCATACAGCTGGCAGTTTTCTGCCACTAGGTAGTCATTTAGAGAACATCTTTATATATTTGTGCGCATTTACAATAACCAACTGATCTTTTTTCCCCGAAGGAAGCCTTAAAAATGGAAGCCAAAAAGAAGAAGAAGTTATTGGACAATATCCGAGTGAAAAATAAGTTTGTCAATCTGATGAAACCAGGCAAAAAGGCAGGTGCCAAGCAGGGAAAGAAACTTGCCTATAGGCGCAGTATATCTGTCCCAGACTTAAGGCTTACGGCAGGAGAAGTGCTTCCATCGGAGAACGTTGTGTCGTCGACAGCCTCCGAGGCCATATTTTGTGCCAATTCCCCCATGTTGAGTGATAATGATTCGACTGCAAGTGGCTCAATTCCTGATGGGTCGGCAATTAACATCAGACTTCCCACAGATGTCTCAGATGTAGGCTCCAACTCTGCATATTCATCGTTCAACTCAACGACTCTCTATGAGGAAATTATTGACGTCATGTCAAGCTCGGAGAAAAAGATGAACATGAGTGGAGGAGCCTTATATGCACAAGTAGACAAACAAGCCAAGAGGAAAGGACCTACTTTTACTTTTGACCCCATTCCTGCACAAAGTTCCAGTTCTGCCAATGTACAAATCAGTTTGCCAAGACTGGATTCTGCAACAGATTTTGGTGAAAGACCCTGGACACCTGAGGCTGTCGGTAATCCAGGAGCTGTCGCAGACGTGCTTGCAAGAGCAAACTCTCTGGGAGAACAAAGTGCACATGCGAGGGTCGTTCGCTTCAAGCAGGACAGGCCCCTATCTGGAAAAGGGAGTCCATCACCTTTCAGAGAAAAGGTGCCTTTGACGTTAGAAACTCTCAGTAAACCACAGGACAGTGCGGATGGCAGCTCACAATACTGTTGGTCGGGCGAGGACCAGGTTGCCATTCCATGGTTGACAGACATTGAGGCACTGGATCAGGAACCCACCCCATCCCCAATCACAAGTGACTGTAATATTGAGGAATCTTCACTAGAAGGAGGGACTATGGAAGAAATAGAGGTAAGTCTTATTTATATACTGTAAATGTACCTATTATAAAAAAAACTCACATATGTTATGTATGCTTACTCTATTGCATTAGGGAATTCAGTACATTGTCCATCATGTTAAAATCTATGTTTAGCATGTGAAGCCTGCATACCTGCCAACCAGAGTGCCATATAATTCGCTTCATAACTGTGACAAAGTTATCAGTGGCAGCAATGAGGAAACACAGTGAAGCAACACTGAAACTGAAACAAGTTCCAATGTAACCTTTTCAACCCAGCAACTGCAGCCATATAAAAGCAGGGTTCCTACGCAAGTATGGAAAAGTATGGAATTTGATTTGATAAATTTCCAGGTGTGGAAAAGTATGGAAAATGGAAACTCAAGTATGGAAACATATTCATTTTTCCAAGACTGTTACCACTGTTCTGTTTTCTAAAGGATAAAATTATAAATAACTAAAAAAACAAAACAAAGAAATGGATGGGTCTGTTTTTCTAAGGCGCTTGCAAGGACAGCTAAGATGTTTGTTTGAGAGCAGAAAGTGGGCGACACATCCTGGAAAACATTTAGGAAGATTGACAAGTTGAATGGCCAGCTGTCTGCTCTTATCCTCCTCCAACTCTTTGTATGAACAACATGACCTAGATATAATCTCTTGGAAGTTATATGATGACAAAAAGGCATACATATTCAGGGTTTGGTCTGTAAGGTATATACACTGCTGAAAAAAATTAGAGAAACACTTGGAAAACACATCAGATCTAAACTGGGGGAAAAATGATCTTGAATATCTTTCCTGATAATAAGTAGGTGATGTATTAGTAACAAAATGATGCCACATAATTTGATAGAAATGAAAATGATCACCCTATAGAGGGGGGAAATCAAAGACACCCCAAAAATGAAAGTGAAAAAATGATGCAGCAGACTGGTCCATTTTGCTAAAATGTCATTGTAGCAACTCAAAATGATTCTCAGTAGTTTGTGTGGCCCCCACGTGCTTGTACGCATGCCTGACAACGTCGGGGCATGCTCCTAATGAGACTACGGATGGTGTCCTGGGGGATCTCCTCCCAGATCTGGGCCAGGGCATCAATGTACCTGGACGCATGGAGGAGATTCCAGGAGACAGGTAGTTACTCCAGGAGAGCTGGGCAGGGCCGTAGAAGGCCCTTCAACCCTCAGCAGGATCGGTATCTGCGCCTTTGTGCAAGGAGGAACAGGATGAGCACTGCCAGAGCCCTACAAAATGATCTCCAGCAGGCCACTGGTGTGAATGTTTCTGACCAAACAATCAGAAACAGGCTCCATGAGGGTGGCCTGAGGGCCCGACGTCCTGTAGTGGGCCCTGTGCTCACTGCCCCTCACCGTAGAGCTTGATTGGCATTTGCCATAGACCACCAGAATTGGCAACTATACCACTGGTGCCCTGCGCTCTTCCCTGATGAGAGCAAGTTCAACCTGAGCACATGTGACAGACGTGAAAGGGTCTGGAGATGCCGTGGAGAACGTTATGCTGCCTGCAACATCATTCAGCATGACCGGTTTGGTGGTGGGTCAGTGATGGTCTGGGGAGGCATATCCCTGGAAGGACGTACAGACCTCTACAGGTTAGATAACGGCACCCTGACTGCTATTAGGTATCGGGATGAAATCCTTGGACCCATTGTCAGAACCTACACTGGTGCAGTGGGACCTGGGTTCCTCCTGGTCCACGACAATGCCGACGTCATGTGGCTAGTGTATGCAGGTAGTTCCTGGAGGATGAAGGAATTGATACCATTGACTGGCCCCCACGTTCACCTGACCTAAACCCAATAGAACACCTCTGGGACATTATGTTTAGGTCCATCCGGCGCCGCCAGGTTGCTCCTCAGACTGTCCAGGAGCTCATTGATGCCCTGGTCCAGATCTGGGAGGAGATCCCCCAGGACACCATCCGTAGTCTCATTAGGAGCATGCCCCGACGTTGTCAGGCATGCGTACAAGCACGTGGGGGCCACACAAACTACTGAGAATCATTTTGAGTTGCTACAATGACATTTTGGCAAAATGGACCAGTGTGCTGCATCATTTTTTCACCTTCATTTTTGGGGTGTCTTTGATTTCCCCCCTCTATAGGGTGATCATTTTCATTTGTATCAAGTTATGTGGCATCATTTTGTTACTAATACATCACCCACTTATTATCAGGAAAGATATTCAAGATCATTTTCCCCCCAGTTTAGATCTGATGTGTTTTTGAAGTGTTCCTCTAATTTTTTTGAGCAGTATATATATGTTTCTTCAGTTTCTTCTTCATTTGAATGCCTGATACAACTAAAGGTACCTTTGTTTGGACAAATATAACAATGACAACAAAAATAACTCTAAGAGTTACATTTTTTGGCAGTACAATGTGATTGTGGGTATTATCAAGAAAACCATGGAAGTTGCTAGATATCAGCTCTTAAATTCAACTCTTCTGAGCTATATTTGTTATCATCATTATATTTGTACAAACAAATGTACCTTTAGTTGTACCAGGCATTACAATGGATCAGTAAACTGAAGAAACATGGGTGGTATAATCATTTTTTCCATGACTGTAGTTGAAACTAAGGCTGAATCCCAATTCTACCACTTAGCCCTTCCCCTTCGTCTTACCCCTTGCCTTACCCCTTCCCCTACCCCTTAAAACCTAGGCCCAAATGGAAGAAGCCACTAAGAAATGGGATACCACTTGATTGTCATGACATCATCACCCTTCACCGCTTCCTGGCTGTGACGTAGGCAGATGAGATAATTAAATTGTTCATAATACTTGTTTCCTTCCATAAAGTAAGGTGCATACATTTCTAGATTATTTCAATGTGATATAGCCTACTCACGACACCTTTTTTAAAAATAAAAGACACTCATTTTTACAAACTGACATTTATTGCACAACAAACAACGCTAATAATTAACAGCTTACAACCAGCACTGTAATCCATCCATCCATCCATCCATTTTCTATGCCGCTTCTCCTCATTAGGGTCGCGAGGGTATGCTGGAGCCTATCCCAGCTGACTTGGCGCGACAGGCGGGGTACACCCTGGACTGGTCGCCAGTCAATCGCAGGGCACCAGCACTGTAATAACATTTATAAAAAAAGAATGTATCAAATATGCATATGAAATAGAACAATACCACAAACTTAATCAACAAATGTATAAATCTTATCAAATCTATAAAATGCATAAATCTTACCAAGCATCATTTCAAGGATTAAAAACCTCCCTGTTTTGGTCTCGCTCTCCTCCTGTCATTTACAGTATGTTGTCTCTCCGATTGTTTTGTAAGAAAGTCTGGAATGGCATTTTGTTGTATTTGACTTTTCTATACTGAGATTGTAGCATGGTCCTGGAGTGCTGTGTGGTGTAGCAGAGGGCTGACTTCAGTTGGCTTAGCATCTCGTGCAGGAATGACACACATGCATGATTGATGGGGTACAACTGTTAACTAGTAAATACAATAATAATAGTAATATGGTAACAGTGTGGCGAAAACAAATATAGAGTGATGGTAAATAAATAGATGGGACAACATTAGATTCCAAAAGTTGAATAAAGTTTGATAATGTGGTGTGCTGTCCACATATGGCCATGTTGTTTACATCTTTTATTTAGCTCATTTCCTATGTTCCTGACCATCCATACTGTATGCTGAATAGAATAAACATATGTCACCATGAGAATTGTTGGTGGACTACAGTGGCTATAATTCACAGACTTCACTATGATGTGCTTTACATGAATGATTAGATTAGAAAACGCCAACATTACTGTACACCAGGGGTGGCCATTACGTCGATCGTGAGCTACGGGTAGATCGCCAAGGTAGTTTGGGTCGATCACGTAAACGTCACTTTGTAGTTGTCATATGACATCAGTCAGCTGACATTAAGCTCCCCTCCTGATTCACGCTTGCTCCCCCGCAGCGTTTCAAGCTACGCACGAAGATACAACTTTCATCTTTATTATTCTGATTATGGATGAACTAACTCTGTGGTAAGATGTCTATATCTATAACAAAAGTTATCTGCTCACTTGTAGCGGCTAGTTAGGGCCCTGTTACACCTTGACGATTTAGGCAGCGCATGCCTGACGTGATCATTTTGATGGCATACGTTGAACTGCCGACAGTGTTTTTTTCAATTTTGGGCGTATACATAGCGTATTCATAACGAGGTCGACGTAAACATGACGTATTAGTAACTTATATAGAACGTTTCTATAACTTATAGACAACTTATATCAACGAATGCATAGCGTGTTGCCAGTGTTCACAATTTATGCCCAACAGCCAACGCCTGTCACACCTTGACGATTTAGCCAGCTTACGCCAACGTATGAAATATTTGGCCAATACGCTGGCGTACGTCGAATAAGTTATGGGTAAGTTTTGTATATGTTAACAGCACGCGGAAGCACGCCGGCATACGTCGTAGTACGTCTAAGTCGTCCAAAAATTTTGTGCATGCACAAAACTTTTCAACGTATGTCAACGTATGATTCATACGTCCCGCATCCGCGGGCAATAGGTTATGCGATTGTTGACACCCGTTCACACACGTTATTTGTAAGTTACACACAAGTCGTTATACGTCAACATACCTGAAACAAAACTGTCTTCTTGGCAAGCTTTGGCTGAGAGGAGATGGAGACTGTCATGTTTGCATTAGCAGATAAGCTAGTGCCAAAATTAAAAGGGAATACGTGTGGAAATACAAAGAGAATTAATAAAACAAAAATATACAAATGTGGAAATACAAAGAGAATCAATAATAAAAAAAATATACAAATGTAGTCATATTCTTTTTCCATTTTGTCATTGTTTTTTTTGTATTGTCTTTGTTTTTTCCAATTTGCCGTTGTTTTTCCTGTTTTGTATTTGTCTTTTCCACTTGCGTTTTGTCATTGCATTTAGTAGTAGTTTTAGTAGTCATTTAGTAATGACAAAGACAAAACAGGAAAAGCGACACCAAAAAGGAAAAAAACAAAGACAATGCAGAAATCATTCTTTTGTCTTTGTGCAAACATACAGTACATAATACAAGTTAAAAAAAACAACATTTTAAAGTTTTCCCATAATGCATTTTGTTTGAGCAAAGCATGTGAAAGATTTTGAGATCTATGGCACCGATTTGAAAAATGTAATAGCTCTGTTTAGTCAATTAACTTTCTAGGAGTGAGTTTGTGTTTACCATTTTTTTCCTTCCAATGTAGATGTCCAGTGAACCATGTGACTTCTTTGAGCAAATTCTACAAGATCCACCTGAAAGCTCTGTGAGTTCCCACTCTTTGCTTAGGCTTGGCAATAACTTGATACTGTAGACACAACGTAAAAGCAAATAATCTCCACGGGCAGGTTTTGACAGCAGGGTCAGATGTCCAAGGACCAGCCCCACTCCAGAGGTACCTACTTTGCATCAGTTTAAAGCAGGGACAGAACCTGGTCATCCGAGACAAACGCTCCGGTAGGTCAACTACCTGCAGGTGTTCCGAAAGCATTGGCCTTTTGCACAAGTCTTCTTCATATTATTGGCTTGTGACTAAATTGTGTTCATTGTTTCCTGTATTGTCTGCCTGTTGTCAAGTGAGATGATTTTCTTGTATGCTCATTCATGGGTTGTTTTTTGGCTGTACTGTAGCTACATGTTCATACGTCATTTATACTTTGTCAAACTTGTTGCGCTTGAACAACATTTCCCTGTATTCAAAAGTGGGACAAATGTGTTGAAAGCAAGATGTAAATTTGTCAAGTTAATACTTGTGGTATGGTGGTGTGCAGTCAGACACATTTTAGAAGTATGCAGTCAGACCAGTATGATAACAAATAAGGTGATAAGGAAATCAGTTCACCAGGACATCGAAGTCAAAGAAATGTATCTACTGTATAGAGGCTTGCATCCATTTCCAAAGTCACTTATGCTGATCAGTGTCATGGGGGTACTAGAGCCTATTTTAGTCGATCACCTGTCAATCACTGGGCTGACACATACAGTCACGCTCAGAGCTACAGTGAATTTAGAATATTTCATAACGTAGCTCGCATGTCATGTTCTGCTTTACTACCTCATGCACTTCTTGACCCCTTTTACAGAAGCCTTGTGAAAGGGATGTTGTGAAAAGCAGCGACCTCAAGTGGTATTAATTGGAACTACAATCAGAAAATTCATGTGTGATTATTTGGATTTGAGCACTAATCTGTAATGCTAAAAAGTAAATACATTTATTTTCATAGCACCTTTCAGATAACACAGGACGCAAGCTGCGTCACAATTTAAAATAAGAGTAAATACATTTGTAAATTGGTATTTTATAAAAAACTAACACAGAATCTGGGAGCTATTGATGAAAAGTATGTATAAGGATCCAATGTGAGAAGGCACTGTTGGGAATATAAGGTATAATATAAGGTGTTCAAGTGTCATAAAATTGGACATCTTTGCATTATTGTATTTTCCAAGTTCACTGTGTGGTTTATGTTAAAGTGTTTCAACTTCCTCCTAAATTACAAAAAGATAAAGTAGTTTTGGTTAACTGAAAATGCTAGAGTGGCGTTCAGCCTGTGTTACGGCTCTGATCCTACCTCAAAGGCCGGGAAATATTGTCAGGTCAACTGGTTTCCCTCCGTTTCATGTGGGTGGTGTTTATACAGAACAAAATGTAGCAGGCCAGTAGTGTGAAAGGGTCCTAATTCTCAGCACTGTGATTGACAGGTGATTGGTCTTGTCTTCCTTCCTAAATCAGCAAAAACAGTATGCATCCTCATGGTGACCTTTAAAGAAAAAAAAATTGTCCATCAGCCATAATCCTTATTTGAGACATGAACACATACTTCACATACTTCATCTTTTCTGTGTGTTCTAAAGGTATAAAAACAGCTAAAAAGACTTAGCTAAGAATGCACGTAATGGGAAACACTTATTCCGTTTATAAAGCCTTCTGAAAAAAACTCCAAAAAGCAGCATTATTATTAACATTGTTGCACTGATTGAACTACGTTACTGGCGCATTGACACCTTGCCACACCACACCGGCTAGCTACTAGCTGGCTAGCAACTAGCTTCACCACACACTCGCCCACAGCACGTCAGTGTCACGCTCACAATGCCTCAAGCCACTACCAAAACGTAACGCGACTAACGTATTGGAGCTGCTGCTACTGTTGCTGTGTATTTGTTTTTGAGTTTGCAAATGTTCATGGTATAGACGTTCATTTCAATGTTGCTATGTGAAATCAATTCACCCAGAAAGAAAGTTCTGGTAATGCTTTAATAGACCAAAATACGGCAAAATATTGTAAGTAGCCTATTACATGTTATCATGAATGTACCTGTTACTACATGGTTACAGCATGTATATGAAACCATAAAACCTTGTTGGAGGTTTTTGGAGGTGTTTCTGTAGCAGTCTTTGTCAGCGGCATAGGATTGTGGATGATGGGCAAAATTCCAAAAAAAAGAGCAGTTTTCCTTTAACAGGACAAACAGGATGGAAAATGGATGGATAGTATTTTAGAGTAGAACATGTGATTTTGTTCCATTTATTGATAACACGTCTACATTTATTTGTATTCTTTTGAGTGATAGCAAAGGGCACTTGAAGTCTAGTAGGGACCTAACTGTTGCTGAGAGGATGGCACCGCGATGATGCAACCCACACACGTTCCGTGCCTCACCCCTGTTTGCCCAACAATCACCACTGTGCCAAAGACTGACCAAGGGCATATATTTTCATTACATATTCTGAAAAGGACCCACGCCACCAGCCCCCCTTCCACTCTTTGGGTTTTGTTCTTTCCTCTTGTTTTTTTTTTCCCCTCGCCCTCTCCCATTAATTTCCATCGTCACCGTTCTCACTTGTGCCAGAGCTTTTCTCCTAGCGGGCTGCCACATTCTCCTCCTGTCAAGTTGCCTGGAGGTTTCCCTGTCACAGGCTGGCAGGGTGGAGCTGCTGTGGGTCCTGCCTGCTTTTGCGAGATGTTCATTTGGAGTGGGGAGCTGACAGGCCTGACAGCCCATCCCCACAGGGCCTTTGTCATGTGATTCAAGCATCCCTGCGGGCTCTCTCAAGCACCCCTTTATCCCCCCCTACACAAATGAAGGCATGAAAATGGCTTTCTTTTTTTTTGGCCAGTCTGCATGCAATTGCAGAAACAAAGAAGTCTCATACCCTCACCCCGCTCGCGCGCAGACTTTCTTAACAGGCTTGGGAGATTAACACTGGTTGCTTCGAGATTTTGCTTTCTGGTTGTCTCATGCTGGCGAGTGCTTCGCCTCTTTCACAATTAAACGGCTACATCGCCATGTGTGTGGTACTCCTCCTCCTCCTTCTACTCTCATGAAATCGGTGTGGAAGAAGGCTGTGCATGTGTGGGGCCATTAGCATGTTTTTTGGGGAATTTTTTTTTCAGGTTCTGCATAAGGTAACTGCAATTCCTATAGGAGTAGTTATAAACTCCCAATTTATGTCAGCTCAAGACTAATTAGAAATATATCTCTGGCCCAAACCTATATGATGTATTGCCATAAAACCAACAAATACATAAACTGATGAGCTGAAACACAACAACTGGTAATTAATTGCAACAAACCTGACTTACAAACCGATAAAAACGGACAACCTTTAGCCCATTATGTGCATCATACTAATGTGTGCCTCGTTATGTTTTATTTTGAAGGCACAAGTGATCCTTATGTGAAGTTCAAACTGGAAGGAAAGCAATTCTACAAGAGCAAAGTGGTGTATAAAAACTTGAATCCAAGGTGGAACGAGTTCTTCTCCTTTCCTCTGCGGGACAGAGAGCATATTGTGGAAGTTCGGGTATGCAAAACGTTTTTTGAATTTATTTCACAAACAAGAACATTCTCAAAATATAGTTTTTCTCTAACAGGTCTACGATAAAAATCGGACTTCAGATGAATTCATGGGTTCAAGCACTATTGCGCTGAAAGATCTTGAACTTTACAAGTGAGTGGCATCCTTTCTTTTTCTTTGTCTTTGTCTTTTTTTTTTTTTTTACATTTTGATTCAGACAGGTGCTGTTAACCAGGGGTGCTAAATCTTGGTTTAGGGAATTTCCCAATTTAGTCACATTTTCTTTTTTTCAGAAGCAAGAAAAAAATAATTTAGAGCATTTAATAAAAAAAAAAACACACTAAAATTACATTTTTTAGACAACACCACAGACATAATAATGGCTTGCATTTCTACCCACTCATTAGAAAGGTGGCATGTAAAAAACAGATATTTATTGATTGTTCAGCTATACACTTTTAACAGTACATGGACAACAGAATCTCAAAGGTCTATTATAGGGGTCAGGAGATATAAAAGACTGCAAACCAAATGTCACCAAATGTCATCTTTTTATCTCAGGAACTATGAAATGGAGTTGCCCCTCAGTGATCCTAAAAGCAAAGAGGAAAACATGGGAGTAATTAATGTTGATGTATGTCTAATGTTCCGGGATGCCACCATCAAACGAAACTCAGTAAGTATTTATGATATGACAAGTATATGGTGATACAGAAACCTCTTCCTGGTCATTTTACTGACCCTCGTGATTGTCTTTTTTTTTTCCTTTAACAGAGATGGCCAGTAAAGAAGAATAAGGTAAAGATTTTCTTATACTCTCATTACTCACATACATTAAATGTGTTGACTTACTGTATGAGCTGCACTCTATTTGTTTTAGGGAAGAACACTAGGGGGCAGTAGCTCACTGTGCTATATTACAACAAAGAACAAGGTGGACGCTCGACACTTTTGTGTATAACCTTGGCTTCTATTGCTTATCCTTATTTGCAATGCATACTGTTTTGAGCGGTATCATTTGCTCTGTGAGAGAGAGAGAGAAAATACAATAAAAGATTTGTATCACAACTCAAATTATAATACTGTGTTGACCAAACCTGTAGTAATAAAAGAAACTCTTAGATGTGTATTACAGGGCAGTAATTGGTTTTGTAGTAAACAAAGTTCCTTCGATTCTCAAGTGGGTTTCAGTATATTGCCGCTGTAATTAGATTCAGAGTGAAATAGTTGGGCGGCTGTTTGGGACTGGCGCTGCAGTTGAGTGGGTTTATATTCACACCTATGTAGTCTCTACATCTGCCACTGTTCAGTCTCTTGATGGTCCAGCAGACAATCTCAATTTGAAATGAGATGACAAAAGAATGAAACCATTTTCATGCACTACAGATGGTTAAAGATACTCAAAGGGAGACGGAAATGTGTGATGGGACTCTGCTGCCTAAGTCGTGGTGCTAATTTGACAATGTAACAATGCCCACCACCCCCTCTTCCCCATTTCATTTTTGACAATATCTTATTGCATTTAACACCTATCCTGGAAGTGCTGAATCGCCAGCTTTTACAGCTCGGTTCCCCCTCTTTCCAAACATCGTTTTCTCCCCGTGTGTTACCACCACGGAGACATGAGATGGCAAGTGGCTGAGTAAAAACTCCACTGTGTGATAGTGTTTCAAAACGGGAAGGGAGGTTGGGCTGTCGGCGGCACGCTGCCAGAGTGAGATGCCTAAGATCAGCACGGCTGATAATTCCCAGGCAAAGTGGGCAATAACCCAGATGTTAGGAGGTAATATCACAGCTGTGGACGGACAGTGTTGAGGCAGGAGCCAAATGGACCCTGGTCTGAGCTCGTTGTGCTTGTCCCTATGCTGTCCCACCATATGGAAGCCATCGCACAGCCCTTTTTAGGAACAGGAATAGATTCTCTTCAGGGGCCACTTACAGTTAAGTGGAATTGTTTTATTGGCCGCTGAGATAGAAACGTGTCCAAGATAAACACCAGGGATGACTTGGCTGAGGCCTGTTTTATATCGTTCCTCCATTCCCTCTGTTCTTCTTCTTTTGAAGGGTGGGGGGGTGATATTCATAGGGCTGCGCCTGTGCTATGCCATGTTAATTCAGGTCCCAGAGATGGGCTTTGATCCCCTCAGGATTGGGTGGCAATGTGGGTTGTGACCTTCGTAGTGGGAAGGTGAGGGGCCACAGTGGCAAGGGAGTCGCGGGGCCGTTTGAAGCGGCGTCGGCTGGGGCAGCCCAAGGAGCTGGGCAATCAAAGAGGTTAGAGCAGATGATGGTCCTGCTCTTTAATTACTGTCAGCGCGACACAACCTCTCCGCTGTTTGTTTTTACAGCTCTGAACTATCTCCGTACGGCCTCATGGGAACTCTAACAGGGAAACATATCAAGGCCGCTCTGTCTCACTCCCTCTGTGGCACAGGGCAGGGGAAGTCCATTTGCTGGGCTTGTCCTCCATTTCTGTCATGTTGTCCAAAATAAGGCACGAGACAATATGTTCCTTTTCATTTATAAAAAAAAAAAGCCTCTGATGTTGGCTTATTTCTTAGTTGATCTCTTCTCAAAACAGCTCTAATCGTCATGTTAAAAAACCTTTACTAACTGTACAGGTATGTTTAAAGTAATATTTTAACATTCCTAACTGCCATGCAAATGTAAATATATAAGTTGAGCACTGTATAATAAAACTAAAATAAAGTCAAACAACTCATCCTTTGAAGATGTCTGCCAGGTGGAGAATGAGCAGGAACGTGTTTGAGAGCACTGTCACCTTGTGGTGTAATAGTTATTGCTGGATATAATTTGTATATTTACTTTAATTGATGTTTAATTCATGTTAATGTTCATACTGTATTGACCAGCCAGACGCTTTCCTATGTTGGAGTAGGTTCCACGTCTGGCTTTATTGTTAGAATTATTAACTATACGTATATAATTAATATAACGTTTCCTCTTTGCCATTATGTTTATGAGATGTGCTGATGTCTCTGATGTGACATCATGCATGAATATGTTTTGAACTCCAAGTTTTGTTTTGAGCCATATTTTCCCTCAAATTGTGTCACTTTTGATGCATTGCACTTTGTAGGTTTGAATGTTCATCCACTCCAGCAAAGGGCCATATTGAATATTGTACCTTTCCAAAGATAGAAATTAAGAGACATGTCACTGCCTGAACAAAGGTGGAAATGCTCGTTACACAAACAGAGCCTATGTTCATATATAGGGGGGGACTTACCAGCATACAACACACTGTAATGCTGGTCATACATACTGCATTTTGCATAATATGCTGATGAGAGAGCTGTGCGGTTTGCATCATTACTCACTGCCGCCTGCTGTCTCCAGTGCAGTGTGCCAAGTGTCCTGACTCCCAACACTCAGCCTGGAATCTAGTGATGAGTGGGACTGTCACAGCCTGGGACATCTGGCTGCTTGCTGTCGTCCCGCTCTTCCTCTCTTTCTCTCTCTCTCTCTCTCTCTCTCTCTCTCTCTCTCTCTGCCAACCTCTGTGGTGTGGCTTGCCTGTCAGAAAAAGATGTGTTAATGTCTCCAACAGAAATAGTGTAAACCCTTGTCTAACTTAAAGACACTCTATGAACATGACGAAGTGTCAGGTTGAGGCAGGAGCGCATACACACAGTGGGCAGTGGGGTGATCACAATCTGCTATAGGGTGCTGATCGATCTCCATTCGGTTCATTTTTGGTACTTTTGCTCCCATGAATGGAAATACAAACCAAAGTCAAATTGTTACCATCATAAAACCTTGATTAACTGTATAGCTAACTAACATTTGAACATTCTTACCTGTCATTCTTACAAGTCATACCAGTGAAGAAAATGGAGTCAACCTCTAATCTTAAAACTTAAAACTCCTACACTTACAGTCTTAATTGTAGTGTATTGCCCTTTCAGTATGGTCGATATAGTCAAGGTCAGAGACTCATGTACCGCTTTCCTGTTTGGTGATATGTGTGACATTGTCATCATCACATTTTTCTTCTTTAGCTTAGTTTTACCTGTATTGTGATGAATTGCCATTCACCACAGTTCTTAACTGGTTCCTACTTTCCAAGTTATTTTGAGGTTCCACTGTACATTGCTGTCCTCATGCTTGGTGAATGACTATGCTTCAACAGAAGGCCACACAGTACCAAAGCCCAGCCGAGATGCAGAAGAGTCAGCTGAAAAGCCGCATGTGGACAGGGGTTTTCGCCATCACCCTGGTGGAGGGTCAAGATCTGCCTCAGTACGGCCACGGCGACATCTATGTCCGCTTTCGCCTTGGCGATCAGAAGTACAAAAGCAAGGTTAGACTTTCTTTCTTAGTCTCATAGCCCCTTTCCTGCCTATACCTCCTTATTTCTCACGCTCTTTTTGTCTCTTCATGACGTGCTCTTTATACTTCATGTCTTTCTTACGGGGCTTCTCTGCCTCAGTGGCTCACCTCCACCTTGGCTCACTGGGCCATGGCACAGACAGCTCATTAGACCAGGCGAGGCTGCCACTCACTCTCCCCGTGTCTCGGCTGCTGGGCTTCATTGCCTTGATTTGCATACCCAGCATGCCCCTGTTCATCTACCTGGACTTGTTTGCCTCCCCCTCTCAACTGAGGATTCTGCGGTGCGCTTGTCTCGTGTTCTTGTGTCATTTCTTTGTACACCCCTTTCAGCTTGTTTGTTTGTTTGTTTGCTGAACAAAGCTGATTATAATTGGGAGCTGTCAGTGTTTACGATCCCAGTGTGGCTACTGAAGTGTATAAGCACACACAAAACAAGCGAAACCTTTGGTTTTTCCTCTATTGCTGCTCTGTCGTTGTCCTGCATGATGGCTTAATTCACATGTCATGCAGGTGGTGTTCGGTTTGATAATGTGTCAAATGTGTGTGTGTGCGCGTGTGTGTTTCCATGACATGAATCTGTGTTTTTACTGTCCTCAGAACCTTTGCATTCAGGCCAATCCCCAGTGGAGAGAGCAGTTTGACTTCAATCAGTTTGCAGATAACCAGGAACCTCTGCAAGTGGAGGTGTATTCAAAGAGAGGCAGGAAGGGTGAGGAATCATGGGGAATGTGAGTATTTCCTGGTGGGTAATGATAATGGAACCCCTCTGCAGCCCTTTGTGTCGCCATTGGAACCATTTCCTCTTTTGTGTTGCAGGTTTGAGGTTGACCTATCCAGACTTAACTTTAATGAAAGGCAGCTCTACACTCATGTGCTGGATCCGGGAAAGGGCAGGCTGGTGTTTTTGGTCACCCTCCGACCATGCTGGGGGGTCTCCGTTTCTGACATTGAGTTGGCTACTTTAGAGAAGGCTGATGAGAGAGACGCCGTGGTGGAGAAATTTGTGAGTATTAGCATTTACACCAATGTCAGAGCAAATGTCAAATAATTTAGTGTGGGGATGGACATAATTGATCATTAGGTATTTTGTTCAGACGAGAGAATTGATTGCATGAATTGATCGCATCTTGAGGCAAAATGTGCAACACTTGCTCCTCGCAAGTGCAATACGTAGCTGCAACAGGCAGAGGTACTCTTCATTCAGAAGAACAGCATTTGCTTGGTACCGTTGAAACAGTAATTTTTAAAATATAATTCGCTTCATGGCGAGACCGTCATCTCACAGAAAATGTTTGGTCAGGCTCTGACCCAGTGGAGCTGATTCATTAGTTTCCTGTTTTATGACAAGTCATTCAACTTTGCTACCAGACCCTGCCCCCATTAAAGCCGAAAACTCCAATATTTTGGGGTTTATCATTGGACATTTGTCTAGTAGCGTTTTAATTTGTTACCAATTAGACAATGTTTGGAGGACGAGTTCATTTTTGAAGGACTCATGGAAAAGGCCAAAATAACAAACTTCCTATTGTCTTTTTGAGCATGGATTTTTGAGATATGCTACTGGATTAAATTTCTCAACATCAACAGGCTTGTAAAAGCTTTTCAGTAATGGAAAGCCCTCAAAAATTTCATTTATTTGGCCAAAGAGTACAATGATGAAACCAAGTCATTTTGCACCACACTATTTATTCATTTTCCCCATAGTCTATCAAGTAAACATACTGTAGTCAAATGCATATCCCTAAGTAGGTTTCTTTTTTTTGGTTTGTTTGTTTTACATTTCCAGATATTAATCATAATCTATTTTCCCCCCAGAGCTTAAAGAACTCTTATAAATATGTGAGGGAAATTGGTTTCCTTCAGGTCAAAGTTTTAAAAGCAAATGAGCTTTCTTCTTCAGACCTCAATGGTAACTCGCAACCGTACATCACTCCACCCTCAGAATCACGTTTTTCTTTGCAATGAATAGTAGTTAACACACAATTTGCCATTTGCAGGAAAAAGCAACCCATTTTGTGTCATTGAGCTTGGAAACAGCAAACTTCAAACCCACACTGTCTACAAGACCGTCAATCCGGAGTGGAACAAAGCACTCACATTGTAAGAAGGACGTAGTGTATGACATTTAGTGTGGTTCATATTTTAACAGTTGTGCTTGTCGTGTTGCAGCCCAGTTAAGGACATTCATGATGTGATTGAGCTGACTATCCTGGATGAAAATGGAGACAAAGCACCAAACTTTTTGGGCAAAGTGGCCATTCCATTACTAACTGTAAGTTGCAATTACAATTATCTTGTTTTGTCATACTAAACATAAGCACATAAAGCAAATGTATTTATTATTGTCTGACAAGGTTCAGAATGAGCAGCAGATTTGTCTATTCTTGAAGAAAGAGGACTTGAGAGGTGCAGCTAAAGGAACTGTCACGCTGGTGCTGGAGGTGATATATAACAAAGTAAGATCAAGACCATTTGGAAAGTTGTTTTCCACACATTCAAGGATGCAAATAATACTTTTGTCTTCTGCAAGGTTCGGGCTGGTATTCGAACCTTTCAACCAAAGGAGGAAAAATTTACAGAGGAAAATGTGAAGTTCTCAAAAAAGGTATCACAGTAATTGTCTGTTTTCATGTAAAACTCATAAGACTCATATTGCGTAATTTCAAATAATTTCAAATGCCATATTAATCAAATGAAAGCAATTAACATCAAAAGTATCCATATACATCATGTCATCTATCCAATGACACTAACCATTCTGTTCCAATTTTTCCCCTTTAGGTTCTTGCCCAGAACATATATAGAGTTCGAAAAATCAGCACAGCAGTTCTATGGACATTACAGTACATTAAGAGCTGTTTTCAATGGGAGAACACGCATCGGAGTCTAATAGCTTTTTTGGTAAGCCATTGCCTCATGTTAATGAACTGTCTTTGAGCCTCAAGGTGTACCATTTTTTTACTTTGCTGTGGAGAATCTGTGGTTTAGCCATGTTCTCTCATTGCCCACCTTTTTTTGCCTTATGAAAAACAATGGCCGCCTTCTGTTTTGGTCCCACGTGTATGACTATGGATGTGCTTTATGCTTCAATCACACCCCGCTTGGCTTTCCTTCAGCTCTGATGACTTTAGAGTGCATTTGAAGGGGGCGAGGTTTGTGCATTTGTGTGTCTGACTTCTGAGCAAAGCCTGCTAACCCCAGGGATGGTGTAAGGAGGATCACCGCCTCAGCTCGGCTGCGTTGGAGGAGTGACAGTCTGCCTCTGAGATTTGAAGTTATGTTTAAATGTCTCTGTTTAGCGGTTTTTAATGAGGCTATGCGATCTGAGGTGCTAAGCTAAAATAATCTTGAATCACCCCTGTGAATCCCCCTTGGTGCAGCACACGTAATGTCATGATTAAGACTACACTTGGCAGTGCGGTGTCAGGGTGAGGAGGCGGTCACTGATGGGGTGTGTGTGAAGAACCACCTTTCTTCTGTCAGCTCTGTCTCTGGATGACATGCAACTATACCTGGTGTATTCTATAAGCCCTTCACACTGATCTTGAGGAGCAAATCCCCCTCGGCTATGGCCATGCTCGATGTATCATAGCCTTTCGAGCAGCAAGAAGCACCGGAAGGCGGGCGGACACACAGACAGGAAGGCAGGGAACAATGCGAGCAGTTTGTATAAGAAGGATCGAGTGGGAGGCATGGTTGTGTCTGGGAAAGAAAGTTTGAGCACTGACGGAGGAAGATGTGTGTAAGATATAAGAAGGAAGGAAAAGACAGACAGGCAGGGATGTGGACAGGCTGACAGGTCAGCAGGATGAGGCCATCTTCCCTCTACGTATAATTAAATTGTGCACGTGTTGGCACACTCTAATCTCTCATTTCCACCTTTTACTCCACCTGCTGCGGCAATACTCACAAGAGCTGGATATACACTATGAATTAAGCCTGTTTCAAGCCCAATTCAGAGTCTTTAAGTCTTGTCAAATGTTGTTCAGTGCAGTATACTGGGTGAAATGAGGTACAGTTTGAAGCAGTTGGAGTAGATTGTTCCTTTAGACTTGTTCTCGTAACTCTGCATGCGCAAAGGTAATGAACAGCCGGTCATGTTTTGAAGTTGCATGTTTATATTATATGTGGTTGTGTCTCTTTCTTGAGGTTTCAGCAATGCTCGCGACATGCCGCCTTGTTATTAGCATTGTTTTTAGCATTAGCAATGTCTTGATTTGTTTCAACAGCTTAAAGACGCAATACAGGACTTACATGAACGTCTTTGACTTGGGCCTGTGGTATAAATGTGGTATAAATGTAAATATGTTTGCTCGAATTTACTATAAATTCACCTTTAATGTAAGCTCAGATAAGCATTTTGTAGCAGCTGCAAATATGTCAGTTTTTTTCTTTATTTTTCTCAAACTGCTGCACCTGACACTGACTTAATCATTGACTTAATCAAAGATCCTGGTATAGAGGAACTTGACCTGAGACCTCAATGCCAGTAAACATCTTTGTGATGAACTAGAACAGAGATGGTCCTGTGTCAGGTCCAAAAACCAAGACTTCTGACCTCACAAATCTTCTTTTGTAATGAATGGACAACAATTCCCTGAAATGTTGCAGAAAGTCTTCACTTCTTGAAGGTGTAATGTCCCCATACTTAAGTGTCTGTCGTGTTCGTCTCAAATATCAGTGTCAGACTACACCTTTTTCCTGCGGTAAGGTAGAGTCAAATTAAATATTAAGGATTTGTCTGAGTGGGTTTGGATTGGTTATTTTACTAAACATACATAAAATATATAGTGGGAAAGACCCTCAAAGCTTTAAGGGTAATGATTAGGCCTTAGTGTGCCATGCCACTATCCACTCAGGGTGCCCCTGCCCACTCGGAGGCCAGCCTCCATACAGCCGTCGTCCAAGTCATCATTCGCAATTAAGTTAGTGTTGGAATCTGTCTAAAGTAGTACGCAGTTGTGTGCTTTAATGAAAGCAGCTCCCATTCCTATCTTTATATCTTTAGGCAGTGGTAATAAGGTAACTGATTCAGACATTGACAGATGGCCTCTCCTTGCCTCTGCGATGTGCATAATTATACCAGTAGTGTCTGCTCTTCTCCATGGCAGCTTCTCAGGGTACGCCGGTAGGAAACACTGCAGTTGTGGTCTCGCTTTAATATACATTACAATACATTATTTATCAAGCCGGCAGACCAGCGCTATAGTCCTTTTTTACACCACATACATCCTGTAATGCATTACCACCGCTGCAGCCTCTGCTGGGACTGCGGGATGCTCCTCGCGTAGTGCTTTACCAGGAATACTTAGCCATTATATCACTCAGTCCCACAGGGCAATTTTCTGACCTTCGCACAGCATGCAGCCTCCATTTTTATCCTGTTTATGCAGATTCATGTATGCATTATGAAGTGCTCGTTGCTGTGGTGTGTAAGGTATTCAAATTATTGCATGAGTGATCACTCCTGATACCCAAAGAGGATGGGAATGTGAAAAGGAGAAAAATCTATTTGATGACTTTGTCAAATAACTTGTATCTTGGGAGTTTTCTTGGATATAATACTTAGTGCTGGTAAGCCTTTTCATATTGTTTTGAAGTAGTCTCAAGTTTGTAATAAAGTAATGTTCATTTTCCCACGCAGCAGATAGCCTTGCTAATGAGGTAATGTTGCAGGGGTAAAAAAAAAAACAACGTGTTCTCACGCATAAAAAAAAGTTCTGCAAGGGCCTAAACATTTTCATAAGTGGACGGAAATACAAACAAGAAAATGATATTTCCCCCTCCTCTCTCGGTTTGTTTATGCTGCAGTAATGAGCCTCGAATTTGCGCTTTTCAAGAGTCAGACAACAGCATGTTCTCGTCTTCCGAGTGAGGAAGTATGACAGCTAAAATCTTCATAAAATAACATCCTTTAGATGTGCTTTTCTCACTAAGACTGAGTGAGATGAATGTGCTATGCATCAGCAGCGACTGTAGAGGGGTCACACAGAGTTCTTTGCATGCATGTGAGTGTTTGGCCTGTAGATGGAGCTATAGCACCACTAGAAATTGGAATATGACACTTTTTCCCAACGGGAGCCTTTCTTAGGGACAAGTTGTAGTGGGAGATCTTCCATTCCAAACACCATCACCACAACACATAAGTTTCTTCTCGAAAATGATGAAAAAAGAAATCTTAAATTAGCATGTATTAGCCAAGCAAATTAATCTGCTTCAGAAGTTAAAGTTGAGAACAATTTTGATTGAGATGGAATGCGTGAGAGTTAAAACGAGAAAAAGGGATCATTTACACATTAAAGCTGATTTTTGAGCCTAGCTGTCATTAGACTGCCTAAAGTATTTAAGTGGAATTAATATTTAAACATATGAGGTACCTCATGTGCCAGGAAAGAAACCTGTGTACCTTCTGTGAGTTTTCTCTTTGACCCTGCCAGCCATAGCGACTGTTGTAGACGTCGCTTTGACGCCCTGTGAAATGCTGATTGCTTCACATCACACACTGTAAAGATGGCATTTGATGAATGTTTGATGCGGTGCAGCTGTAAACACACTTGGCAGCTGCAACCAGGGGCCCATATAATCACGGCGACGCAAGGGCAGGGTCAGCTCAGGCTCCTGGGGTCTCGGGTGACCACCTGTGCAGAACCTTGGCAGCCGCAGCCATTAACCAGCACACCAGCCCAGATCAAAGAAGTAATCAGAGTTGTCATAATTGTTCTTGTCAACACTGTCCCTGAAAACTAGAGGCTTTTGTGAGTCTTGAGGTCGGGCCCGTTTGTGTGCGGCTGCATTGTGAAGGGAACCGTGCACGCCTGTTAATCGTCTCCTTGTTTCTGCTTTGCGTCTGTTTTCTCTCTCTTTGAAAAAGTTGGAGGCCTCAAAGGAGCCCTTCTCTTCACTCCCGTGGGGGTTACGCTCTCCTCTCTCTTCTCCCTGGCTGTGGGAGTTCTCACAGCCTGCGTGGTGGGAACGTGTGTAGTGGGAACAAACGATGGTAGTGACGGTGAAGTGTATGCATTCATGGGCCTGCAATTATTAATTATTAAACGACAGGCTGTGAGCGACTCCTGATTTAAGGTAGCATTATGATGGCGCCACCCTCCATGACGGTGTCAGGTGACAGCTCTTGAGGTTGGATGAATGCAGCATGCGACCTTGAAACAACCCCCCTTATTGGTGGAGTTTTTCTCACCGTTTGGGCGAATACGATCTCAGTGTTCACGTGTTAGGACTCAAATCTCAATTGCAACCGTAAAATGATTCTAATTCGTTTTTATTATGAGTATGATCTGAAGCGTAACATGGCATCAGGGGAGGCGCAGCAGCTTGAGAACAATAAAGAAAAACAAGTTTTTGAAAAAGCTAGTTTCAGTTATGCTTAAAGGCAAAATGATTTTTAATTCCTGCAGTGAGAGATTGAAGAGAGTCTGGGGTTAGCAAAACCCCTCACAAGCTATGCTCCAGAAAATCCGTTTTTCAGGAAGTAGGGGAGGTACAACCGTATTAGGTTCTTTGAGGGGAGACTCACTGTGCCACAAGTTGAAAACCCCTGATATAGCGTATCTCCTTTTTGATAGTGGATAGTGATGCTAATTACTCAACCACAGAGAGTACCTGGCATCTAGTAGGAGTACGGCTTTTAATAATAGTGAGGCCTTCAGTTGTACACATATTACTTTTATATAATTTACACAAATAAGAATAATTTATGAAAATAATATACACTCCCCTCCAAAGGTTTGAGAACACCGCAATTTGTCTGTAGGAAAAAACTACATTTTCAACTGCTAAGATATAAGATATAATACCACAGTGTGTTCCAAACACTGCTTTTATGCAGACAGAGGGGGTAGTAAGTGCTCCAGAAAAGTTGGAACACCTGTAGGAATTAGTAGCACCAACTGTCAAGGCTTGATCATCCTACATTTCTGCAGAACAGATTTAAATTGTTGACCCATTTTGTGGTCCCTGAAAAAGGCCTTTTTGTATCATTTTAAAAAATACATTATTTTTCAGTTTTGAGTAACCTCTGGCATTTCACCACTTACCGTTTCAAGCTATTCATTAGACTCGAACGACTTTAATTGCATAAAAAATTGGGATGTTCTGAAACTTTTGACCGGTTTTGTATATTAATACATACCGTGTGTTCTATTACTCACTCAAGGGTAGATCTGTCACTGCCTTTCTGGTCATATTTCCTGTTCTGTTTGGTGGTTTGTCCCTCAATTAATAAATCTGCTTTAAAAGCTTTTTACCCAACTTTTTGTCAACTTCTCTCCTTGTTAGCAGACATCATAGTGTTGGATGTGCTGTTATTGTTGCACTTCTCCTTTAAACTCACCATGAACGTCAGCTTTACAGATGCTACGTTCTCTCTGCAGGCAATGTGTGTTGAGGTAAAGATGTCTGCTGCGACATTTAGTAAGTTAATTGCAGCCATCTAATAGCACCACCTGTAAAAATGAAAAAAAGAGTGTATATTTGAGGTGCAGCGTCTATTAGAGTAGGGGACACTGAGGAAATACAGTAATTTTACCACAAACGCTAGAGAAAGTAGAGCCTCTTGTTTTTTTAATTTTATACAAGTACCCCCATCACTGAGGAATGCTCCGTGTTTAACCCCACTACGTGTGTCGTATTTTAATGACTTACTCGCCACCTTACTGGTCACAGTGGACGTCTCTCCCCAGGCAGCTGAAGCACTGACTCGCCCCCCACGGCCCCCAGTGTGCGGCTGCTCGGGGAAGGGGGTGTTAGCGGTGGTCGGTCTATGCCCTGGTGTGTTAACGTGTGTGTGAGCTGAGCTGACAGCTAGTCCATGCCACTCCCTCCCTACCCACTACCACCACCAACATTCTCTCCTTCCTCAGGGGAAAAGGCTCACATGGCAGATCTGTCACCCGGGAGGTCGCTCAGTGTTAACGCACCCGACACGGATTAAACACTAGTGGCCAGTGCTGGAGTGCAGGGTCAGTGTAGCCACCACTGACAGGCACCACGGGGCCCCCTGCTGACTGGCCCTCTCGCTGCTGCATGCGCTCACACTGGTGCGTCTGTGGCCCTGGCATGTGTCAGACAGGCAGGGGGGTGGTGGTGGGGCAACGACCAGATCTGGCCCTTGGGAGCACATGCTAATGCTTTCCTTGCAAGTCTGCTTGTCTTAACTGCATCAATAAAGTGACGTGCAGACGTCCTTACAAGCATTTTCTTATCTCCTCTGCAGACAAATTGGTTTGTTGTCTTTTTAGGCGTGTGGCAAGGATTGTGTCGACATTTATTTAAGCATGATATGCAACAAGAAACATATTTTGCAGGAAAAGTAACCTCCCATTTAATGCAAATTTAGCCCATTCATTAATTTTCATTTCTAAATTGTTCCCAATCAAGCGCAGCTGACCTCTTTTTCGTCTCATATACTAGCCTCTCGACTATATGTTTTTCTTCCTTCTCCTCCTCCTAAGTCGATACAAATTGAGCTGAGCGTATGTGAAATATTTATTCAGAAATAATTTGCTCAGAGCGGCGCGGCTGCCCACACACTCTACCCTGCCCCGAAGAGAAATCTTATCTGCGCTTCCTCTGCCTCCGACACCCCCCCCGAAAGCCTGTCCCCGCGCTGGCCCGAGCTCAACACACATTACATGTCTCATTGCTCTGCGTTTACAGCTGCTCGAGAGCCCGCTGCTCCCCGTTCCCGGCACCAGCTTTCTACCATTGAATCCGTTTCAAGAGTTGCTACTGTTCATGCTCCTTTAATTCATTATCAATTTTTTGGGGGGACTTTTACTTGATTTTTTATTTAAGTAAGTGTTTTTTACTCTGTAAAACATCATGCAATTTGATACATATATAGTTTTACCTCCACCACTTCCTCACACACTCTGTAGCCTTGTTAGTATTTCACTATACTCACGTAATCTGGCACCCGGCCACACCGCCCCGGACTGACCCTCGTAATGCCACTTGGCGCTCTTCTCGCTTTGCTTTCCAAGCGGCGTTGAACTGCAGGAGAAGAAATGAAACCACAGCCAAGATGTCACAGCGTCTCACACACGCACTCATGAAATCTGTAAAGAAAGTCCTTTATTGGGGATGTTTTCTTTTCTTTTACGCCCGTAGTAATGATGAACTATAGTTAGCCAGGTGGGGAAGCGGGTTGGTTGCCCACAGGTGGAGGCGTGGAGGTCACAAAATTTCAATTGAAGAAAAAATATACTACAAGCATCTCTAGCGTCTTTAACACAGAGAAAAATCAGCTCATCAGAACACTAACAGAATAACCATTTATAGGTCTCTATGAAACCCCTTTTATTTTTTCCCAAATTCTGTTTTATATTTTTTCAAAATTAGATTTTTTCGTTTTAATTTTTATTAATTCATTTTTTTACCTTTTACACGTATTTTACCAGCATAGACTGTGTATTTTTGTGACAGTAATTAAATACAAATCCAATTGCTTTATTAATGTAAGATATTTTTTGACACCCTTATTTTGTATATAATGTTCCCTTGCTCCATTGCGCAGATTTTTTGAAATGCAATTTTAGTTTGTTTTTTTTACAGCGTATGAACGCTGTTACAGGCTGAGCCTGGCCCTTTAAGAGAAATTGCATTGTGGGAAGTTGTAGTTCTGTGCTTTAATACAGGTGGCGGTGTCTCTCTATTCTCTCTCTTCTATCTGCACTGCCCATTGTCTTCTGCATTCTGATTGGCTGTCGATCATTGTCAATCAATCCCCTTTGTGCCGTCATGGCTACCAAACTAGCTAACCATGTGAGCTGCTTGCTAACTTACCAGTACTGTAAACAATAAAAGAAACAGAAGAAACTAACCATGTGAGGCAAATACGACGACAGGAGCAATACAGTATGTTTTAACAAGGATACAAAAACGCTACAGCTGCCAGGATGAAGAGGTCAGAGGAGTGAAATACGCGTGGGTCACTTAATAATTTCTTGTGTCCAAACTAGTTGGTTGATCATTAAAATTCAAATGAAATTTGAACTTTAAGAGAACAAGAGAGAACAGAGAAAATGTGAATGCCTGTCTGAGGAAAGTGTATAAAGTGTATGGTGAGGGGTTTTACAGCCTTAAAACGTATATAATAATTGTAAAAATATACAGTTGAATACTTTGCGGAATTCACTTTTTGCAGGCTATTTTGGGAACCTATCCCCCGCGATAAATGAGGAAACACCGTACAAAATTTGACAGTATGAAGACTGGAAGTGTGTTGTGTGTGTTGAGAATGTCTGTTCACGATTAAGACGACCTTGGACTAAGAATAAACGTGCCTCTCGTCTCAGAACTTGCATGACGTCAGCGGGCATCGTAAAACACTCGCTTACATTAACAAGCGGTAAAAAACAACACAGTGAAAACACACTCATACAGCATGAATCGCACACACACAGCTGCACTCGCATGCTCTGATAAACTAAGCTAACCCCGCTAGCTTCCATTCACGCTTCATAAGAGAGGAGTTTCTAAGTTTTTTGTTCAACTTTTGCCAGTGTTTCAGGTCGCCGTTTTGAAATGTTTAGTTTGGGAGGGGTCGGGCTAGTTTTTGTAGTGAGATTCCATCATGATTCAACGGTCTGCCGGTGAACTACATCCCCACACTAATGTTCCTTCTCCTCACAATGACAGCATTCTATTTACATTATGTCAATTTCTGCGAGTTTCTGCGGCTTTCAGACTGTCTCAGATGGCGGAATATTGGTGGGTTCATTTTGTTTGTTGGTGCTGTTCGCACAGAGCAGGCAAAACAAGAAAAGGATGGCTTTATGGGCAGTGCAAAGGGTCTCCTGGAGAGACAAATTTTAACGTCAAACACTGTGCACTGTGTTTTTAGTGTATTTTAAGGTTCTTTGACGCAAGTTGTCCTACAAACATTTATTTCAAAATACTATAGATGCGAAATGGAATGTGATTTTATTGCATTTACAAAGTACCTACAAAGAAATAACGCAACTCAACAGGCATCATTAAATTTTTTTTCACACTGCCCTGGCCAGGGCACCTAAAATATTTGATTGTTTATGTGCATAATACTGATATTTTAAGTGTGCTGTGACATTACATCATTTGGCTCATCTGCTCTATATCATGTTATTGCCTTTACTGTGACTGCTTATAGTCAGCTGTGTAAAAGGAAGCCTTTGCCAGTCTGGTGTTACGCCTGCCAGTCACTAGTTTGGGTGGTTAAGCCGGTAGCTGCCCTCCCTCCTCTTTCTCTTGTTAATCAATTTACAGGATGTCAGAAACTCTTACGGAGGTAGTCTTTGTCCCTTTGTTGCGGCTACGATCTCTTATCCCCCCTCCTGGGAGAGTGTGGGTGGCAGGAGCTGCCGTGCTTGCTCAGCTTTAAGTTGTTTTATTCACACTTTTAATCGCTGAGTGCTTTATTATTAGGTGCCGGATGCTGCCCCGGCCGAACAAGAGGGGGGAGTCTACATGGTGCATTTAGTGGAATCATATTAATGGCACTATAAAACAAATCTGTCAGGCTGTTCTTAACCCTGCTGGCAGATTTGCTCTGCCCAGGCTTGGCCTCTTCTGCAAGTGCTTACAGGTGGCTAAGGAGAGTGCATCTCCATCATATATACTCCAGTGTGTGCTAATAGTTTTATTAATGTATTGTTTCTCTTCCCTAGGCACCCTGCGTGTAATCATACTGCTATTTTTCAGCTAAATGGTGTTTGTCAAGGGAGTTTTCCTGCATTACAGTCACTCCTCCTCCTAACATATAGACTAACACTTGTTCACTTACAAGCCATTTGTTATCCAGTTGTGCTGTGTGCGTAGGTACATCATTTATCTCCTAGCTTTGTTTTGTGAATTGCATTACGCATTTTTTTGCTTAAATAAATGTTGGTGTTTGACGTATATTTGTCATGTTTAGAAAGGTCGAGGTTTCACTCGCCGGGTGTAATTTGTTGATGGAAGGAAGAAGGGTAAAAAAGTGCAGGCGAATCACCACTCATCTCTGATGGCAATTAAAAATGTGGATTATTTTTATTCAGATTTACAGTTATGCCTGAAAGGTTGCACTTTGTCCAACATGTCACAACAATCACTCAGCTGGTTGCTAATAAAACATAAGCCACTTAGTTGGGGAATTAGTCCTGTCTCCTCTCTAGCAAGACGCTGGAGGATGTGAGGAGACAAGGGGAAAGTACTATCCTGCCTCCGCTCATTACTTTGGGATACCCGAGTGAAAGAATCCAAGAGGTTTTTTCCAGATGTTTCACTTCGTGGGTCATCTTTAGCTGTGAAATAAAAAAAAAAAAATACAACAAACGTGTAATTGCTGAACACATGGGCTGACATACCGTGAGGGAGGAATTGAGAAGATATTTCTGACAGTTTTGGTTTCCACCCTCATTTAAGCATTCACTTTTAGACACCAGGCATTGTATTTCTGTAGGCTTTTATCTTGTCCACTGAGCCAGAACGCGGCGAGCAGAAATTTGCATTAGTGGGCGATTATGAATACCTGTGACAGATTCTCTGTGCCGCCTCCCTCGGGCGGAAACGAATTGGCTCCCTATTTTGACTCACGAAGGAAGACGGAGACCAAGCAATTAGACTTTTAGTGGTTAATGTAGCAGCTTTCGTAGGGAGGGCAGGAAAGTTCAACATTCCTGCTGGGCTCATGTCAGTTTCTCTGCACATTTCCTCCCTCTCCTATTCCTTTTTTTTATGAGAATACGTGGAATATGACAAGCTACCTGTCCTCCAGCCAGCTGAATTCCTCAGGGGTGAGGGGAGCATCGCTCTCGAAGCGCCTCATGGGAGCTGAGGTGACAACACAATGACGTAGGTTATTCATAACGTAGACGAGGATGTGCTGCAGCTACCTCTGTACATCATGCATATTCATTGTTTACCTTTTTTTAACCCCTCTCTTGTGCTACTTTGTTGCTGTATGCGTAATTCATATTAACTATAATAAAAATATCAGCAACATATTGTCCATTGTTTAACTCATCCTAGACCTAGTAGTCTCAGCTCACCTACCGCTCTACTGAGAGATACTAAGTGGTGCAGCTTGGGGCATTTGTCTGCATTACTCATTGGTGTGGCAGTAGGTAGACTGGCCCCCAGGAGCAAACGTGCACACACTCATGCATGGTTATAGTGTGACACAAGCAATCTGCTGTTTACAGGCCCCGCTATTGAGGCCTGAAGCTCTCAGTGGTTCACATCCTGCTTAACGCAAACATATTGTTCGTACTCGGAGCAGCCTCCAGCTCTTTGAGCCTTGCATGCACTGCTAGGATTGCGTGGGTTTAGAAATAAACTTATGTTTGCAAATGTTGCACTAGTAATCACTTCTTTCTTATTCCCATTTGCCCTTAATTGCATTAAAAAAGTTATTCTTGTATTGATTTTCTAAATGCATATTTCTCAAAGGTCGTCGTTTTGCACACTACTAAAAAAAATGAATATAGTAATTGTTAGTCATCCTAGCACGCCATATTTTTACTTTTATTTTTTATTTTATTTGACACTGGATTAAAGCTTCATTCTGGTGGTGTTGACAGCAACATAGAAACGTGTGCTGTGTTGAAATTGAGCACTGCTGTTCACGTGTTAAGGTTGGCAATAATGTTGAAAATGATAGCTTCTTAGTTTTTCTGTCTGGTTACTATTGTTTGTGCCGGCACCGATGCCATTGTCATACCGAGTTTTGGTACGCATCCCTAGTCATAGGCAGCACTGAAGTCTATAAAAGCTGCTCCATTTGTCTACCCAGTTGCTCTTTGGTCAGCTTGGAATCTAGAAGCATTTGGAGGAGCTTGTAAGTGATTCAGAGGAGAGAGATGGACCTGCAGCTCTTTGGAGACGATGGGTCTTTTCCAAGTCTGGGTATAGCAATGAGTCTTTCTCAACACAGGTGGGATGGTTTTCTGTGCCAGCTACAGTCAGCCCTTGTTTATCACGATTTATAGGTTTCCAGACCTGAGCCATTTCCGCTAAGTAGGATTCCCTATTTATAAATTGAATATTTTTGTAGTTAGTGCATAGAAAACCTACTAGATCTCTCTACACATGAAATAACACGCCATAGTCACTTTTACACTTGTATTACCCAATATAGTAGATATAATAATAAAAGATAAGACACAATATAGACTCACACATGTTAGTATTGTTAGTAATTGTACACTTGATCAAACTTACTTAAGATTTATCAGATGAAAACACGATTGCTGCATAAGACTTCAAAACGTGATATTAGCATCCACTTGACTACTCCAATTCACTACTTCCTGTGGGAACTGTAGTTTTTTTTAGCCATAAATTAGCCGCATCATTATTTAAAACGCAGGGTTCAAAGCGAGTGAAAAACGGCTTATAGTCCGAAATTTATGGTAATATATTTTGAAAAAACGTGACAGAGTGAAGCCGAGAAATTCAAAGTGCATTGTGGCGAGGGCAGTATTTGTAGGAGCCAGGTTTTTGCTTTAGGTCACTTTACATTCGCAGAAGCGACATGAGAGTCTCGCAAACAACAACGGACGAGCAGTGTCTGTTTTTTTGAGGACCCATGTTTGTGATGCAAATGTATTCCGCACATTGTTTTCCACTTACTACCCAGAACTATGCTCCTCATCACCAAAGTCCGACCAGAACTGGGCTCACGGGACGAAGTGGGGCCTAAGTCAATGTTGATGCACTACATTGCTGATGGGGATGCCATACAACTTCATGTCAAAAAATCTGAATTATCCCTTTAATGTGGAGGATATTTTTTCCCACCTCATACCCGTCTAGCGTTGGGTGTGATCGTCTTCACATGTTTATGATAATTTCGGTTGGAGGCAGCCTCATTAGACTGTCACTAAATGGGCTTAAAAGCAGCCATCCAATTAGTTCTCTGCTGTGAAGTGCAGCGGTGTTGTGCGCCATGCTTAGCGCCATTCCTTTACAGAATTATAAGGGATTACTCATTCAGCATGATCTGTCTTATTTCTACCAGGGGTCAGTATCATCACCACGGAGGGGCTAAATGTTGCAAATGCTCCTCCGGTTTGCCACATGTGCCTCGTCATAGCTCCTCAACGCCTCTGATTCTAAGAGGATTTGATGTGCTAGTAAAAAGACAGTAAACCGCGCCTATCTGTCATACTTTCTGTTCAGCAAGAAGGGAGTGCTATTGCTGTGTGTGTATAAATAGGATTTTCGAGATATTAAAAGTTGTCCCTGAAATTTCAGACATAATCTGTTGCCAAATTCTCAAAAGGCTTTATAGACTGTAGTGCTTTTCAAGAGATTTAGAATGTGCTTAAATCAATTTTATACTTTGTTTTGGGTACAGGCCCGCTGGGATTTGAGGGTACTTGACTGTGATGAGCTGTATCACATTTAATCTGTCATGTCGTCTCTCCTCAGATCTTTGTGGTGACAGTTTGGCACTGGGAGCTCTTCATGCTTCCCCTTTTCCTGCTCCTGCTTATCGGCTGGAACTACTTCCAGCTCAGTGGGAGGAACAGCAACTCAAACCCGGACCTGGTGAGTGAAACTGATGCTGCAGTTTGCCCAATTTATACCACTTATAATACAAAATAACTTACAGAATCTACAGTTAGCTTATTATTAATAAACATAAAGTCCTTATTTAAGAGCAATGAAAATGTGCAGTAAAAAAAGAGGACAAAAGAGGTGTGAGGCAATTTATTAAAATTATTGTGTGGGCAGGGAAAGTGTCAATCTTGTGTGTGGGATGTCAGTAATTCCATGTGTTTCGCACACAAAAACATGAGTGCAAAAAGTTCAAAATAAGCCTGCGGGGTTTCTTGTGTAAGTTGATGAAGGGAGAAAAAGCACTAAAAGAAAGCAAAAATTGTCATCAATGTTTATGTTGGAAAAGAGAAGAGGGCATCTTTAAGTGAATTTCAAACATAACCAGGAACCAGAAAAAAAATCATTGAGTAACACCTTCTGAAATGGACTAGTTTACTTCTCCCGTCACTTCAATTCTGCTGTTTCACTGCAATTTCCCTAACTCTGTGGATTATTTCCAGTTTTATTTTGAGTCATTTTTATTATTGCTAATGTGGGAGGTGCCAGCTATCATGAATTACTTGCAAGAGGAGCGATTGTATTAATTAAATGACAGGTCTTTATTGCCCACAGGAATGTAGTTGCGGGTGAGCAAGCATCCTGTGATTTTGGCTTTTAGGTCATTTTGAGTAATGCATATATATGATGAATTGTGTCTGTTATCATGTATAACCTGTGAGGAGCAATCATATTCCTGTTATTCTATGACTTGGTTATGTTGCGCTTGTGGATGTTTTTGAATTAGTGCTAGGCCTTGGCTGACTAAAAGGAGAAGTGGGCCGTGGCTGGGCAAGAATCAGTGCACTCACTCTAGTCAAATATGCTGGACTTTAGGTGTGAACTGGGTACGGATTGTGATTACAACCTTATAAGATATTCTTCACTTTTTGTTTACTTAATTGCATGTTAAAAACGCTACATAACAGTTGAATATCAGAAAAAACAGCCTAAATTCAGCTTTGTGTTACAGGTGACAAAGCAAAAATTGCCTTGCGGGCAACAAATGGCGGCCAGGCCAGACTTTGGGCACCCCCGATTTATTTTCTCCATAGTCCATCAAGGAAATCTATTAAAATGACCATCACTAAAGACTTCTCCAGCAAAAAGTACATTTACAGTGCTCCAGTGGAGTCACATTGCTTACCGAAGTCTTTATTCACATATCACTTACGAGCCAACGAAGGGTATGAAAAAAGAGGCAGTTGGTGTGCATGCGCGTCTCTTTACAAAATGACATCACCATGTCATGACATCACCTTGCCACAACACCATGTTTTTAAAATATTTTGACTCGTCTGTGTGATCATTTTGACATTTGTACAAAAAAAGCATTATACTAGCTTGCTGTCGTCTCAGCGTAGCCTAAAACATAATCTCTCCCCTGTCCACTGCTATGGAGTTGATGTTTGCCCTCCACAGGCCTCTGAAGGGTAATGCTGTTCACACTTTTGACTGCCACCCACCACCCTCGCATTCTCACCGTACAGCCACAAGCCTGGACTGGCTTACACATCCTCCCTAAAGTGATGCCCCTCTTCAGAGAGTATTTTTATGGTTGTAGGCAGAGGTTGTATCCCTGGGCAATGTTAAAGCCCAGGCTCACCCTCCACATCCAGTGCGGAGACTCCCTCTCGCCCCCTTTTGTGACCCTCTGGCTGGCAATGACAAAAGCTCTGTTCCCAGGCAATGTCACAGTGTGTGCCACAGTAGGGTCAGGGCTGACTTGATATAAAGTGATATAGGCAACAACATCCAAATTAAATGTGTGTGTATGTGTGTGTGTGTGTATGCGTTTTTCTTCATGCTTTTCTGTGTGCTTACGTTGGGGAGAAATGAGATTGCTTTTGTGTGACAGTGCTGTTGTGAAGAAGGCCCTCTTTCACCTCGCCTTTTGTGCGAGGTCACCCCTGTGATGCAGTCTCTATGGAAACAAGCATGTCCCAATAGGGGTGAATGTACTCAAAGAAAATTTCATTACTAGGTGTTTGTTAAAAATGCTCCAGTGCCCACATGCACCATTCGTTTGAATGTCTCCCTACCCTTTTATTTTCTCTTAGGTGAACGTGAGCATAGGTGAGGATGAAGAGGACGACGAGAAGGTATTTTATCTTGTCCGTTTTAGGGGATAATATGTTTTGGTTGGAAGTGCAGCTTTTTAAAATCTATGTTTATCTTTTTAATATTTACCTTGAAAGCCTGACTATTTTCACATTTCTGTGACATTACCCTTATCATGCCATCGAGGAGTATGTTTGCACAACAACATAGTTAAAAAAGGATTTTTTATTCAAAGTAATATTCATGACACAGACCCCCAAAAACAACTAAAAACACTGTATTGTGCCTGCTAGGCCAGTGGTTGGTGTTTGCAATTGAACACTCAACAACTGCTTATCCTTCCAGACACAACCCTTCGCCAATGGTTATGTGATATACAGTGTTCCCTCGCTATAACGCGGTTCGCTTTACGCGGCCTCGCCATTGCATAGATTTTTTTTTGTGTGGAATTTTTTACAATGTAGCATGCTTTTTTTTTTTACAGCGTGTGAACACATTGTGTTCTGCGTCCTGATTCACTGAGGAAGAACCCACATTATCTTCTGCGTCCCGATTTGCTAAGGGACTGTAGACCATCAATCAATCTCCTCCACGCCATGCGTCCTGTACAGTACAGAATGCGTTCAGCTTGCCTAATTTATGTAATTGTTCTATCGCTAACAGTGTGGCTCTTTAGTGCTGTATGTAAGAAGGGATTTAACTGTCCGCAACAAGACCACGGAGAGGCTGTGTCTGCGGACACCGGGGCAGAGGGATACATAAACAAATTTAAAGGCATCATCGAGAAAGGGGGATATAAACCTGAACAAGTTTTTAATATGGATGAGACAGGCTTATTTTGGAAACACTACATTGCTGATTCAGCCCATGAACCAAGGAATGAGCCATGCTTTCAAGGCCCTCTTTATGCGCAACATATTTTTCATTTTCATTTTTCATGTCTGAGAACGAAAAAACATGCCCTGTAAATGGAAAAAACATATATAATAAATGAAAAAACATATCCTGTAAAAGAAAAAATATATAATTAACGAAAAAACCCTTAAAAAAACAAAAAAAAATCAACTTCTATTACACGGATTTCACTTAACACTGGTATTTTTTGGTTTTAAACGAGGGAACACTGTATATGAATGGGACTTTGGTAAGTGCAGTGGTACCTTGGTTTTTGTTTTTAATCTGTTCCAAAGGGTCAGTCTAAAACCAAACTGTATGAAAACTGAAACAATATTTCACATAAAAAAACAATGTAAATTCAGTTAACCTGTTCCAGACACCCAAAAATGTTAACACAAAACACTTTCACTCATTCTCATTCGTGGCCTCCATCCCCACTCTGAACAATGTGGACCGGGCACTGCTTCCCCTTTCTGAGGTGTTGGATGGCTTGCCAGAACCTCTTCGAGGCCAACCTAAAATCGTGCTCCATGGCCTCACTGAACTCCTCCCACACCTGAGTTTTTGCCTCCACCACCGCCGAAGCCGTGTGTTGCTTGGTCTGCCGGTACCTGTCAGCTGCTTCAGGAGCCCCACAAACCATCCATGCTCAACAGGACTCCTTCTTCAGTTTGACGGCAGCCCTGACCTCTGACCATCGGGTTTGAGGCTTGACGCCACGACTGGCACCTTGAGGCCGCAGTTCCGATCGGTTGCCTCAGCAATGGATGCACAGAATATGGCCCATTCCAACTCTATATTCTTGTCCTCCCCCGGGAAGTGAGAGTTGAAGACTCGACGAACGGGAGACTCTGCCAGACGTGGGTCTCCCAGGTCTGTCCAGCATCCTCTCCCGCATTTCTAATTCAACTCATTATCAGGTGGCAATCAGTTTACAGAACATGTGGACCTAGGTCTGGTGATACAATTACAAAGTCGATCTGCGACCTAGGGTGTCCTGGTGCCAATTGCACTTGTTGACATCCTTATGTTCAAACACGGTGTTTGTTATGGACAAACTGTGGTTCGCACAGAAGTCCAATAACACTACACTGCACGGGTTCAGATTGGGCAGGCCGTTCCTCCCAATCACTCTCCTTCAGGTCACACTGTCCCTGCTCACATGGGCATTAAAGGCTCCCAGTAGAACTACGGAGTCTCCAACTGGTGTGCTCTCCAGCACCTCTCTGATATACTCCAAGAAGGCTGTGTACTCTGAACTGTCATTGGGCATGTAAGCGCAAACGACAGTCAGGACCCTTTCCCCAACCACAAGGTGTAGGGAAGTGACCCTCTCGTTCACCGGGGATGAGTCCAACATGGAGGCCCTATTAATAAGCTCACGCCAGCTCGCCGTGTCTCCCCTGCCGTAACTCCAGAGTAGAATAAGGTCCAGCTCCTCTTGAGGAGTTTGGTTTCAGAGCCCAAACTGTGGGTCGAGGTGAGTCCGACTATGTTGAGTTGGAATGTCTCAACCTCTTTCACAAGTTTTCACTCCTTCCCCGTCGGTTCATGTCACAAGAAGCAGATCAGGTCGCCCATGTTCCCACCCTCAACCGCCACCCAAAGCACATTGCACCAGACCCTTATGCTTGCCCCCACAGGTGGTGGGTCTATGGGTGGAGATCCCATGTGGCTTCTTATTGTTTTTTTCATAGGGTCTTCTGAATCACTCTTTGTCTGACACGTCACCTAGAACCTGTTTGCCTTGGGAGACCCTACCAGGGGCATATAACCCCGGACAACATACTGTAGCTCCTAGGATCACTCAGGGGCTCAAACCCTTCCACACCGATAAGGTGGTGATTCACGGAGGAGTAAACAAAACAAAAGTGATGTGATATTTGAATGCGCACGACTGTAAGCTGAGTGCAAAGATGGATTTGTTCGCATACCAGCAGCTATAGTTTTATGCTAAACTGAGAAATACCATCCATCATCCATCCCAACGTCTTCTTAGCAAACATTTTTGTCTGTAGCTTTTTCAGTGCCGAAAAAAACCCTTAAAATTATTTATTCAATCAGGAAAGAGTGGCTTTTATTTCCATGGATTGAGTCGTGAAAGCAGTGATGTAAACATAAACCTTCCCCCTACCTGATCTGCGCATTCTCGTGGAACCACATTCCAATGTGAACTGCTAATCTGGCAGGTAATGGCTGGGTTTACAAAACAAAGGTGGGTAATTGTAGGCCTAATTAATTTTAAACCACACAGCCTTTTGGCTGTCCTCTGGGCATTGTAGTCGGGGCAAGAAAACCCTGGAATTTACAGTGTTAATTGACGATTCTAAATTGTCCACAGGTATGAGTGTGAGTGTGAATGGTTGTTTGTCTATATGTGCCCTGGCTGGCGACAAGACCAGGGTGTACCCCACCTCTCGCCCAAATTCAGATGGGATAGCGATCCAGCATACCTGCGACTCTAGTGAGGATAAGCGGCAAATGTTATTTTTTTAAATACATGATGAACATCAATCGATATATTCGTTAATTATGACAATATCATAAACCATACCACCATCAAATGAGTTTCTAACACTACATTTGAAGAAAATGAAAATAAGAACGCAAAAGCAAAATAAATAATTTTTTTTTTCATTCGGGATCCATTGAATTTTCCATGCATCCGCTCAGTTCACTACCTGTGGGTCCCGAGGACTCACTACTGTACATTGAAAACTCCACTGCTTATATAAATGGCGCCTTAGACATTATAACCCTTTTCACATAGAGATCCAACAAAATAGCCGCATCGGAGCCGTAACAACAGATCCAACGTTATTGACCTTCAGTGTGTTGTAGACAGTTCTTTTTGGACAGCAGCAATTGTCTGCATTGTCTTTGTCCCACTCAACCTCGCTTTGGTGGCATTTACACAGAACAAGGTTAGCAGGACCTTAAAAGCTGAAACTAAAAGCTCTTTTCTTTTTGGTATTTAACGTTTCTTTTCTAAATCCATCAAATAAAAATAAAAATCTATACAAAATAAGAATAAAAATTCATACTGCAAAACTTTTTGCAAACATACTATATTAAAATTACAGAGCCATTGGCGGATTAAATGAGTAGATCTCTTGTATCATTAATGTCTGAAGTCTATAGTAGACGATGATATTAACTATCACAACAAATCACAAAGCAACTGAAAAACATGTATATTTTGCCCAAAGGACTTACAAGCCACTTATTTATATGGAGGGAAAATCATAAACCATCTCTATTAGTGTCTCTGAAAACCTAAAACTGAAAAATTATACGCACTCCTACCCAAAAGCACACCATATTCAATTACACTCATCCCCCAGTTTTCTATAAGGAAGGGACAGTTAACAGGGATGTGTATTATTGCTTTATGGCAATGAAGTGTGGAACTAACGCAAAGCCTGCGAGCGCTGACCCTTGTGCTGCGTGTCTAGACCCAGGATTCATATCCATAATGTGCTCAATATATTCTGTTGGATGACCGCTGGGGCTTTGAGGGGAAAAAAACACATGCAGGCGCATAGACCACCAAATCCTGTCTGCAAGGATGATGAAACTCACATGATATGTGTGCACATACAAAGTGGAAGAAAAAGTAATTTTGAAAGAACATTGCACTAAAAATAGTTTTATTCTAGCATTTAGTGCCGCGCAATTATTGTAATATAAATGCTTCAGAGACTATTTATAACATATGTCTTCACCTTGAACCTCAATTTCTGATCAAGGACTTTGTAGTTTAGTTTAAGAAATGCCTATACAAGATTCCCCGTCTCATCTTAAAGCTCTCTGAAATGTTTTCCGTGAGCCTCTTAAGCCCTTTCACACTCCGAGGGAAAAATGAAATATCTCCTTTCATTTACTAATTAAGCATTCACTCGTGTTTGTTTTAAGCTGTCAGCTTTAATTTAAAGTGGCTTATTTGAAAGTTGTGTTATGGTCTCTGCTGTCACTTGAGCGTGATATCATGCGGCTAGATCAAGCGAGTGTAGCTTTACACCTCCTATCAAAGTCTGCTTTAAAATATTTGGGGTTAAAGAGTGATCGGTTTTAAGTTGGATGGCTTCAAAGTCCCCCTTTCACATTGGAATACAAGCCCTGTAAAGAGTTTACGATTACCACTCAAATATGTTTTTTATTCCCTCTTTTTCCCCCTTGAGGAAGGAAATATGTGAACCACAGTCAGAGAAGGCATGATGTTGAAGAGAGACGAAAGGCAACACAGTGTTACAGAAGGATAATATAGAACAGATCCTCTGCCTGTGAACAAATCTGTCCTCGGGGTGGGAAGAATCGGCTTACAAATTATGTGTGGGCAAAGTGACTTCCCTTTGGCCTTAGGTATCAATTGTGCACACAGACAATATTTAATCATAACAGAAAGAAACAAAGAGGCAAAGCAAGTCCATAGATCTCCAATAGAAATGAACAAGGAAGATGAAACTGCTCATTCGTGCCCCCCGGCCCCACGGAGCTGGTCTCGGCTCCATTTGCTCCCAGAGGGGAGGTAGATGGGGGGAGGTTGTTGTCGGGGTGCTAGACTGGGCCAGGGGGCTGCTCCATCCCTCATCCGATAGTCCACAGTCACCGCTGGGTCTCCTTGAGCACCGCAGCCAGACTGTCCATGTCATCATCTGCAACATGCAATACATGTAGAACTACTGCACACTGAGAACATTCCTAACACATTTTCACTCAATTTAACTGCTTTAGGAGATGAGGAGCCTGCAAAACAGCTGTATCTTCATTTGCATGTCCTCCTAATCTTTGTCAAGAATCCTATTCAGTCATATTTGGCACCATTTATTGTAATTAAACTGAGTCTAAATTAGCGTTTTTACAGAGTGCTTGCTTCTGTTCAGAGGATCAAATTGAGTCTATGTTATCACAAGCATTTTACAATTTTACCTGATATGAGAATGTGGTCGACCAGTCCAAGGTGTACCCTGCCTCTTGCCCAAAGTCTGCTCTGATAGGCTCCAGCATACCCCCGCGACCCTTGTAAGGGCGAGCAGCATATAAAATGTATGGATGGATGGATGAGAATGTGGTTCACCAGGTTTTCTAATCAGTAGACATTTATCTTTTGCTAAACTCACTTTTTTTCCTGTTCCAAATCTGTTAGTATGTATTTGTTGTCTCCTGTGCTAGCCAAAAAAAGGAGAAACAAATACAACAAATACCTTGTCACCAAGGAAATGGAGCATATTGTGATTCATTTTACTTAAAAAAAATAAATTAATAATGATAATCTTCAGTACGCTGCCTATTTATTTATACTTCAGAGTGCATATATTTGTCTGTTTTCTTTCTTTTAAGTATGAAAGCCAATGTGTCTCCTTTTTTCCCCCCTTTGTCTGTCAGAGTTGTATTTCTTGCTAAATTTGCAATTGCAACTAATTTATGTGTCACATCTCCTAGTTTGAAATCTAAATCATGTAATTGGGTCACAAGTTGAAGTGTAAACATGAAAAGAAATGAAGATTTGTATATTAAATTCCTCCACAGGAAATACTGGAAATAGAATGAATCCATTCAGGGGTCACAATAGAACTTTTAAATACTGTATTGGTAATGGCAATTGAATGATAAATGATATACCTAAATGATATACTACATTACATTTCTTCAAGGTTGGTAGGCCAGTTCTTTTTTCATACTTGAATGATGCTGGTGCCAGCAACTCATAAAGTGGTTTGTATAAATAAATACATACAATAGGTTCTCAATAGTATTTTAAATTGGGGTGAAACATTTTTAGGGTGGCACGACAGAAAATAATTGAGAACCATTTCTATAATGAGATCGTTTCTCCCCAGTGCTTTATGATAACTGCCACATTTCATACTGTAATAGAAATAAATAGGTATGCTCCGAATAATCGACAAAGTCAAAACCCATGGTCAAAACCCAAAGTCATAATTAAGACCTGTTATTTAATTCATGCGATCTCTCCTCCCGCATGTTGTAAATAATAACCACCACCTTGCATAAAACCAATAAACAGAACGACTCGAAATAAGACTCTTTGTCAAGCTCTATCCTTTAAGTTCAGTTGCTGCACCAACAAAAGGTATCAAGTACTGTAGGAGTAAATCTCATAATTTGGTACACTTTACAAAATAAATGTTACACTAAAATGAACCAGACTGGACAGTATGAGGGAAACTGGTCTTGAGGTAATACACTGATAGTCCCTTTGATGAGAATGTGAGATACTCATGTAAAAGAAAAGCGCATTCGCGATGCTTTTTCCCTTTTTTGGACAGTGCCGAGCCTCCGGTGTCTAGCTGCAATCCCAAGCCTGGCGGGGGAGGATGTGTTAGTGTGGGAATGGCTCTCTTCCTGCGTGGACCTGACAGTGGGGAGTCTCTGCCTCCTTCAGACACTGTGTTCCCATGGGCGGCTTCATTGAGTCTGATAGCGGCATCCTGCCTGGACCCTGTCAATTTACATGTCTTGTATCATAAACATATACTGTAGACATCCTCCAGCCTCCATCACTGCTACCCTCCTTTTACTCTCTTTCGCTCTCTTTCTCTCTCTCTCTGTCATCATTCCTGTCATTATTTCCTCCTTTTGATGTCAGCCTTTTCAGGCCTCTTTAGTGCGCGTTGCTGCGAGTTATCTCGGTGTACTCCTCTCCTTCTGGAAGGCTTCACACTGGTCGTTATTTCTTGCCTTGAAGTGATCACAAAGACAAACCCTCCAACCCCCCGCACATGTTGACTTATTGCCTTGCCACACTCAATTATTATGTCAGTGCGTAAATAACGCCTGCGACACGACTCATATGAATGCTGCTGGTGCTCGACAAAAGGTAAAGCATATCTCATGTGGAGGGAATGTTATGATACTCTTAAGTTATTAAACAAGGGATGGGGAGATTTGTATGCAAAAAAGAAACATTGGCACAGGGCCTATGGAGGCTGCTGGAATGGAATGTCCCCTGAGCCTGATTGCTGATTGTCTACTTGTCACCTACCTGAGTGTCTTAACTGCCGCTTTTTTTGGTTGTGTTTCTATGTATGTGTGCGCACGTGTGTGTATATAGGAGTTTGTGTCAGACTCAGAAGCACCATCTCTAGTGGAGTTTGCTTATGACCATTGGCCAGATAAACTGTATATAATAACTAGGACTGTCAAAAATAGCATTATCATTAAATGTAAAACATCATTAAACTCACTCTTTGGTTTGTAAAAAGTACACAAACGAATACCTACATAATTGTCTCCTTTTTTAGCAGGAGAACACAGTGTGTGCTGGCCAGGCACTACTTACATGATGATGCGTTCAAGGGCAGTGCGTGAGCCCTAATGTGGAAGTACAGTTTGCTATAAATACACCCAAAACATGTGATTTCAACTTAAATTATGTGTCTACAACCCCTCATTGCTCGGTTACACCGTTAAAGTGTGATTCACTATTCAAGAGACTAGGATTATGCAATTCGATTTTCAGACGTGTGGTATTTCTTAGCCTGATTTATATTTTCAG
Source organism: Dunckerocampus dactyliophorus (assembly GCF_027744805.1). NCBI lineage: Eukaryota > Metazoa > Chordata > Actinopteri > Syngnathiformes > Syngnathidae > Dunckerocampus > Dunckerocampus dactyliophorus. Next base: position 18,367,445 of record NC_072823.1, read on the forward strand.
TTCATTTGGAGTTTTTCATATATACAAATGTATAATGTGTCCTGTTGTTTATCTTTCTGTTAATAAAATACAGTACAAATTGGGATATTTCAGACATAGTTGCAAATGATGATTAATCATAAATTGATTTCAAAACTATGATTAATTTGATTAAACATTTTAATCATTTAACGGTCCTAATAATACAGGTCTTTGTCAATGCAGCCTGATAATGACCACAATAGTTTACCTCATCAGAGCATTTCTTGTTGTTTCTTTTCAGGAACCTGGTAAAAAGGGTATAATGGAGAAGATCCACATGGTGCAAGAAGTGGTCTTGGCTGTTCAGAACATTTTGGAAGAGATTGCAAGCATCGGGGAGCGAGTAAAGAAGTAAATGGAGCCTTTTATTGTTATTCATGAGAAATGTTTTGATGCTATCAACTTTTAACGCTATTTATTCTTCCTGCACAGCATATTCAACTGGTCTGTGCCGTTCATGTCTTGCCTAGCCTGCTTGGTACTGTTCGCAGCCACGTCACTATTATATTTCATCCCACTGCGATATATAGTGCTCATATGGGGTAAGTTGTACATTTATAGTACTGTCGAAAAAGGCTAAGGCACCATTAGATTTACTGTTTTAACAATTATACAATGACAAATTTGCTAAATGTCACCGATTAGTACACAGATAATACATTTCCCTGCATCTGTACCTTTATCCAGATCCTCACCAAATTTAAAGGATCGTTCCTTGGCTCATGGACCAGATACCTCTGCAATGTTTTGTGTACCTGCCGTAATCCTACTAATTGAGTCTTTCTTTCTACTGTTGTTACTATTGTTCTACCATGTCAAAATGACTGCTATGATTATACAGTAGGTCGTTAACGCAACAAAATGTGGGTAATACGTTTGCACAGTCCTGTACAAAGACACTCTACACACACACTAGAACTGAACCATGCTTTTCTGGTAAATACTACTACACAGTTATTCACCGACACATTTTTGAGTTGAACTGAACTTTCATTTGTTGAATTGGCTGACAACTGTATGAATAGTTTTACGTTTTGATGAAAAGTCGTAAGCTTCTCTCAATTGTCTCCAGTGGTGTAAATGTATAGTTTATTAAAATACTCATCAGCAGTCAGGCTACCCTTCCCTGGGAAGCGCTGTAAGACTTTAGGGGAGAAACTTGAGAAAGGTTTTAAAAACTGTTAAGCTAACTTTGCTTATCTTTAAATAGCTGTAGTTTCCACAAGCCACTAAATAGTTAGCAGATAGCATAATAGATAGCAGAAAATCTGTTTTGCAGGGAGCAGGGGAGGCCCCAGACGTATTATATTCTCTCTTTGTTTATATTGTGCTGGAAATTACCAGGATCCTTTACAATTTCAAATTTTAACCTAATTTTATTGTGTATTATATATAACAAACTCTGCTGTGTTAAACGTCCTTGTTTATCCTTTCTTATACTGAGCCTAGCTAGCTTTACATCCTTCATTTAGTAAAGTGTAGTTATCATAAGTTCTCAGCCATACACTTGACAACCATGCGCCTGTATGAGATCAGTGGTATGCAGAGGTGTTCTTCGTGTGGGCTGGTTATGGTGGAGCCCAGCATAGGCTAAGGCCCGGGGTTTGTGGGAAATCAAAGGCGAGCGGTAGAGCTGTATATAACACAGGATGTCCTTGGGCGGTCTGCAGGCTCCTGGTCTAGCCTCTCATTATCTAGTGCAGCTATACAGAACAGACATCTCAATGGTCAGGTAGATGTGTTACCCTTAACAGGCTTTCTCCTGCACCAACTTGTAAGCCCACAACTGCTTTTTCTACTTCCGTGCAGCCTTCAACACGATCAATAACAAAACCCATCATATCAAACAAAAACACGCAGACTCAGACATTGCTCTGCCTCCCCCAGTTAACCCCCATCACTTTGGTTGCAAGGCAACCCTTTCAAGTTGTGTGCACATTTTTGGGGTCCTCGGGTTCTTTGTGTGCATGTTGCAAGCTGTGGGTATAATGGTCCCATTACGAGACCCTTGAGATGTGTGGTTTATTTTTCGCTTACTGTGGGATGCCATGTAAAATGATAAAACTGAAATGAGCAGAGGGTTGCTTGTCTGAAAAATCAAATCAATACACTGTTTTCATATTATTGCTTCTAAATATGTACACTACAAGGATTGACTCTCTTGATGACATGTACAGGCAGTGATAAGGGAACAAACTGTTCCCACAAAGTTTGCATAAAATTCTCCCAAATAAGATGAACAATTAAGATTAAGTAAGAAATGAGTATTAATATTTAACCTAAACAACACTTTTGTACATAAAGTGTATGGATAATACAGTTTATTACAGTGGAACCTCTAAATTGTCCATATTTTGATACATTGTTTTATTGAAAATGATGGCAATTTAGATAATCTGTTCCATGATCAGACTTTTGCCATACCTTTATTAACTGCAGGGGCAATGTTTGAAGTGAATCTTTAACATTGTTAACCGTAAAAAGACATTACACTAGTATCTGGTGTAAATGTCATTTGCCTGAAATACCATATACAGTCATCCCTAGCTACATCGCTGTTCCAATGTCACTCTGTCAAAAAAAAATCTTTTCAAAAACTAATTAATATTAAATAATTCCTGTTTCGTGGTTGACTATGGCCCATTATTAGTAAAAAAAAAGTTATATGTAGTATTCTGGCCACTAAGCGTCAGTACTGACACGAAACATTGATGAGACACTGCATTACATTACAGCAATGTGGTGTAAACAAAGAATAATAGCAGTGTAAAGGTGACTATTGGGGTGCTATTTCATTTCTACGTGGCTCTAATAATGCTAAGAAACATATTTAGAAAGTCAGAAAAATGTTTTCTATGCTTTCACTACGAAAATATTCCATTTATTAACATTGAATCCTACTTCGTGGAAATTCACTTACTACGGTCGGGTCTGGAACCAGTTAACCGCGATAAACGAGGAACGACTGTACGGTCCTAAGCACTCCAAACATGCTCAGTGGGTGACATGTTAGGTGAGTATGCTGGCCATCCGACAACAGGGATGTTTTCAGCTTCCATGAATTGTGTACAGATGCTTGCAACATGGGGCCATGCATTATCATGTTGCAACATGAGGTGATGGTCGTGGATGAATACTATAACAATGGGCCTCAGGATCTCATCACGGTATCTCTGTGCATTCAAAATGCCAGCAATAAATTGCACCTGTGTTCGTTGTTCAAAACGTACGCCTGCCCATACCATAACTCCACTGCCACCATGGGCCACTTCATCCACGGCACAGGTGCAGAGACTGTGTGGGTTTTGGACCTCCCTGGACCCCTCAATACAGTTAAATTCCACATTTTGGAGTGGCCTTTTATTGTGGCCAACCTAAGGCACACCCATGCAATAATAATGCTGTCTAATCAGCATATGCCACATATGGATGAATTACGAATGCTCACTAACACAGATTTAGACAGATTTGTGAACAATATTTGAGAGAGAAATAAGCCTTTTGTGTACACAGAAAAAGGTTAAGATCTTTAAGTTCAGCTCATGAAAAATGGGAGCAAAAAAGTGTTGCGTTTATATTTTTCTTGAGTATATGTATCTATAATATTTGGCTGGGGTGGATCACAGCACCTTATACAATACACTGATGCAAAGCATGTTGTTCAGCTATTTAGGAATGTGTTCTTGTTTTCACAGGCATTAACAAATTTACCAAGAAGCTGCGCAACCCATATGCAATTGACAATAATGAGGTGCTGGATTTCCTCAAGAGGATGCCTTCTGATGTTCAGAAGGTAAGGGCCCATTTTTACATAAATAAAGGGATGCAATTCCCACTAGACGTTTGTATTATTTGCTGTAAGAAAATTCCCAAGTGTGCTGGAAATACATTCACTGGCTTTTGTTTGATTATTAATGGACCAGCGCCTCCGCCCAATTATCCTCAGCCACACCGATGTCGACAGCAGCCTCACCAATTTGCTCCATCTGGCTGAGGAGCTGTGACACTCAAGTGGCCAACTGGTCGAGGAAAACTATGACGTGGCCGCAGTCGCTGCAAGGTGTTGGAGTCAATGAATGTGGTGACGATGCCCCATCATCTTGTGATTCCACATTAGCCATGACCGAAGTGTCATTTACTTTGGCATCATAGAGCTGGGCCAGGCTGTCAGGGTGCCTTAAGTAGCGCTCCTCTGACTGGAGAGATTTACTCTGCCAGGAAATGAAGTCCCACACAGCTGCCTTCATCTCCCAGGTAGGTAGCTCACCCCTGCGGAACTCCTGACAATAAGGATGCAGACAGACTCTCTCACCCGAGTCTGTTCCGACGCCGCACTCTTGATGTCCTCTTGCAGCAAACCAAGGCTGGCTTCTCTGTGATGTCACCGGGAGTCTGTCATGTTTGAGATTTGGACGACTTGAGTTGGCAAAACAAGGTGGCGGATGCATTTTGATTCAGAAGCCTTTGTCCGTCGTCCTCCCCGTTGGGATGCAATGTTTGAGCTTTGAAACACCACAGAAAGAAACAAGACTTTTTACTGTGCTGCAGAGGAGAAAGTACATCTTGAAAACAGCTCCAAGTCATAAAAAAAGACAAAACAAAACATCCTTAACATTCATCCCAAGTATGTTTCATTGCTGCTTTGGGGAAGAAAAACATCATATACCCTGGAGACCCCAAGTAAAAAAGCACATATTTTGTTTTTGTTGACTTAGAACAATCGTCAGATAGGTGCGGATGCAAAAACAAAAAAAACACCACAAAGGCTGCAAACAGACTCCTGTCCTTCTTGCAAATGTGAGTTGGCAATTAGCGGCCGCGCAAATCTACAAAGTCGTCCTCAAACGAGGACTTCTGACAACACTGAAATGAGAAGCATCTGTCAGTTCTGAGCACAGTTTCATGTTGTGATGCACCAGGCTGCCACTTTGTTCCCACACTCCATCTCCTGTTTCTAATAGTGGCGTGCCCGTCTCATTAGCATAAGTCCCAAGCTTTTATTCAACAGATTTGCCGCACACCCGCGACACTTCAAAAGCAAGTTAGCACATTTTAGCCCGCTCCTTTTCACTCCGCCCTGTGATCGCTTTGCCTTTGGATTGAGGAAATATCTACACAATTGAATCAAATTCTATGAATGTCAAGAAAATACTAATTTTGACCGTTAATTTAATTTGTAAATTCTTTAGCGCATAAGGGAATTTGTCAAAAAGGCAACTTGAATGACTTTCTCAGGTAGTTTAACGTGTAACCAACCGAAGGAAGTCCAAATGCCACATTTCAACACTAAATCAAACAAATCTAAAGTAAATGAAAATTAATTTTTCACAGTCAAGGTTCTTTGCTATTTTAAAAGAGTTCTTTTGGACACATTTTTTAATTATTTTTTTTTATTTTGTAAAAAGGTTTTTATTATTAGTTATTTGTATCAACAATTAAGCTTCTTTGCTTTACATTTTGCCTTTTCCCCCATTCTTTCAGTTTTTTTTTTGTTTAATAGGCTAAATGATTGAATCTTTTAGGAAGGGATGAAAGGACACCATTTTATACGACAGAAAACTTAACGTAGATGGCTACCCTCACTCTTCTTTCAAACCATCCTTCTACTCTGTCCAGAATGCGTACATTTTTGTCCTCTCTTCCTCTGTGAGGTGCAGGTACACCACAGAGTCTTGACCTGAAGAGTTAGCCTGTCTGTGTTGTGCCATGTGCCTGCTTTAGAGGCGGCTTGGTTTCCCCAATGTAAAAATCAGTGCATTCCTCACTGCACTGAACAGCATACACCAGATTGTTTGAATATGGGGTGTCCTGTCTTTGGGGTGTAACAACCTCTGTCTCAAAGTGTTACCTGGGGCCTGTTGCACAAAACTAGGTTAAGGGATTAAGCCGGGATATCTTGGTTATAGGGATGTCCAATCTTGTCCCATTTTTTTGCATAGTTTTGCCAATCCGATCCAATCCGATACCGATCCTTTTTTTAACAATAAGCTTTTGTTAAAAACATGAATTTGTGGAATTGAATACGGTTATGAAAATATCTCTTCAAAGCCTTAAAAATAATGCAACCAAAGTATTGATTAATTTCCTTTTTTATTACACAGCATGGCCAACAATATTGTTTGGCTTTTGTAACAAACCTCTGCGAGTCAGGTCCCTAATTCAATAAAAGTCCATCCAGTAAGAGATCAAATTGGAAAAAATGGGTGTGCAAAATACTTTTAGGGTAGGACTAATCGTTTGACATGGTTATAGATCAATTTGTGGTGTGACTTAAAATATATGACATTTTCTTTTTGACAAAGACTCTTCAACACAATGGTCATTTATTGATGGTCCCTAGTATAAATAGCTAGCGGTTACAGTGGCATTGGTGGAGGCAGACATTTTTCATTGGTGTGGCCAAGGTGAGAACATTGCTCACATAGGGGTGGCAATAAGTTAATACCTGAAATGTCTAGATGGCCAGGGGTGGCCGGAGAGTGACCAAGGGAAGCCACAGCCACCATTGGCCCCCATGTAGCTCCTCCACTTTGCAACGGCACTTCCCGTGTGAGCTCCCAGCACCATGACACAGCAGTCTGGGCACGGCGAGGGGGAACTACCACTGTAGCTACGGAGCCGAATATCCAACGTCCAACTGAAACTAACTTCACCACGGTACACTGCGGACAGGGCTGCATGGTGGTGTTGCATTTTCTTCTTGCAGGTGTTGGGAGTCGAGTGGCAACCAGCTTTGAGGCGTATTACCACACTTACCATGTTGGAGTGTGGCCTAGATTTCTGAACGGATCGGCCCGATCTGGTGGCAGAAGCCGATATTATTCGATTTTCAAAATACAGCGGATTGGCAGCCGATACCAATCCTGAAAATCGGATCGGGACATACCTTGGTTATCCTGGCTTCATTTATCCATGATCCGGTTGCACAAAAGTGAGATAGTGGAAAGTGGCATATGTCCTGACATAACCACAAGTTTTGAGGGAATCTTCTCTAAATTCAGTGGGTGCGGCTTAAACACGGGTTTGTATTAATGCTGACAACAATACAAAAGCTGCAAAGCTGCACATTTGTATGTGGCACAAACATCCATTTAAAAACAAAGTAAAGTGAAAAGTAAAACTAAAACTCAATCAGTGAAGTTATTGTCATTCAGCATGTCAGGCATGAATGCAGGATTAACAAAACATATGTGAAGTATTAAAGGACGACGCCTTACCAGCACTTTCATTGCAAATTGCATATTTACAATCCAAAGGCGAAACTGGGAAGTAATTCCAGAGCACGGACATACTGAACTAAGAAGCTTGTTGTGGTTTGGACCACGTCATCACTTGTGCATCAGTATCATTTTCACAGAAAAATCAGTACTGATATGAACAGATATCTCATTTTTATGCCAATATCGGCCAATAATATCTGTCGATGATTATCAGACATCCCTACATGTAAACAGCCTGAAATCAGAATGCAGTTGAAATGTCCCAGTGTGAGTGTTCCCCTAAGCAACATTGTTAAAACAAGCTTCATGTAAAGAAAACCTGTCAACTTGTTTCACCCAAACAACTCTGGTTTTAAGTTTGTCATGGACTTTAACAAAGTTCTCCAGGAATGGACTTTAAGTTGCGGTTTGCAAATCCCTTTCTGGCCTGGCAGGTCATCTCAGCAGTTGATGTCTGTTTTCAATATTGTGATCGGGGCACATTGGTGCAAAACCCTTGACTCTTCCAATCCTTCCCCTGTGTGATTAATCCCCTCTGCTCCCGTGTTTAAAAAATGATTCATTACATGCGAGGCCGCCTCGCTTTTCCCCTGCACCGGCTCTCCTCAGGGGAGCTATTACCGTGCGCTCCACTGAGCTCGGATTACCTGCCTCCCACCAAACTCCTGTTTGTTTTTACAGGTGCAGTACAGCGCACTGAGAGCACCCAGCCAGAGCCAGCCACGCAAGAAAAAGTAAGCTCAGTTGGATAAGAGGCTGGCCTCCCTTTCCTGAGCAGGGTCTGAGCCAGTCCACCTGACAAACAACGCAGTGGTGCCACCCGGACCCACGACCCCATGCCCCCCACCATAGTGCCTCGACTCAGCCCCCCTACCCCTGGAGTCGCCCTCTGACTCGTGTGTTTGCTTCCCTGGCTGACAGGAGGTGTGAGCTGCGGCAGGAGGAGGGCAGTGCATGGCCCCGTCAATCAGCAGCCGGGAGGTAAAGAAAAGAGCAGTGCGAGGCTCTGCCTTCATCTTTAGATGTAATTTAGAGGAGGAATGAGGCGCGTCGGCTTTGGCTTACCTCAGATCTCTTCTGGTTTGCTTACTTTTTTTTGCTTCAGATATTTGCCCCAAGGTAAATTTAATGCCAGCTTAACAATTCATGGAAAACAAACTGTGGCAATATTTTCCTTTTGATCCATGTGCTATCATAATAAGCCAAAAGTTGGCATCGATGGCAGCAGATTTATAAAATAATCACGACGAATGTATGTTTTTCACTACTGTCCTTTTTTGGTAAGGATTTTAAATGTAGTATAATGCACTTGTAAACTATCATTTTATGCTCCATTACTTTGCTGTATAAGTTTTATTTTGTTCTTGTGTTGATATCATTAAATTGATTTTTTTAAAATAAATGTCTTAAATTGTCACATCAATTTCTTCTGTCCATCTGTCTGTCCATCTATTTGTCTATTTACCGCAGAGAAAAATGTCTGACGATATAAAATAAACATAGTCAGAGCTGATCTGAGCTTTGGCCCCCTGTGAGATGGTGCGTTTGGTTATATCTGATGAGGTGGGGGGGACAGCACATCAGCCCCCTCCTCAGCAGTAGCACAGTGGTGAAAGAGCATCCATCTGTGCTTTGTGAAGACTTTGATTGGCTCGGGGGGACCCGGTGGAGCCCCGGGCTATCTCTTTTTGACAGGCTGATAGAGACATCACTTGGCTCTCCCAGGAACTGCCACCAGGGGTCCATTTCAAAGTGAACGAGGGGTGTGGAGGTGACCCTGAGTTTCAGACGAGCTAAATCCCACACACTGGCTCAAACCCCTCCTTCAGTCTTGGCTCTGTTTGGGGCCTGGGGGTCCTGGTTTTGGCTGTGCTCGGGTGTGGGATTGGAGGGATAGCATCAGATCACTGGCAAGATACCCAACTTGTGTCCCATAAGAGGTGTAACCAATTAAGAGACGCTATCAGGATATTATTGTACAACCAATTGCAATTGGACATCTAGACCAATAGTCCAAACCAGATTTAGCACTGTGGTCCAGTCCAAACCTGCATCTGTAAGAGCCTACTGAATACAGAATCAGTCGGAACCCTGAGCTTGTTCTCTTTGTGATTGTTTCGTTCCTGTATTTACCCCTCAGAGTGTTTGTCCAAGAGGAGACTGAGGGTTGCAAAAAAGGGACCACTGCAGCAAAGTGGAGAATATGAATGCACAGATGGGTTCTTTCCAAGATATTTTCCTGCTTGGTGGCGATCCCTCCATACTCTTACAATAACTTCTATTGTGATTTAGTGCTGTATAATTTTAATTCTGTTAAGTTGATGTCGAGATAGGCTTACAGTTGATCGCTGGTGAATGCGACATGATAACTTGATATACGAGTATAGTTGTGAGCTGTCAAATGTTTGCCAGTCAGTGTCACTGAGGTTATGGACAGAATGTCCTCTGTATCTTTCACAGCCAATGGATCATAAAGAAGAGTCTGACAGGGTTACAGCAGCTGTTGCACGGACCACTGCTCTTACGGCCTACACAAGCTGCTCTGTGAAGATGACTAATTATATTTTCGGAATTATTTATAAATGTTTTTTCTCCCAGGGATGGTGGCAACTCTCTGCAGATGAAGTCTCCGGAGCAATCTGGTCCCAGAAGGCAGTGCTGGTGCTGTTTCTACGGGGTAGCGGGGCGGTATAGTCCCTGGATGTTTTACAAGCTGCTAATGAACAGAGCGTCACAGCAGTTAACATTGTCTGATTACTGAGTGTGTGTTTTTTTAATTCTTTGGTAGTTGTTGTTCATGGTGCGGCAGTGATGTCTTCATCAGGCTGTCAAGACGGAAGCGCCTGCAGCTGTGGCGGACGACCCCCCTCCCTCCCTTCACACACACACACGCACCCAGAGCCTGTCACACTGCTTGTTTCCATGGCACTCCTTCAGGCAGCACCACAGGCAGACTGTCGGTGTGTGTGCAAGGACCCATACAACCTGTTTTTCTCTCTGCAGACGCTCTGATGTTCAGCCCCAGAGCAGGCATCAAACTAGCAGAAAGCCCGCCATGCTGCTCGTTGTGCATGGCAAATACTGTGTCTTCATTTGAATGGGCCGCTACTCATAGTTATACGTGTCCCTTGGCCTCCTGTTCGGGAACATTGCAGTAGGTCAGAGTCAACTTGACTCATGGCTGTCTTACATGTGCTCTTTCCACAAGTGTGTTTTTGCTTGTCCTTTGCCTTACAGTATTTTGTGATGCCAGTGACGACAGCGAGTGATAGCAACCGTGGAACCAGGAAATACTGTTTGGCTGCTCAATGTAAGATTGCTAAGATAACATTACATCTTCAGTAACAATAAAATAAGTTAATGTTGAGTATGTAATTTATTTTTAATATTAAGTAGGGATGTCAAAGTTAACGCAGTAATAACGCGTTAACGGAAACGTTTCCTTTAATAGCACCATTTTTTTTTTTGATGCGCGATTAACGTGCGCATGTCCTCTTTGATCCTCGGCCCACACCATAGTTTGAGAAAGTAGTGGTGACTGTGGAGCCACGAGCGGGAACAAATATTGAGCAGAAATGGGCAAAGGAAAGGGTATTTTGATTGGCAAATTTACCATCAAAGCCCTGGCAGATGGCTCTCACAATGAGACCAAAGGTATTTGTAGCTACTGTTGCTGTGATTAGAATTGACACACAGTACGTCGACTTGCCAGAGAGAAACAAGAAGGTGCTGAAGCACTGCCAGTGTTTTTTTATTGTCATTTATACAGTGCTACCTTGGCATACGAGTGTTTTATTTAGATGCAAACTTTATCTCGGCTGATTTTTTGCATTGAACTGCAAGCTAAAATTTATATACGAGCTGCTAGTTAACGGCAGGCATAGCCGAGGACAGCTTTTTGGGGGCTTTTGTCAATGTGACCATGGCTTAGGTAGCATTAACAGCGCACTATTTAGTCATCAACACATAAGTAAAACATACGTACATTATAGCAATTAAATTTATCTTACTTAATATGTATTGTGTACAACTATGACAGAAACAACATGAAATTAAAAGCGCTAAATGAATACAGACCTACCATCCACCAGTACGAGCCTGGACTTTGTGTTCCAGAGAGGTTGTGTACCGAACAAATATGCACATTAGCACTCAATAAGGTAATCAAATCCTACCTTTCTGCATTCACACACAGTATCAGCATTTGGGACCAAATAGGAGGTGAATGCAAAAGGGGAAAATACAGTATAGTAGTCTATCTGTGTAGCGTGGGACAATATTAGAAGGTGCTTTCAAGGACCGTCAAAGTGGGACAAAATGCCGCTCGCCTTAAACGTGCAAAAACTGGGGGAATTCTAAAGGTATATGAGTTTATTAATAAAATAATGTCCTATATTTCCAAAATGTTATGTAGTTATTGTAGTTGCGTATCAAATCATTTACCACAAAGAGATTTACATCCCTACTTATTACAGATAAAAACGTATTTCTATCTGTGATTAAATGTGAAATGTTAAATGTTAACTATGGACGAAATGTGATTAATCACAATTAACTATTTTAATCTTTTGACAGCTCTAATATTAAGTAATACCACACAGGGATGAACTTCTTTCTACATTTGTATGACAGATACAATGTCCTTCCTTAAATCCTACTCCGATGTTGTGTTTTATTTTTAAATAGTTTTTTAATATAGTGGTTAACTTATTTTTACTCTTGTATGACAGTTCATAAAGGATTTATGTGGTCAGTGGTGGACTTTTGGGGCCTAAGGCGAACATAGCCAGGGGCCGTCTTCATATGCCACAAAAAAGCAGGAAAGGCAGCCTCAAAGGCCCTATCAAAATATAACCTCGCACTAAACTAATACGAGGTGAACAGAATGACAGAATAAAGTTTCAGATATTAAACCAGTGTATGTCAAAATGCCAGATATTTATTTTTGACCAAAAACAATCCACATGTGTGCATGTGTGTGCTGCAGAGAGAAGGAGAAAGAGACTGTATGTATTGAGGGTGAAGATGAACAATTACAATGGAACAAAAGCAATTACTAAACAATACATGGCAACAGTCATAACTACTGTACACACAGTGCGCTCACGGCATCAAACTCTGCCGACTGGAACTCGGCTCACAATCCGCGGTAGTTAGCGCCGGCTTGTTTACATTTTTTCTAACAACTTTGTAAAAAATCTCGAGCTCTTTGATAATGAGGCAATTTTTTTTTTTTTTGGCATCCTATCGTCGTTTCCTCTTCTCGGACGTGCGCCGGTAAGTTCGCTTCATTTTATGTAGCTTCATATTTAGCTTCTCACAAACGCACGACTTCTTCGTCTTCAATGTTTAATGGCGACTCGCAAACCAACTTAAAGGCACCTTACCGCCACCTACTGGACTGGCCCACATAAATTCCTGGCTGCTCAGTCTTTCGTCGTCATGAACAGTCAGTTGTAGTGTGGGGGAGAGGGTGGAAGCTAATACCAATTTAGCTCTCAGATGCCTTTCTGTTTTGTTTTGTTATTTGTTTAGTATGCTAACATAATTATACATGAACATAGTTGGGGGTGCTGCTGGCTGTGGTTGCCCTGGCCCGTGCTGGTTGGGGCGAGGGCAGCTGGTTGGAGGCCTAAGGCAATTGCCTACTTTGCCTTAATGGTAGATCCGCCCCTGATGGTGGTGACAGTTTGACCCCGGAACGGATGAATTCACTTTACATTATATATAGATATTATTTCTTACAAATATGAACATCTGACCAGTTTATATGCTGCTTTTCATCAGGACAAAACCTACTTTGACTTTACTTCCATATGTCGTACACATCGTCAGTGTGTTGTTTCTTACCAAAAAGACTATGGACGACTAAAATCCTGATTGATGTACAGTGTGACTATAAGTGAGTAGAAATAAACATATAAATACATAAATAAAAAGCTAGTGCTGGTAATAAATACATCTCTGATAGTGACAGTCAATCCTGAGTATTGTTATCTCTGACTTTTGATACAACTCTCATATTGATCATATTGATTAGATGGTGCAGGTGTACCTAATGAAGTGTTCAATGCGTGTAGATTTTGAACACTAGCATTGGGAATAGAGGAATAACGGTAAGACTGAGATAACAAAGGAGACAAATAGTCACTAATAACAGTTGTCACCAAGCCCAGTTGACTAATATTTCACTTTAGGGTACGCAGTACACAGCGGAAGCACAGCACAGCCCAGCAATAACTCTTCAGAGCATCAGCAATAGACAATGGCCTTTTTAAGAGCTGAAATTAAATCATTGGCCTTTAAAAGCACCTCTCTGAGGGGCACCGCACATTAATAAATTCAAGTGATTTTCGCTTTAATATTATTCTGAGTGCATTAAAATGAAGACAACAGCTGGGATGGTGCCCACATCCCGGAAGCTTTGCTTGGGCCAAAGAGTGCTGCTGTGGGATGCAAAGCAATGGCTGTGCCAGGATCAGAGGTTGTTGACATGAGGATACTGGATTGTCTCTCTCAAAGACACAGCCACTTGGGATACACTTGCAGCCCAGTAGAAAACAGAAGCTTATTAGCTTTGACTACCACTGCAGTAAAAAAAAAAAAACAGCAAATGAAGTGTTTGCAAGCCTCCTATGTGTCAGGAAACAATACAAAGAATAATTGAACCCCATATTCCCTTCTAATTAACAGTGTTATAACGCAACGTGACTCTCCGCCTCCTGAGGAAAGAGCGCCGTATTTTGTTTGATGAATCGGCCCAAGCCGCGGCAAGTCTCGGCAGCGCTCTCGGCCCAAGGGAATCAGGTACCATTAGAGACGTGAAAGGATATGCTTTTTGTCTCGGCGCACAAGCATGCAAAAGTGTTCAATATTAATAGGCTTTCATCAAGGACACAATTAGGACACCTCTATTTGACACATTCTATAGGTTGGGGATGAATATGGATATGCGAGGTCCCAAGGAAGGGAGTGCACTGATGGAATAACAAAGTGAAATCCTCCGCAGCAGGAAGCAAGCACAAACACTGACAGTCTGGGACCTGATTTACGTTGATCCAATGTGAACCCGAAAGAAACAAGAGACTAAAAGTGGATTATTAGTAGTTATCCATAATTCACAGCCAGGGGCTACTTGTATATTTTTACATATTTGCATGTCATGCAGTTATTACAAATAAGACTTGTATGGAAGAGCGATAGAGAGTTGTTTCCACCAAGCGGTACACTTTGGTTTTGTTCAGTAACTTCCTGCGCTTTCCCATGGTCAGAATTTGTAACAGTTTTAATCCTGGCCCGTACAAAAATATAAAATTTGGGATTGGTTTACGAAAGATGCACCTGCAAAATGGGAATAACGATGCGCACCGTACCAGTTTTTGTTTGTTTTCCAATTGGATGCCAACCACAGTGGTTTGGTTATCGCAAGGGTGGAGCGAATTACACTACAGTCTGTTGACTGGTTGACAGAGAATTATAACACCTTGCCCTAATACGAATGGGAGGACCACAAAATGTATAGTGGACCATGTCAAATTGATCATACCTGATGTACAATTGGGACTTATACGAGCATTTACCAGAAAAATGCCAACATGAAGACATTTTTTGTACTCGGCACGCATTTTCACTGCGCTCACGTCAGATACTTTGTCAACTGCCTAACACACAGAGTTAAGCCAAAATTACGTCGTGCGCTTCAGTGCATCGGCACCGGAACACAATAGTGCATGGACAACACGGGGACTAAAGTGCTTCAGGTAATACTGCTCCAACGTGGACAAAAGGACAGACAGAGTTGTTCATTGTTTTGTGTGTGATATATGAACACAGATGTAAATTTGTGTGATACCAACTGAAGTGTGATCACAATTGTGTGCCGTATTGCAGAATATAATTGATTTGTTTATACCATGTTTGTATAATTTAAAAAAGCGTTTTATTTTGTACACAAGGGGGGTAGTAATGAGCACTCGCCAGCAGGGGGCAGGGTGGCGGCTCGACTGGCTCCAGGTGCATTGTGAGTTGTCTGCTTCCTCTTTCTGCTTAGCAAGACCATGGACAGACGAAGTTGGCTGTGCCTCATTAATATATCCTGTTTTCAGGTGGGTGCAACACTAAATTGAGCCATGTCACTAAATGTCATATGAATATGAAACGTTTGGACGCACAATGATGAGGCTGTTATTAATATACGAGGAATTATAGGTATGTAAAGGGAGCAGTGCAACGTTCGCACGCTGCGACGCCATCTTGTGCCAGTTAGTCAAGTTTAACAGAGTCAAATTGTTAGTTTTGTGGTATAGGACTCTCGTATTGAACGAAATGTTTATTTCAAATAATACAGTGGTTAAAAGGAAAGTTATAACATGTAATCTCATGCATTGTTTTGAGGAGTAAGCAATTCAAGGGAAAAGAAAATTAAACTGATGCACTTGAGAACCATATGTGAATGGTAGTAGAAGCTATGCTTTATTGCAAGCTAACATAATACAATGTTGCGATTGTTTATTGTACATTTGCTTCGTTGCGTCAAACAAAATCTAGCTCAGGAAATGTGCTGAATGTGTAATGTGATGCTGAACTTATTTATGCTGAACTAAGTTGAATGTGGGTTAATGAATGTATTGGAAACAGTGAAAGAAGAGAGGATTTAATGTGCAGATGTTTAATAAACGTCCTCTCTTTCTGCTCAGCAAGACGATGGACAGACGTGGAGTTGCTTGTGTCGCATTCATATATCCTGTTTTCGGAGAGGGCATTTAAGCCGTCTAATGATGCCAGGCGGTACTTGCAACATTTGATGATTGTGTTGTACATTAAGGTTGTTTAAATATAATAAGATTTCATTTCTATTATGTCCTAAATGAGAGTTTAGGACAGAGTCTTCTTCCTGTATGTGGTACTGTCACGAATTAGTGCTTTCTGAGATGTAATTTGTTTCCTAACTGGGTGCAATGACTATTATATTGTATATGTAGTTACTTATGTTCTATTATTTAGAACGGTTGTGTGCACAGACCATAAAGGCCGTCATTGTTCGGCTTGTAGGACATTATTTCTTGTGTGTATAAGACTCGTTCATACAGCTGAACCTCTTTTCCTCTGATTTCTGCAATAAAACTCAGGGTTGTAAAACATCTATTATTTCCAGCCGCAGTAACACTCCCTCCTTCTCGTAAATTACTACCATTCACTGGCGATGATGGACGCTAACAAGCTAAAGTAGGCAATGAGAATTGTGGTTGCGTGTCCATTTGTGGCCGGTGGCTTGTTTGTTTTCTTCGGCCTGTGGTACAACAACCACAAAAACAGCAAAAATTATGTTATTTCTTATGATAAAGCTATACTGGTGCTATACGATAGCTATCAATATCCAGTCTACACACGCGTACTGTTACTAAATGCAAAGTGAAGGTGTGATGATGGTTGAACTGGATGTGAGGACACTAATGACAAAAGTACTTCCTCCTCCAGGCTGGGCCACATGACGACACTGGAGAGTCCTGTAGCAACACAAGCACTTCTATCAGGCCCCATTAAGCAGAGCGGCTAATTATCAGCTCCTGCATAGGCCTTCATGCTCTCAGGCAATGCATGCAAAACTCTCATTTCTCATCCCAAACATAAAAATGCATGCAGGGGAAAAACTGCTGGATCAATTAGAAAAGAGAAAAGATTACAGCAGAGTAATTACACTGGATGTTTTAACTCAAGCTCTGTGATGACTCTTTAGGGAGTCCAGTGGCGGAAACACCACAATATACCCTGTGAAGTTTATTATTTATTTGTTCGTACCTTTTTTGACACTCTACCTGCCTTTACAACGATATCACTCATAGAAAGCAGGTTATTAACTCTTTATACATCATTGATAAGCATATAGAGATTACTTCGAGTTTTCAGCAATAACTGAGGGCTCACTTTTTGGAAAGGACGTTATGATTTTGTCTAATGGTATACATAAGCTTTAACAAACTAGGTCAGGGGTCACCAACGTTTTTTCTTGCGAGAGCTACGTTTAGAAAATGAAAATGGCCACGAGCTACTCATTTTTGTAGAAATGATTTTCATACCTTATTTCAACCCAAACAAATCAAATGTGCTTGTTTTACCAAAACAGTCACAAAATGCTGGTATCCACAACTCACATTTTATTTTAGTGTTCTCACATTATTAACTGAAAACGTGAATGCAAAGCAGGCCTGTGGGCGCCTCATGTGGTCGTGGGGGGACTACCTGGTGCCCGCGGGCACTGTGTTGGTGACCCCTGAACTAGGTCATAAATACCGTTGGGCATCGTTTGAATTTGAACGATTCCGGTTTCGATTCCTTGTTTCGATTCAGGTTCTTAACGATTCTCGATTCTGGTGCTTTTAAAAGGCAGGGTCATAAAAGTTTGCATGGTTTAAATGAGGGCGCTAACCATAGTACTTTTTGATGAAATATCTGAATTTCTCAATGAATTGTTTAATGATATAAACTTTTTTTTAATCAACTTTACTATGAATGTCTTACAGGGCTAATTTCAACCAGTACAAAATATCAAACCATTCAGCTTGAATGTAGGGTGTATGGCTAGGGTTATTTGGTTTGGTTTTACACTTTCACAAAAGATGTTTACTTTTGAAAAGTAGAACAATTTGTTTGCTATTTTTTATGACCACCAAATTTTGTACACAGGATGTAGCCCAGAGCGCTCTTATTTTGAAGGCCGGAAGTGTGTTGTGTGAGTTGAAAAGGTCCCTTGACCTTTGCTAACAGAGAGGGACTGTGGAAATGATGAATTTGCGTAGCCACAGCCATAGCTCCCGTCCTTTATTTACACCAAACTTCCACATCAGCTAGCATCCTGAAACCCTGGGTTACATTGTCATGAGACAGGTGTGATTTATTGACTTCCCTGATCCTGATTGCTTTGAGAAAGTCTGACGTAGCTCATCAAAGACGAGGTACTCTGCTATTTCTGCACTATGAATGTGTGCACATTAATCATGCTGATCTTGCAACCTCCTTTGCATGATATCATTGTGTTGCAAATGTTGCACTGGGCGGACCGCGCTTTTTTATGAATTTAAGACAACATTTTTTAGATTCTTCTTCACTGGTGCTTGCCGGCTTCTTCTTCATTGGTTTTCGCAGCTATTTCTTCCGATCGTTGAAATGGGCATCGGAACTAGGAATGGAAATAAAAACATTTGAATGATCCCAGGAGAATTGCACCGTTACTCCCGGTTCCCGCCCTAAACCTAGTAATAACTCATATACTATAAACCTTACAGGCTTTTAAAGTTGTTTTTAACTCCGAGTGTCAGAACAGTTTAAAATATGTTTATGTTATGTGTCATTATTGTGGTTGTAGTTTGTAGGGCTGTTGTGTAACTGTACTGCATCATATAGGGAGCTGCCAATGTGTAGGTTGCCTCATTTAGCTACATGTTCAAGGCTGTTTACAGTTTATGTTGAGGCGTCCCCTGTCGTGCCTCACCCACACGAGGGATCACCACCAGCACCAAAGAGCTTGAATGCGTCGCTGGCTCCAGCTCCACGCTGTTTGTCAAAGTAATTTACTTAATTAGTCACGATGTGCGCTGATTGAAATAGTATTTACCAATTTACATCATCAGGCTGTGCCCGCGTTGCAGTTGACTGGCTGTCATGGATATAATGCAAATGTTCCTCAACATGAAAACAATCAGAGGTTTTTTAATGTGGGATTGCGCTCCTCTTGTTTGTAATAACAAAAACAGATGTTTCTTAAACAGTCCTCTAAAGCCGTTCTCTCTGTATTAACTACACAGTGCTTGGTGGAATATTTGAATTGACTACAGTATGTGCACGCACACACACATTCACACGCACACATACATGCATCCCTCACTTTGTTTGGTGCACCCCGCTGAGTTAGTTTGATATAAGTTCCCAGAAATGCATAATAACGTGAACGCACACACACATACTTGCATCTCTAGCTTGGTTTGGTAGAGACCAACTTTTAGGTCCTCATAAAAGTATTTCCCCACTTTGGGAGTATGCTAACATTCATGTTCCCAGAAAGTAATAATAATAATACAACGTCCACGGAAACACACCCAAACAAACAAAGTGATGCTAGACTTTCACATTGTTTAGTGAGGACCAACATTTACTTCCTCAGAAAGAAATGATCCCCTCTGAGTGTGCCAGATTCATGTTCCCAGAAAGTATGAGTAACATACACACACACAAACCTTGACTTGATTGCTAGAAACCAGCTTTTGGGTCTGCATGAGGGAAGGATGGTCCCCACTTTGTGAGTACAGTGGAACGTTGGTTAGCATCCAACCCAGTTAGAGTGTTTTTCGATTAACATAAAGAATTTATGCCACAATTTTACCTCGGTTTGCGTGCTCCGGTTAGAGTAGAATATGCTGCACAAACCTGTTGTGTTATTAATACAGTGCATGAGTCCAACTGTATTCTTAATATATTTCTTATCAGAAAACGTCCTTCCGTGTTGGCATCCTATTACCTAGTTAACAAAATGGCAACCAGACATCAGCTATGTCGCCTGTCTATGGTGTCATCTGCGGTTGACTATCAAAAATGAGTCAGCAACATGTTTTATACCAGGGGTCACCAACGTTTTTCCTTGTGAGAGCTACTTTTACAAAATGAAAATGGCCAAGAGCTACTCATTTTTGTAACATTTATTTTCAGAGCTTATTTTAAACCCAAACAAAGCGAATATGCTTGTTTTACCAGAACATTAACAAAATGCTGGTGTCCACAACTCACATTTTCTATTTCAGAATACATTTCTTTCTACTGTTCTTTCATTATTAACTGAAAACCTGAATGAAAAGCAGGCTTGCAGGCACCTCATGTGGTCGTGGGGGACTACCTGGTGCCCGCGGGCACCATGTTGGTGACCCCTGTTTTATAGTTTTACATGCATAAAACTATTCTAAATACAGTGGTGTGAAAAAATGTTTGCCCCTTCCTGATTTCTTATTTTTTGCATGTTTGTCACACCTTAAATGTTTCAGATCATCAAACAAATTTAAGTATTAGTCAATATTAGTCAACACAACTAAATGCAAAATGCAGTTTTTAAATGAAACTTTTATTATCAAGGGAAACAAATCCAAACCTACATGGCCCTGTGTGAAAAAGTGATTGCCCCCTAAATCTAATAACTGATTGGGCCACCCTTAGCAACAACAACTGCAAGTCTTTGTGAAAACTTGCAATGAGTCTCTTACAGCGCTGTGGAGGAATTCTGTGCCACTCATCTTTGCAGAATTGTTATAATTCAGCCACATTGGAGGGTTTTCCAGCATGAGCTACCTTTTTAAGGTCATGCCATCTCAATAAGGATTCAGGTCAGGGCTTTGACTAGGCCACTCCAAAGTTGTCATTTTGTTTTTCTTCAGCCATTCAGAGGTGGACTTGCTGGTGTGTTTTGGATCATTGTCCTGCTGCAGAACCCAGATTTGTTTCAGCTTGAGGTCACGAACAGATGGCCAGACATTCTCCTTCAGGATTTTTTGGTAGACAGCAGAATTCATGGTTCCGTTTATCACAGCAAGTCTCCCAGGTTCTGAAGAAGCAAAGAAGCCCCAGATCATCACACTACCACCACCATATTTGACTGTTAGTATGACATTCTTTTGTTGAAATTCGGCGTTACTTTCACGCCAGTTGTAATAGGAAACACACCTTCCAAAAAGTTCAACTTTCGTCTCATCAGTCCACAAAGTATATTCCCAAAGGTCTTGGGGATCATCAAGATGTTTTCTGGCAAAATTGAGAAGAGACTTAATGTTCTTTTTGTTCAGCAATAGTTTTTGTCTTGGAAGTCTGCCATTCAGGCCGTTTTTGCCCAGTGTCTTTCTTATGGTAGAGTCATGAACACTGACCTTAACTGAGGCAAGTGAGGCCTGCAGTTGTTTGGCTTGATGTTGTGGGGTCTTTTGTGACCTCTTGGATGAGTCGTCGCTGCGCTCTTGGGGTCATTTTGGTTGGCTGGCCACTCCTAGGAAGGTTCGCCACTGTTCCATGCTTTCGCCATTTTTGATAATGGCTCTCACTGTGGTTTTCTGGAGTCCCAAAGCTTTAGAAATGGCTTTATGACCTTTTCCAGACTAATAGATCTCAATTAATCTCAGTTAAGTTAAGTTTTTAGCAGGGGGAGCAATCACTTTTTCACACAGGGCCATGTAGTTTGGATATTTTTCTCCCTTAATAATAAAAAGTTTCATTTGAAAACTGCATTTTGTGTTCAGTTGTGTCATCATTGACTAATATTTAAATTTGTTTGATGATCTGAAACATACAAGTGTGACAAACATGCAACCAAAAAAAAGAAATCGGGAAGGGGTCAAACACTTTTTCACATCACTGTAAATGGCGGATGAAAGGGATAAATGAACATTTCAGGGTACTTTTACCTTCATTGAACACGTGGCTGTTCCTATGGACACGATGTGGCAGTGAGACACCACACGGACACCATTGTCCTGTTTTGTCTTTTGTCAAGTTATTTCTTAAATAGTGTTTCTCACCTTCGTTATCAAAATGCTGGCACTTGCAACATTCTTCGGCTCCATTTTGGGTTATTGAGGTGAGAAACACCATTGAACTGAAGAAAAAACCTATGGCAAAACAGGGAGGTGAAATTAATCTTGAGTAACGTTTGATCTTTTCTTGATTCATGATTTCATGCAGGATATTGTAGGGAAAAAAAGACATAAAAACAGGAATATCTTGGTTTTATTGAGTGGCTCTGATATGAACTGCAATTGCATCCTGTAAAATGATTTGCAATGGAAGTCTTTATTGATGTGCGGTTGGCAAGATACACACACAATTTCTGCTACAAAGATAATATTGACGAAGTACAGTGAAATTGGAAATCCAATAACAACAGCTACCTTTTGTGTCTGCCGCCGTCACGCTCGTTAATTCGCTTGGGAAGCGCCTCTAATGCCTTCTGCTTTGCTTCTAACACACACCAACTGCACAGCAAGAAGCTAGGCTATAGTTATGGGGCCAAATCATTCTACGTGAATAAAATGTGAATTATGTGTTGATATCCAAAAATCATGTGATGTCCAAATATCACGATTGTTATCACAGACATGAATGTTTTATTTGCCGCTATTTTTTGGGAACTTTAACATCGTGCAGTTATCTTTTTACATGTTTTTTATGATGGGGCAGGTGATTGAACAGTGCAAAAAATAAGCAGGTTTTGAGTGCACCTCAACTGTAAATTTTGACCCCCTTTTCAGGTTTTTAGTCAGCAAGTTGGAAGAACATGTGATATATTAAAAAAAAGAGAAAGTATGAATACTGAACATGCACAGGTTCCCATGTGGAAAAATTGGTCTCCATGTGGTGTGATACCAGATTCATGTTCCCATAAAGTAGTAATAACACACACACACACACACACACACATCTTGACTTGCATCACTTATTTTGGTGGGGTCCAATGTTTAGGTCCCCATTAAAAAGAAAAGGTCCCCACTTTGTATGATATCAGGTTCATGTTCCCAGAATGTAGTAATAAAGTGCACACACACACACACAGAGGGAGGGAGAGACATCGTTTATTATTTCCAATAGGCAAATGAAAAAGAATGTCTATAGTGCTTTAAGCAAGCAGCAAGAGACCAATTAGCAAGTATCTCAGTATTCAATTCCTCCATTGCTGTACTTGGAGCGAAGTAGGGAGGGGTGATGGGGGTGATGTAGGAGGGGGGAGGAGTTAGAGGCTTGCAGACAGGAAGAGAGAAAACAAAGCAATCACCTCTCAGTGCTTGCCCTCCTCTCCCCTCTCCTCCACAGCTCCAATTATGGGCTCCTCTGGCCACCATCAGTATGCAGCAGGGCCGCTCCTCTCCTCCACTCGCCCCGGGCCATTGAATATGTTACCTCCACTATGGGGGCTCAGGGCTTAGGGGCACGACGCACCCTAACCCCCCTGGATAATTTGGGATTCCTGCTCCTGCCTCGGAGAGGTGAAAACAAATAAAACAACTTAGATGAATAAAGTGAGATAAAAATAAAATAAGGTTGCCGTGCGAATAGCCAGAGATCTTCTGATTTATTGATTTGCTCATTCTTCCACTTATTATTTGTAAATCATTACTGGTCCTCCGCAAGCCACCCACACCTCCATCCGGCGGAGAGAGTGAGGATGTCTTTCACGCAGGAAAAAGTTTGGGGAAAGCACATAAAGTATAGTTTTTAAAAGTTAGCAGTTTAGATTTACAGCATTAACCATTTATAAGACACTGACTCTGGGATATTATTGTAGTCCTTTAGACTTTTTTAAATGAGTAAAATGTCATTTTTCATGAAATTATTGATATTATATTGAAATTGTTACATTGACGCACGTGTATATTACAAACATTATACAAAAACTTGAAACAATGTAGATTATGGAGTGACATGCGGTGAGGTTCTTGGCTGGTAAGGCACTGACTCCTTTAGAATTTTTAAATGTTGATACAGGTTAACCTGATACAGGTTAACCAAAAAATGAGGAGAATAATTCACTTTGATTAAAAAAAAGTTTTCAAAATGTTTTCAGATACTTACACCGATTTATTTATGTATTTATTTGTAAAATGATGTTCTTAACTTTTACAAAGTACATTTTACAAGACATTTCTATGTATTCTATTGTCTGATTAGCAAGAACAATGATGTCCCACTTACATTAAAGACATTGCACAGGCTGTAGAAAGTCATGGTGTCTAATAAATGTTTCTGCAACGTTATATTATTGGCCACAAGCTGACAAACAGAAACTGTCGGGCGCCATGAGGTGGGAATAGGTGGGGCCTGCGCACTAAGCCAAGAAGCCTCACTCACGGTGCCCTCACTTTACGATTTTTACTTTAGAAAATGTTAAAAACGATTGGAATCCATCCATCTTCTATGCCGCTTCTTCTCGATTGGAATCATATAGAAAATACATTTATAATACAGTTCAGTGGACAGATATTAATATTTATATTGTCTTATTCGTTTTTGTATTTTTCATCAGCACGTAACTCATATTATGTACATTAATTACAAATTTCCAATGCAAAATGAGCACCTGTACGACCTTAATAAACATAAGAAATGCACGATGGGGACACACTACACTGCATTTTAGGTCTTAACGAATGGAAAAAAAAAATGTCGAACTGTTGCCATCAGAATATTTTTACAGGCAATTTTAAAAGTAGCATATTTAAATAAATGCAGATTCTGTCACACAGAGATTCTGCAAACCTGTTGCATCACAGCCTTAATACAGATTCAGCATATATTTGCGTGTGCCTGTCACACATAACCAAGCATTGCCATAACTATGTGTACCTTTACACGGCCACTCTGGTGTAACGTATATAAATACTTCCTTTCAACACAACAGGGCAGAAGAACTGAGTTTTGGGTGTTAAACCTCATTTGTAGCACTTGTGAATACGCAGCACGTGTGAATACGCTTTCACAGACTACTTCTGATGCTATTTTTAGCATTTACACAGGAATTCTAACACGATCCCTTTTAAAAACTTCAATTTTTGAGACTACTTTTCTTATATTTCGGTTTCTAGGCTTCAAAAATGATGTAATGTGAACAAACAGCAAAAACAACACATTTATAAACACACATTTAGAAATCCGCCTCTTAGACATAGTATCCTCTTTCACACAGAGATCGGGCAAACTTGCTGCATGAGCGGCGTAACAGAAGATACAACATTTGCTGTATTATGTAAATTATAATTATATAAATTACTCCAGTCCCGGCATTTGCGAATACGCTTTTACACAGAAACTACCTCAGAAGCTATAATATTTGTGGCTTACTACTTGATGTAACATTAGGTCTTCTCTTTTGGAAGAAAAAGCCCAAGAAAAAGCTAAAGTCTTTGAATGAATTTCAAATCGCAAGACCTCGGTGGACAGAGGTTCCACAGTAAAGCGCTTGTGGTGAAAGAAATCCTGCTAAACTGCCATGAGGGCCGCACACAACAGTGCTGAAATGCTAAGAAGCAAAGTGGAAGCAGTGGCGTGAAAAAACAGATCTTCCACTTCACCGTACAGCTGGAGGAGCTTAAAAACCCCAACGTGGTCTGATGACTCTAACGTGGCACCCAAAACTGCTGGCTTTTCTTCAAAGTGACATACACGCCTGTTTAATATGCTCGTGTTTGTCCAAAAACAGTTGGTGGAAAGGATGAATAGGGGAGCTAAAGTAGCGTTGAATCAATTCTCAAACATGTCTCCCTCGCACGAGTTTGGCTTTCTTCAACATTTTGTTACGTTATGATCCTTTGTTGGCCTGCTGATGTTTAAATCTGCAGCTCAGATGATTTTTATACCCTGATATTGTCAAATAATAAATATGATCTATAATATGTTGCAGGCCGAGCATGATGTCATGTGGAAGGTGAGGTAATCCACTTAGAGTGATTAAGGGGCCCTTCTTTTGTCTTTCTCCCCTCGCAGAGCACGCCACAAATTCCGAGCTCAAGGCTGTAATGAAGGACTCGTCCATAACGGTAATGACAGCCAAATATTCTACATGTGAAACAAACCACATACAAGCAGGAATGTGACAAGCTCATAAGGTATCATCTGATGACAATGTAAGATTAATGAGGGTCCATTGAGTGCTAAAGAGCAGAGCTCAAAGAGGCACCTGCTCCTCTAATCATTCTCATGTGGACTCCCTGCTGACACACTAACCTGCTGCTCCTCACCAATAGGAGATCTGCCTCCCACATCCTCAAACACTTTCCAAGGACCGCTGGATTACCTTTCTAATTTGGCCCACATGTTACCGTTTCTTCCCCCAACTCACTCGCTCTGCTTCATCTCATTCCCACCTGCTAGATGACCCGAGGACCAAAGAGCCACACTCTCATTTGGTTCCCCCTCGTTCAAAGTAAAAGCCCTCGTCTTTGAATCTGCACCTTTCTCGTTGGAAATTACCTCTGCCAAGCACAGGAGCTCAGAGGTGAGAGGTATTGTTTTGCTTGATGAAAACTACACAGCCAGGTGCCATAAAACGTTGGGTGCCATGGAAGAAGCCATTATGTTGGTTCTGAACGTCATTCTCCATAAACCAGGACGTAGCTTGTTAACTAACAAACACACAAAAACAAACAGAAATACAGTCCTCCATGCTTTCATTAGCACTTTTCATCTTTTCAATAGTGGATCTCATTCCAACCCTGAATCAAAATAGGTTCGTCCGGCCGTCTGATATCATCCTTCATCAACCAAGAAGTAGCCAGCTAGCCAGCAAACAGAGAGACAAACCAACAGCTCTTTGAGTCACAATACGTCCCTCCCACACCTAAGGAACAAACACATGGACAAACACATGCAGCATCACTTTTGTAAGACACATTTTCTGTTTATTGGGTCGCAATGGAATGGTTCTCCCCTAATCATGAATGAATAATGGTACAATCCTGTGTCTTAAGCCTGCGAACACATGGGTGGACAAACAAAAGAACACATTTACAGCAGAACTTCGGTTTTTGAATGCCCCCGTTTTTGTTGGGCCCGGGGACCCAACAAAGAAAACTGACAAACAAAAAAAAAAAAATGACAGCAAGAATGGAAACTAGCAGTAGTACAAGAATAAAGTCAAAATATTAAGAGAAAAAGTCATCTAAAGAGAAAAAGTCATAATTTATGAGAGTAACGTAACATTTTGAGGAAAAATAACATAATTTTAATAGAATAAAGTTGAAATACTAAAGAGAAAGGAAGTTATAATCTTATGAGAAAGAGACAAAATGAATAAAGTTGTAATTTTTGGAAAATTAAATTGTGGAAAAAAAGTTATACTGTTCCAAGAATAAAGTCAACATATTATGGGAAGAAAGTCAGAGAGCTGAAATAGTTGGAAAATACAAAAAAAACACCAACAGCAGAAAAACAGGAAGAAAAACAGCTCTAATTTTATGAAAATACACTAAGTCCCCAACTAACAAACACAATTGGTTCCAGACGACCGTTCTTATGTCAAATTGTTCTTAAGTCGGGTAAAAGGTAATATTACCAATGATATAGGTACTACATGTACATGTATACATATACAGTATATGCGTATGTATGTAAATATGAGTTTGGATGCAGTAGTAATATTAAACAAGGATAATTATTGAAAAAAACAATAATAAAAATGATATAATAATACGTAATGATAAATGTTATTTACCTTTGAAGAGGAGTGGCCAAGCATACGTCGTTGTGGTAGAGGAGGAGGAGATATTGAAAAAAAGGACAAATCGTCGTCGTTAGACTCTTCTAAAAGAGGTAGTGTTCTGTGGGTGGTGTAGAATTAAGCAGGCCGATTAACTCTTCATAAACTTTAATCACACGCTCTGTCCGGGTTGTCCTTTATCTCCCCAGCGTCTAACTCTTCCTCTGTTGGTCCCATTAGCAGTGTCACAGTGCCCTCTACTGGTCAAGCATGTACAGTAGCAGTATAAATACTGATTGAGCGACTACAAGGCAAAATAAAATAAAATATAGACCAGTCGGCTTGTGTTCGTATCCGCGAATGTTCGCTAGTCGGATGTTGGGGACCTAGTGTATAGTCATAATGTTAAGACAAAAAAGTTGTATTCTAACAAGAAAACAAGGGAAACGAGTTATAATATGAGAATGGAGTCAAGATATTATACAAATAAAGTATTTCTCTGGCAAGAAAATAAAATGTACAAATATTATTTAAAAAGAAAGTTGAAATATTTGGAAAATACAAAAACAACAGCAAAAATGGGAAAAAAGGAGCAAAGTTCATACTAATAATATTCCTTTTCACCTATATCACAAAGCTGAGATGCATTTTTTGATTTAGCATCATCTACATGACAAAATATCAAAGTGGCCCTTGCATCCTTTCATTTTTCAGTAAAAAGTGTAGACAGCCCTGATTGACACAATATTATGGCATCCTGTAAGGTAACTCAAATGAGAATGTTACACAAACTAGTTCATTTGTATCATTCCCAAAAAGTGATGTTAAATGTTCATTTATTCCTTTCATTTGTTGTTTATATACATTTATAAGCATTTTGAATTGTTTTTGCATGTAAAACTACAACAGCTCTATATAAAAAGTCTTTTTCTTAGTCTTTCTTCATTCTTGGGTGTCTGGAATGGATTGGATTTACATTGTTTCCCATGGGAAAATTGTTTCTGTTTTCATACATTTTGGCTTTAGACGGACCCTTTGGAACGGATTAATCCTAAAAAAACGAGGTTCCGCTGTATTTCACCTTTGGTAGGATTTATTTGCTCTTTTTGAAACTTTTGTAACTGTTTTCACTAGAATACAGATGGCAGAACACCTTGTTGGCTCCATTAACCAGAAAGTAGCCTGCTAACAAACTAACACTACTCTCCACTATTTTTTCATTGTTGTTTACAGGTCAACCATGTCTCATTTTACTTATCATGGTATTAATTTGTTTCACGTTAACCTTCTTTACAAGGAGCGCACTTACTCCCATGTTCGTTGTTGTCTGAAAGGGAACCCTCTTGTTCTCCACTGTGACTCCAGTCATGTATGGATCATAAACATAATTAAGCATTGCTGTTTCCATTCAAAATGCTCTACTGTAAGGTCCTTCCTGTCCTTGACAAAAACAATTCACAACATTGTTTTGACCTTAACACCGTTAGAAATTATTACAGTAATGTCGCCACTGAATGAACACAAGATCATCTCCACTTTAATTAGATTGCTTGGTTCCCCCCAAGCTGATGGGCACGTGCGTCTCTCAGGACCGCTGCTGTCTACAATGGATGAGCCCCAGTAAATAATCTCTCTCCCTTTAAATGCTTCCTGTTAATTGTGTTTTTCTTTTTATTCCAACCCTTCTCGTTGAGATGATGGTGGTGTTGGATGAGGAGGAGGGGGTAATTAAGACAATACACTGACAAGGCCTGTCAATCAAGAGTTGGCTATTCCCTTCTGTGCGTTTATGCCAGACTCCATTTAAAAATTGCAGGGATTAAGCAGGTAGCGAATGGAAGTGTTTCCCCCTTGCTCGACTGTCTTACAGATGTGCTTGTTTTTATCACACAACTAATTAGAGAATTGTTACATTAAACATGCGCACCAAAGACTTTATCATTCCGTAAAAGCTGCTGGGAATGCTGATGCCATTCATTATTTGTTTCTTTTCTTAGGAGCTGAAAGAGACAACCTTGGTGAATCCCATTATTTTTCTGTAAACTCTGATAGAGCATTTGCATGGATTGGATGCATTACAAACTCAAACAACACATAAAACTGCAGAGGAACTGTCATAAGAAGCCTAAAACATTAAACCCACAAATGCTCATAAATACAGCATGGCCCTCGAACTGCTACCAGACACGAAGAGGTATTTTATTCTATTTTTTGTTTGAAATTCTTCTCCATGACCTGCAGGGCATAGTCAAACAGTGCAGATCCACACACAGCCATCACACGAAGGATAATCACTTAATCAAGGACAAAATGTAATGGTACGGGTGGTTTGGGTTGGGGGCGGAGGGGGGAACTAAACAAAAATGGGGTGGGGTATCTCTTTAAACTTATGTCTCATCTAGTAGACAGGCTGGGGAGAGGTGCCAGCAGCTATTCAAGCAGAGAGCAGGGAAAACAGGTCATTGAGTCACGGCCGCTAAGAGAAGCTGTGCAATAGAGCGCCACTGACAGCTTTCCACAAGGCCACGGTCTCATCTGGCTGCAACAGCCCCAAAATTTAGGGACTCAAATGGGCCACTGTGTAACTATACAGAACCGTGACAAAAGGAGAGGCTCATCCCAGAATATCCAACCTTGGAGAATTTGGTCAATAAAACATCAATGGATCATATACTCTCGATAAAGATATAAACGCAACACTTTTGTGTCGGCTCCCGTCTTTCCAGAGCTGAAGTCAAAATATGTAAAAGTTTTACTAAGCACCCAAACGGCTTATTTCTCTCACATGTTTTTCACAAATTGGTGAAAATTTTTGTTTGTGAGTACTTTGCCAAGGTAATCCATCCGCCTCACAGGTGTGGCAGATGAAGATGCAAATTGACAGCATAGGTGTGCCTTAAACCTGAATTATGCTTCAGCGTCATCACTACGCCAGCCCTTCTGAAGGCGTCTTGATCCTCGTATAGCTGTTTAGCGGGGGCTGACAGATCGTTGTTGGAGCTGGAACCAATTGATGTGGAGCATCAGTCACTTTTATTGTACGCGTTACTCTGAAACTGCTCATATTTACATCATGGTCATATAAGTGCTCATATTTGCGTATTGCATATTTCTTCGCTGAGATCCTCTTCAATTTGCGCCATTGTTTCTTTTGCTTTGGCTGACTTTTTGGCACATTTTCCCTAAAGAGAAAGACCCTAAATGATGTACTTAAAAAAGACTACCAGTCACACCTCTGTGATCCGTTTTGCCATTGATGCGCCATTGATAAGGTTTAGAGGGGGAGGAGCTACCTGCTGAAGGATAATTCAGGCTATAGGCTACAATAAAAGGCCACTACAAAATGTGCACTTTTACTGTATTGGGATGATCCGAGGATTCAGAAAACCAGGCAATACCTGCTGTGACCACCGTTTGCCTCACGCAACACCTTTCTTTCGCATAAAATTGATCAGTTGTCGATTGTGGCCTGTGGAATGTTGATACACTCCTCTTCAAAGACTGTGAGAAGTTGCTTGATCTTGGCAGGAACTAAAATGCATCGTATACGCCGATCCAGAGCATCCTTAACATGCTCACTGGGTGACATGTCCTGAGAGTATGCTGGCTGGTATTCAGCTTCCAGTTATTGCGTACAGCTTCTTGAACATGCTGCAACGTGAGATGATGGTCGTAGATGAATGCCATAGCAATGGGCCTCAGGATGTCATCATAGTCTCTCAATCAATGTTTATCAATAAAATGGTATTTTTACAGGTACAGTGGTGCCTCAAGTGGGATTCTTTGTTTGGGCACTTGAGTCCACAGAATGACACGTGGCTAAACGGACTAGTTTGTATACCATTCTCATTGTGCTAAATCAATAAGCCTTACAGGACACCGCAGTATTATGTAAACTAAGTATGACGAGAGTTGGTGTTACAGTATGTGTGTGATCCAAGATGGCTGACTCAACAAGCAATGCTGGGAGTGGTCCATCAACATCTTTATTCATATGAAATCAAACTGTTGCCATAAGTTTGAACAGGAATTGTTTTAACAGGGTTCCTGCACAAGTATGGAAAGTATGGAATAGGATTTTATAATTTTCTGGAGTATGGAAAATGGAAACTCATGTATGAAAAAAAAATCATGCTTCATGTTTCATATTACCAATGCTCGGTTTTCTAAAAGATAAAATTATGAATAATTTAAAAAAAAAAGAAATGGACCGATCTGTTTTTCTCAAGCAGCTAAGATTTTTGTGCTTTTAACTCGTCCAACCCTGTGTATTAGCTGCATTACCTAGCCTACCTATCTCCTGGAAATTATATGGTGACATATGGCATACATATTCAAAATAGTGAAAACAAACAATTCATTTCAGAATTTATTTACATGATACTAGGGCTGCAACCATCGAGTTATCGGTTACACCCTAGATCAGGGGTCACCAACGTGGTGCCCGCGGGCACCAGGTAGCCCCCCACGAGCACATGAGGTGCCCGCAAGCCTGCTTTTCATTCAGGTTTTCAGTTAGTAATGAAAGAACAGTAGAAAGAAATGCATTCTGAAATACAAAATGTGAGTTGTGGACACCAGCATTTTGTTCATGTTCTGGTAAAACAAGCATATTCGCTTTGTTTGGGTTTAAAATAAGCTCTGAAAATAAATGTTACAAAAATGAGTAGCACTTGGCCATTTTCATTTTGTAAAAGTAGCTCTCACAAGGAAAAACGTTGGTGACCCCTGCCCTAGATGAACCAAACAAAAACAGTTAGTGGTTTCGTCTGCAACATATCGGAAAAGAGGCAAAAATGTCAATCACTTGCCCAGAGTCCAAGCTGATGTGTGTGAATATCTTGTTTTTCCTCAAACACAAAGGTAATAGGTCTGCTTTCATGGATGACAAAGGAAATGGAAAAAATATTCACATTTGAGAGGCTGACATCTGAGAATATTTCCATTTTTAAGTTAAAAAAAAGCAATTAATTGAAAACCAAAACCAAAGTTGTTGATTAATGAGCTAATCTACAACAATTAATCGATTAATCAATGATTAATCGATTAATTGTTGCAGCTCGAATGATACACAACTATTTACTGAAATCCGTAGGAACCCTGTTTTCAGTAACAATGATTTTAAACCAAATAAAATTCTAACAAGGTAAAATTACTCACCCTTTGAAGACGCTTGACAGATATGTAACAGAGAAAGAACAGGAAGGTGTTTGACCGTCACACATGATGATGGTTTGAAGTCCACGTTTTGTTTGCATTTCGAGGCATATTTTTCCCCAATATTTTGGCTGAACTCCAAATTGCACCACTTTTGGAGCATACCACTTCACTGGATAACATAAAAAAAACAACAAACCAATCCATCTTAAATTTAATAACAGAGGCATAATGCTAAAATGTGCCTCACATGTTTTTCTTTTTTC
Organism: Dunckerocampus dactyliophorus; assembly: GCF_027744805.1. Lineage (NCBI taxonomy): Eukaryota > Metazoa > Chordata > Actinopteri > Syngnathiformes > Syngnathidae > Dunckerocampus > Dunckerocampus dactyliophorus. The sequence goes on from NC_072823.1 coordinate 18,400,321, forward strand.
AGTTGTTTTTTAAATTGCCACACAAGTGTAAAAAGAAGCACTGTACAGTAATCCCCCATTTATCACGATTAATTGGTTTCAGACCACACTGTGATAAGTGAATTTCCGCAAAGTGGAATTCCTTATTTACATATCAAATATTTTCGTAGTTAGAGCATAGAAACCTGTTTAGTCCTTCTAAATACTGATGTTAACATTATTAGACATGACACGTCTATACATGAACTAACAACTAATACACTCGTACTATCCAATGCATGGACATAATCAGAGTAAATAAGCCAGTTAAGACATAAACAAGACTTGTGCTCATGTGCTATAAATGTGTTCCTTAGTGGAACAGAATGGCGGGCGCACAGAAGGTGACGTCGGGGGTTTAGAGTTGACCTTTAGCTTGCTGTGGGTTATGGCTGCAAAGTAGCCTGTTTTTTTTATTAGGGATTGTAGAGCCGCATTATGTAACAATGCAATATGTCATAATGTAATACATTTTCATGTCATGATGAAAAAACGCAATGTTTTGTAATAATTGCTGCATTTTGTAATAACATTCTTGAACGCATTTTGTAATAACTTTTGCTGCATTTTGTAATAACTTATTATGTATTGCAAAAGTTATTACAAAATGCGGCAATACATTTTGCCGCTTTTACAAAATGCAGCAATTATTACAAAATGCAATCTTCAAAATACAGCGGCTCCCGATCCTGAAGATCGGATCGAGACATCCCTACTACATATCATTCACAGCGTCTCTGCGTCTTCTGAATATGATATTTGTATGTTACATAACTTAGCCATTTTTATGCTTAACAATGCTTAACTTAGATCCATTGAAATTTGCTTCAGTATGGATTTTTCTTCTAATAATAGGCCATATTCAACCATGAAACAGCATGATTTATTTAGTAGTATGTTTTGAAAAAACCTGATTGAGTGAAATTTGAACCGCGAAGTGGCGAGGGACAATTATATTCCCACACTGTACATACCATCTTGCAAGATAAAATAATGTCTTGCAATACATACTTGAAAGTTTTATGGTACTCAAAAACATCAAAATATCCCCCAAATTTTGTTAGAATAAAAAAAATAAATCTAATGTAAAGGAATACAAATCAGAGGTTGTAGATATTCTTGACGACATGACAAGAGGAGACGATACAAAGCAAAAATAAACACAGTGTACAATAAATAATGTTGGGGGGGGGGGGAATCAGTCATGATACAACAATATGTATAATAACCACAATATTCAAAGACCTTTCGGTTTGAATGTAATGCAATGCAAAACATGCAGTGTATTAGAACAAACTCCAGTAATGAAATGCAAAAAAAGCATTAAAAAAATAGTATTACATTAACTGTAATACTTAAAAATGATGATCCTTGACTGTTGTAGAAAAATAGTCAGGCAAAAGCAGCTTTGCGCTACATGTGATGGGGTTGGTGGGTGGGGACGGAGTTTGAGCAGCCACTCGTCACACAAAGGCAGGAAATGGACAGCCACTTTGAGCAAATTCAATTGGCCGGCGGTCCACTGTGGGCAAAGATTGAATCATGAAGACATTTGAGGTGATTTAATGGTGTTAACATGCGCACAGTGGCTTAAGCTACACAGGCTTTTTGATTATTGAGTTGGCTGTAAAATCAGTCACTTGGTCCACAGTCTGTTTGACTGGGAGAAATGGATGGGCATTATCAGGAATTCTGAAAGTGATCCGTTTTTAGACAAACTAGTGATGGATTTCACTTCATGCGCTCTTTTAAGAGCCACTTTAACTTCGCTGGATCTCAATTCTGCTAGGCCTTGCCTCAAATGTGCTTGGCTGCAGTTAAGGTGGGGATGTTGAACGGCGAGTGATTTCAGCTTGTGTCTTGTGCAGTAATGTGAGAGAGCCTGCTTGATTGTCAAATGTTCTCCGGAACCAATCAAAAAGTGTCAGTCTTGGTGGGGCAAAGTCTGAAGCTCTGCAAAGTAGCATCCTTTATATTGTAAGCTGTAGAAAAACGATCACATAGGAGAATATGTACGTAGAATGACTGTATTCGCCCCTCGCCATGTCCCACTTCCAATTTCGAATATTAATTAAGAAATCATGCTGTTTTGTGGTTAAATAAATGTACCTAAAATGTTGCCTAAATGAATAATTTTCTGGCATAAAAAATGTCCAAATTAAGTAAAATACAAATATAAAGCATTCAAAAATGTTGAAGATATGTAGTATTCGATGCTGGTCACTAGGTGTCAGTAATGTTACTGTAATGTGCGCCAGCAAATACAGCAGTTTCTACAGATAAATACATTAATATTCCAGCTTCTTTTTAAAATTGGGGGTGTGTGAAAAAATGTCGGGTCCCTGGAGGGGACAGCCTAGCTAAAGGTAGTTTCACCAAAACTGCTACATTCTAAAGTACCTTATGTCATTTAACTTTATTACACCAATTTCACAACAATAGACAAAAAATGTGAGTAATCTTAGTAGGCTTGCTTTACATTTAAGTTGCGTACTTTGCAGTGGCACTGCTAAAATGATTGACATCCACTGATTAATCAACAGTTAGAAAAGCCAGCTGATGACTATATCTGAAACACAAGTCACAACAAGAGGAGTAATATGTCCTGACCGAGTTAATGTAATTGTGGGAGATTTTTGACTCCTTATTAAAACATTTTTACATGGGGCAAAATAGTGGACATGTAGGTAGAAAAACAGAACATCTGATCGAGCAAGACTACAATGCATTTTAACTTGCATTACTGAGATTGTGTAACGTTATGTAAGTTTTGCTGTGTTTCCAGCAAAAGATGATAGTTACACTAATTGTGTTACTTTTGTAACACAAAAATAATTTAACAGGTATATAATAATAGTAACTATGCATTGCACTGCAGGCGCCACAACCTTAACAATGACTATAATGCAGTAATGGTAGCAATAGTAAGCTGTTGCAGAGCTTGCAAATGCCATTATTAATGCCATTAACCACCAAAGAAAACCACTTTTTTACACATCAGCTGCACACAACATAGGAGTGCAACTATCTGAACAGCGAGCTCTTCTTCTTCTTCCTTGTCCTCCTTTCCCTCCATGCATTACAGCCCTGATGATCTGACCACATCCTTGGAATACTTCACACACTAAATAATTGAACTCTCAACAGCCCTTGATGGACAAAAATTGCTCCTCCAGCTGCCACTTCTTTTTTTTGGTTGTTGTTGCTTTGTTCTCAAAAGCAACACCAACAACAACAAATTGGGGGGCCTTTTGCACAAGCCCGCCGACACCAAACACATTTCACAACAATGATAACACATAAGAGCGGCGCTTGCATTTACGCTCGGGGTGATTTGCGCCATTAGAGGCAGCCCTGCGTGTTGTACAAATAGTCATAAAGAAGCCTTCAAAAGAGATATGTGATCTTAAAAGAGTGTTTTATCCTGGCACACGATGCCACCATCAGCAGTTAGCAAGCTAACTTGTGTATGTAGCAATCAAGGAAGACACAGAGACAGACAAAGGTGTCCTAAGCATGGAGCCTGTTCTTTGGACAATAGGTGGCAGTGTGCACCCACACAACGCAACCACATTGTGTCTGAGCTTATAGTCTTGGCAGAGGATGGCTTGAGGCTGTTCAGTGGATTTAATTAGACAGAAACAGATACTCACATGTTCATTTCTCTGCAGCTTCTCCCTCACTTAAAAAAAAAAAAACACTTTACGGTCCAATTGCGACTTTAACCGTGAGCGAGAGGAGGGAAGCAGACATGCCCAGCGAAAAGCCAAGTGTTAAGACCCTGTTTGGCACTTCCTAGAGGCAAGCGTGACTGCAGGTAGAGGGCTGACTGTATAGAAGAGAAGGCCAACTGGTAAAATACTCCAAAAAAGAGGGCGAATAAAGTTCTTTTTAATACATTCGGCAGCACACACATGCATCTTAAACAAAGAAACGTTATCTTAGTGTAGAAACTAGGGCTGCACGATATTCTTTTTCTAAGCCGTTACCGATGACTTCCTATTACCGAATCACTTTTTATTTCTATTATTTTCTAAATTTAGATATAACTCTAGTTTGTGCACACCTGGAGGCAACAACGACTCAAACTAAGTTTGATTTGACAAACTGTACCTTTTCAGGAGGCTGATAAGGTTTGATGTGTTGAAGCTTGATGTGTTTTCCCTCATTGTGGAGCATTTGGTGCAACAAGCACGTGAATGTCTTCTTTTGAAACAGTGAATGTTTGTTTACAAGTGAGCTCAGGGGAAATTATGACATGCCGTTGTAATCGTCGCGGGCAGGAGAAAAAAGGAGTGCTTGATTTGGTCATCAGCACAGTACAGGTAATCTCACCTCACTGGAGCATTTTTTTAAAAGTTTTTATTATTGGTTATCGGTTGTTATTTTTTTAATATCGAATTTATTGGTATGATGTCATATTTGTCACATCGACCCGATAATTACCGTGCGCCTCTTGTAGAAAAACAGTTGTGTTCTTTTGGAGGGATGAGAAAATAACCGCTTTGCATTGACCCATCAAGAACTGAGATTTGTGATGCGTCGCTTCAAGGCTCATTATAATCAATAATGCCAATTTTCTTTCATGTGTAATCAATATTTAAGACCTTTTGGTTTTATTACTTTGAAATGCATTAGTAATTGAATTTACAATTGATTCATCCTCTGTTGATTCTCACATCTCATCACGTTTTAGCCAAGTCCTGCGCGACTGTGCGTCAGAACAAAGCGCAGGTGTCATAGCCAAGGTAGAGATACTGTAAATGTCCTGAACAACTGCCGTAAATTTAGACAAGAGTCAAAGTGATTTGCAAAATATACTGTACAGCTATAAAATAAAACCAATAGCCAAGTAACTGAAGTACTCACCTGAAAATGGCTGAGCAGAAGAGGTAAAGAGGAATAGACCACTGTATAATAACACCAAATACAACTAAAATAAAGTAAAACTGCTCATCCTTGAAATACGCCTTCATAGAGAATAAACAGGACAGTGCAGAGCGTTACCATCACCTGCTGTTTTATCGGTATTACTGGGATTAATAATAGCCTTGTCCCTCAAAAAAGCAAAAACTACTTGTGGATTTAATCCTTTAGATGCTCAATGAGCTGACGATTTGCTGATGTCCCATATTCAGATGCATATTTGTCCTAAAACCTTCGGTTGAACTCCAAATTGTAGACTTTAAGGGCGTTCAACTTTGGAGTGTGCCATTTATTTTTTATATGAGATCTCAACGTTATTAACAGTCGAACCTCAGTTTTTGTTACTGATTCGTTCTAAAAGTTTGGAAGAAAACTGAAAGGTATGAAAACCGAGGTAATTTTTCCTGTAGCAATAATGTAAATGCAGTTTATCCATTCCACACAGTAAAAAATATTAGCAAAAAATGCATTTTATTGAGAAAAATAATAGCTTTACGTGCAGAAAACAATACAAAATAATTCTAAATGACAAATGCATGGAACTTAATCTTGATGCGGACTCCTGTGCATCCTGGCGAGACGGAATTCAAAAGTGTTTCTCACCTTCTTTATGAAACTGCTGTCACTCACAACTCTATTTGGCCCCATGGTGGGCTAGTTAGCAGTTGTGCTCAATAAAAAATGCATAGACAGTGAGTCAGCAACGCGTGTGGTGCTTTGGCTGGGCACTCGATTTTGTGGAACAACGCAGTACAGGGCAAATGGACTAGATTGTTACGCACAACATGGAGACACTGAATGACACACCTCGTCGGAATTGTGGTGAAAATTTCCGACAGAATCATACAAAAACAGGGGAGTGTGAAAACCGAGGTTTGACCGAATCTTAAATGCATCACATTGTTGGGAATTGCAATCATGCAGATGCATATTTCCTATAATAACCATTTTTCATTTTTTTCTGATCTTAATTGCTGAATATACATGTGATTTTTTACAGAGCTTCGGCTCATATGATGTTCATGAGAAGGGAGAGAGCATTGAGGGCCAAAAAAATGAAAACGGAGGCTGTCTAATTGAATCAGAGGAAAAATGTGTCAGCGTAGGTGACATTGGAGGACAAGAAGGAGCCAGAGGAACAATAGTCAGAGCAATAGTCGTAGAAAGAGTGGCTTGGCCTATACCGCTAACCTTCACATGCATATTAAAAGCGAGGTGCCACCACATGCAAATTAGAAGTCGCCGGCTAAAGCGGCGTTAATGAAGCCGGGCCATTGAACTCCTCGCAGCCGGCTTGTGGCGAGATAGGTTACGCCATAAATAGTCCATTTGGCTGCCAGCCAGGAGAGGAAGGAGGGTAAGGCAGAGTTACTAGGGATGAGGAGAGGGCCTTTTATTGTCTTATGATGGACAGACACGGGTGCGCAGATACAGGCTTTCCTTTCCAGATTAATTAAAGAAAGGATCAATTAACAGTGATGAAAACCATGGCGACGCACTGACTAGCTGATAGGCCAATCAAGCCTTGAAATGCAGAGTAGTTGGCATGTTTTATCTCTACAAACTTAATTGCAATTTTCCAGAGGGAATGATGTGATCAAAAATGGCTGGCTGGAATTAGCCGTACGTGGATAAAGTTTTTATTTGGGGAATTTGCTCCCTGATTTCTGGATAGAGGCTTTATTGTATGTATTTAGGACCACTATTTGGCTGCCTAAGCTCCTAATTTCACCATTTATACTCACTTTTATTGAGGCACTTGTGAACACTCTTCGACGTTAGCTTTTGCTGAACAGCAAGAAGCTAAGGACAATTTGCCCAACACAGCCCAGCTGTGCCAGACTCGTGTGTTGACACAGTATATAGCCTCCATAAGTTGACTTGCATATTAGGACAGCAAATCTACAGTATACACATTCACTAATGCTGCCTAAAGAGACTGTATGCAATAGCTTCCTCAGCTGCCTAGAGGCTGCCAACATTCAAATGTGGTGCAAGGATTACAGTATATTCCATCCTGCTTTGAGAACGTACTTTTCCTGCTTTGATAATGTAAAGTACGCCCTGCATAATACACACACACACACGCACACACAACTTGTGACTGTTGTCAGGTCATGATAGCGATTTGGCAAAGTTTAGCTACTAACGTTAGCTATCATTGAGTGTATAGCCTATCCTAACAACAGCATAAATTGCTTCAACGTCACAACTACAGCTAGGATTCACACAGCCACAAGTTACCTTCCTCTGCGCCCACACGAAGCATACACAGTATAGGAAATTAGCACTGGTAAAACTTGCTTATCGGCCGCACGGTGGCCGAGTGCTTAGCATGTTGACCACACGATGAGGAGATCGGGAAGACCAGGGCTCGGATCTCCGCTTGGGCATTTCTGTGTGGAGTTTGCATGTTTTCCCTGTGCATGCGTGGGTTTTCTCCAGGTACTCCGGTTTCCTCCCACATTCCAAAAACACGCATGTTAGGTTAATTGGCGACTCTAAATTGTCAATAGGTGTGAATGGTTGTTTGTCTTTTTGTGCCCTGCGACTGACTGGCCATCAGTCCGGGGTCTACCCTGCCTCTCGCCCGTAAGTCAGCTGGGAGGATAAGCGGCATAGAAAATGATGGATGGATGGAAGCTTGCTGATATCAATGCAGCATGGCTGATTTAATTTTTGGATACTTATGGACAAATGGGTTCCAGATTAAAAAAATTAAGACCACTAGCAACCTTCCTTCATTGTAATGTGTCCGATCAGAGCTTAACAGTTAACGATTTATGTTAATGATTTATGGCAATGATTAATTCAGGCTTCCTAATGATTCATCAGTTGTCCAATTATAATTGGCAACTATTTTTGTATTAGATTTTTTTCGGGCTGTCAAAGTTAACGCGTTAACGAAACTTAACTTCCCTTTAACAGCATTATATATTTGGATGCACAATTAACACGCACATGTCCTGTTTGACCCACACCATAGTTTGAGGAAATTCATCGGTGGGTGTGGAGCCACAAGCGGGAACAAATATTGAGCAGAAATAAACAAAGAAAAGGGTATTTGGAATGGCAACTTTAGCTTCAAAGGCCTGGCAGATGTGTCTCGCAACAAGATCAACGTTATTTGTATCTACTGTTGCTGTGAGTTGAGTTTTCATGGAGTATGTCGACTGCCAGAAAGAAGCGAGAAGTTACTGGAGCACTGCCAGTATTTTTTATTGTCATTTATACAGTGGTACCTTGGCATACGAGTGTCCCAACTAAACAGTGTTTTTTAGCTGCGCACCTTCTCTCGGCTGAATTTTTGCTTTGAACTGCAAGCTAAATTTGGATGACGAGCTGCTAGTCACCGGCAGACATAGCCGAGGACAGCTATTTGGGGGCCAGTGTCAATGTGACATGACGGAAGAAAAGAATGGCTCTACATAGCATGAGCAACACGCTAGCTAGTCACCGGGAAATATTTCTGACACAACAGCAAAACATACGAACATTATGGCGATTTAATGCATCTTTTTTATTATGTATTGTAAAACTCAGACAGGAACAACATCAAATTAAAAGCAACTAAATGAATACAGACCCACCATCCACCAGTACCAACCCAGAGTTGGATTTTCAGAGAGGTGCCACACAATTATTACATTAGCACTCAATAACGTCATCAGATCTTACCTTTATGCACTTTCACATATACAAGTAGTATCAACATTTGGGACCAAATATGGGGTAAAAGAAAAACAGTATAGTAGTCTATCTGTGCAGCATGGGAGAAAGTTAGACGGTGCATTCAAGGACCGTCAAACAAAGTGGGACAAGTCGGCGCTCGCGTTAAGCATGCAAAAACTGGATTTCTAACTGTATGTTATTTTTTGAATAAAATAATGGCCCATATTTCTGAAACTGATATGTAGTAAATGTAGTTATTTGTAAATTATTTTATATATTTTTTCTTTTTTTATCATTGCGCCTAAACGTTTCCCGCTGCCTGGTGGTTGGGAACTCCTGCCTTACAGCATGCTTGGGGATATGATGTGCTCTTTTACATGTTTAAAAATACTGTAAGAATGCTACTTTTGTAGAATTGACTTTTTCTATTTTATAATTTAAGATTAATGTCAACATCAACAAATGAAACCATTTCGTATCGTATTGAATCGAATCGTATCGTTTGTACACTGTATCGCATTGTATCGAATCCTTCGGTTTTTAAAATGTATAATTTTTTAAATCGTATATTAACCCGTGTATCTAGATGCGTATCAAATCGTTTAGCACAGAGAGATAATGATGAAACTTGCCAAAGTTTAGCTACTAACGTTAGCGATCATTAGGTGTACAGCTCGTTGACGACCTTCTACATACGGTTTGTAACATCCTCTAGACATGAACTAACACGCCTATATGTCACAAGTGGCACAAGCCAGTGTATGGAACCCAAGATGCAGAGACGACACAGTGGTAGTGAACAAAAAATGAATACAAAAAAAGGTAACTCCACAGGTGTACAGCAGGGCATACAAAAAATGCAAAAATGTAGAGTCCCAAAAAAGTACAGCAGAAATCACTAAGATCTTAGCCACAAAAGGATAAAAAAAAACTCACACACTGCTGAAAACCAAGCAGGTAGAAACACAAAAGATGCTGCCGACAACCAAGCGGTACTAGACAAGGTTGTAGATGCACAACTACTCACAGCGATGGAGGCAAAGGGGACCAGGAAGTTAGCATACAGGTAGGTAAGCAAAAGGCAGGATAAGCTTGGGAACAGGCAAGGAGCAAGGACAACCTGGCAATGAGGACGTTTCACCATCAAGCTTAAGAAGGATGACAGCTGATAAGTCACAGGTGTGCTGGAAGCTCCGCCTCTGCAGAATCAGCAGTGCTCTGCAAGAGATGGCAGACAGGCGGCAGCAGAGCAGCAACACAGAGCATGACACTATACTCACCTTTACACAATTATTACCCAATATAGTAGATATAATAATATAGTAGATATAATCAGAGTGAATCAGCCATTTAAGACATACCTGTAGATAAGACTCGTGCTCATGTGTGTTACTCTCTAGGGGAGGTGAGTGAGGGGCGGACAGGAAGTGGCACCAAGGCTTCATAGTTGAGTTTCAGCTTGGCGTGGGTTACAGTTGCAACAGTCGCACGTGTTTTTATTAGGGATTATTGTGCCTGTTGTTGTGCCTGTTGTTGTGAGATCATTCAACCCTGCAATAAAAGCCTGCTGTTCTGGCAATCAAGTCTCACTGAACGTTACAGTAGCATTACTGACACCTAGTGACCAGTGTAGAATACTCCATATCATCAACATCTTTGAATGGGTTATTTGAATGCTCTATATTTGTATTTTAGTTCAATTTCAAGGCCCTAGGCAATTGCCTGTGTTTGCCTAATGGTAAGTCCGCCCCTGCTTATGAGTAAACATGGGCCAGTTACCACGCAAAGTAAAAGTAAAAAAAGAAAATGGAAAAAGTCACTGTTTCAAAGCAACTAAAATTGTCTGTCATACCGTTCCTGCGGTATGAGAGAAAGTGGATGTCCAGTGCGGCGACTATGTGGAAATACGTCTTGCGTTATTCCAGTTGGAACTGGGCTTCAATATGTTGAAACCTGCAGGCATGTGCTGTGAGTGCAGGCGTTAGCTGCCTCATTAGAATTGAGCGACGCCAGTATGGCCGCACTGTGGTGAGCCACTTGATTGCATTTATTTGCGTTTTGCTTTGTTTTGTTTTGTTTTTTTTTAATAAGAAAATATTTATTGTGTTTTGATTTGAGTAGTTGGCCAAAGTACACTGCATTTTATTTATTTATTATTTATTTAGAAAGAATTCAGTTATTTTAAATACGTATGTTCCACTTTCATCATGCTCTATTATATGGTTTAAAAAAGACTGTTTTGACCTGACTTTTTTTTCTCTTTTCTATGAAGATATGTCAAAATAACACATTTTATAGCCGTAATTGCCATGACTATTAATGACACAATGTCATAGTGTCCTTCTTTGCCCCATTGATCGGTCAAACTCATTAACAACGACTGGAAAATAAACTCGCATGTACTGCAAAGAGTAGAGACTTGCCACTTAGGAGCCAGTTGTGCTAGCACGTAGCGCTGAAGCTAACAAGCGCCCAGAATGTACGCCAGTGCAGTAATTCTACACATGATCGCAATAATTCAATTAAACATGACGATCTTGTTACATCGTTTGTTTGGGACATCAGTAACGTCCTACCTCTGTACCTGAAGGATCCTGGGAAATATGTTTTAATATAATATTATCGTAATATGTTTTCATTTATGCTTTTACTGAGTATAAGAAAATATGTAGTCATACTACTATACATACTCTAGTACACACTACTTTACATAGTATATTAATTGTACTGCATAGAGTAAGGAAAATAATTTCACTTTAAGTAAGTTAATAGTTGAAGAGTGCATTATTCAAAATTTTGGCACCAATATTTTCATTTTTACTGCAAATGAATATCTGCTTCAAATATTGGTTATCGTCCTCATTGACTAGTAAAAATCGGCATCGGCCCTGAAAAAAAGATATCGGTCAAAATCTACTATATATAATACTGTGGCTACTGTAATTCAGCAATGCTATAGGAATAGTTAAAACTGAAAGAATTTTTTTGTGATGATCATCGTAAGCACGTTAATTGAGCTCTGAGATGCGGGCCGGCTCCTTTTTATTTTCCAAACAGTCCCTCGGGCCAAATGGAATTGATCTGGCCCGCGGGCCTGAGTTTGACATATGCCTTATGATGTCAGTGGGCCTCAAACGCTAAAATATGTACCAGATTCTCTGAGAAAGTCAGTAGGTTCCTCCCTGGACCATGCCTCAGTTATTGTGAGAATAGTTACATAGATTGTCTGCTAACACACACAAACACCCAAACAAACAAGCACACACACTGACACCCTGGTAACACTTTAAGACAAACATGTGCTATTAAAAATGAGACTAAACAATGCAACAAAATAAAGTTGCATTGGTGGTCTTTTGGACTGTCTCAATGTGCTTTGTTTTGAATAATTTATCCAGTTATTATAACAATATTAGCTGAGATTAAACACATACACACAGTGTCATTACCTTGGGAACACAGCCCACCAAAAGCTCATTTCCTGTTGAGGAAGAAGGCCTAACCCCGATTGACCCTCAGATATATTCCCATTAGCATGAGACATGTTTAAGGCAAAGCTTATTGAGCTAGCTAAGCTGGAATATGCAGCGGCGGTTCACCACTGTAGTTTTCATGGCCGAATGTGTTTTTTTCCCACACAAATCATGTCCGGAAACAAGGAAACAGGAAGTAAAATAGATGACTCACAGGATTTTCAGTGATATTTTAATGACGGTCCCTTGAGGAAATGGGATATTTGTTTATCTCAACTCTTATCCTGCATCGTCTTGTCAATTTGAATGACCATAATGTTAAGGATGTGCAGATGTATACGCGTCCCGACGCCACGAGATGGAAGAGAAGCCTAACTGAGTCTGTCACAGTGATTATGGAATGGTAGTTGAGGACTATCAGGCCCTCGGCTCGCTCGCTGCCAGTCGGATCCATTTCGGATCATTGTAAAGAATCTCCAGTGTGCTGGGTAGATTGAAAAGACTCACTTATCTCTCTAATGGCATAGTTGTGACAAACAACATACATTTTATGGTGGAATGACTGTATACTGTATCAGAGCACACCCTGTGGCCTCTATCACTGTGTTTGATTATTCTCGTTTCCAATGGGAGCGAATGTCGATGAAGCCTTCTCAGGTGTCCAAAGTGTGGTGTCAGGACCGTTTGCATCCCACAGCTTGTTTTTTATTGGCCTATGGCACATTCTAAAAATACAGTTTCCGAAAATTGAGGAATCGGACCACACAGGAAATAAAAAAACAAATTATTATGTAAAAAAAATTGTGATGTTATTAGACATGTTGCATGTGGCATGAGATGTCACTCAGGGGTGGACCGGGACAAACATTTGGCCCCGGACTCGAGCTGGGATTGAACCCTCACCCTCTACCAACAGGAACTGACAGGAGAGAGGGTGAATTATGTAATTTAATTCTCTAATTGTTGACAGAGCCTTGGGCTGGGTTGATGCTCCATGCGCTCGTCATGGTAGCATTGTGCATCTTTTGCACATTAGCCGAGAATGTACTCCCTTGTGCAAATTAGGCCCCCCAGTGGATTATGGGACCCTACGCACAGTGCATGTTTTGCATGTAGGGACGGGCGGCCTTGACTCGACCAACGAATTGCACCCTGTGTTGTGTTGAGTCTGCAGCGGCATGTTACCGGGCTGGAGAGTTAGTTACCGTAGTTATCAAGGCAAGGTGTAGCAATAAATAAATTAAGAACAATGTAGCCCACTCACCCCAGTGGCGGTTCTGGCTTGGCTGACCCCCTGGGCCGACCGAAGCTGTGCTGCTTAACATATCTTGACGTACATTGGATTGGCTTCTACACGTCCATACACGTACATGTCTTACGGAGGCCTGAAATACTTCACTCACTTATCCCAATGTCAGCTTCCAAAAAACTGCTGTAAAAAATATTTTTTCCACTTCAAAGGAGTCAATCTTCTAAAACTACTCAGGAATTTTGTTTTATTTTAGTTGTACTTACTACTATTAAAAAGTGTGTTAAAATGCATGTCTGGATATGGATATTGAATTTGTTGTATTGGTTATACTTATATGACACTGACAAGCCAGTTTCTGGTACTAGGGTTATCACCATACTATTTCTCTATGCCAGTGGTTCCCAAAGCTTTTACAGCGGCGTACCCCTTCAGGCATTTGACCTGAAGCCATGTACCCCCTACTCCTGCACACTTAAATACATAAACCTTTTTTATCTGAATTAACTTGAAATAGTGAACATAATTAATTATTTAATTATTTTTATACTAATTCCGGGTAAAAAATGTGTATATTGCATGGTCACATTTTGATAAAGTTTCACATGAGCACTGAATAGATAAGTAGTCATGCTACATATCTTCTATTCCAGTCTGATGTTGGCATCCTAACATTTCAATGGGTTGAATTTGAGCATCAAATTTTTTGTCCACTCTCGTCTGCATATTAGTTTAATAACAAATTGAAGGGGAAAGTCTAACAGTCACGATACAGCATTATCCCAAGTACAAAAATACATACAACCAACGAAAAAGCCTCATTTTTGGGGGAATCCCCACTCACAGTGACAGGCTGTGCTGGGATTGGAACCAATATAAATGAAATCTTCAAGATTAAACACTCTTAATGTGCAAAATAACCAACAAACTTTCTTATTTGTTCATATAATGCACACAGAGCAATGAACAACTTCATGCACAGCCTCCTTTCTGCTGCGTTCCTCTCCCGGCGTGAGGCGTGCGGGCACACTCGTAATTGTGAGTGTTAATTGTTTTTTATTCTTATTCACGTACCCCCTATTACACTTGGCATACTCCTGGGGGTACGCACTGTGGGAACCTACGTTCTATGCCATCCCTTGTAGTGACATTGCAAAAAAAACAAAACAACAACACACACACATACTCACAAAGCAGCCAAGCAAAACAACTTAATCCTTAAGATACACATTTTTCACACTATACATTTTTTCTGCTTGCAGATGGACAAAATGTAATGATTTAGCAAGCAAACAATCAAAAACACTACACTGTCACGGTTTTCTGCAAGTTCCAAGCATGAAACCCAAGTATGCCAGTCAGCAGTAGTACCATTTATCATTTATGTGAAAATAGCAACATAATGCAATAACAATTGCCCAGCAACTGTTTTGATTAGCCGAGCTGCAGTTCCATGCTGAAAACACAATATTAGCGTCCATCATTGGAGGAAACTAACAGGGATTCCGTTTCAGGGTTTGGGGGGCGGAGGGGGAATCAAATTAGCCAGCCAGACATCCAATTTGTGGTTTAGTGTAGTCAAATGTGGCACACTGTATAATGCTGAATGCTGGGGGCCACTAGACAAATGGTTCATTCATGTTACATAACACCAAAAGAAAATGCAATGAAATATTATAGCCAGCTAAGTAAGAGGATGAAGCTCCCAATGCAAAGACTGCAAATCCAGTGTGAATAATACATTTCCATTAAAAAGGCTCATTAAAGTAATTGTTGGTCAATAAACAAGTTAGCCCAGCAAACAGTCAATGGTGTGTGTTGAGCACATAGTTCCTCATCAGCTAAATCATATCAGATGGACTATTGACAACATCCTGTCAATAGCGGCACCCTCCCAGGGCTTGGCTATTTGCACATTGACTGATTGACTGTTTCTTAATAGACACATAATTGGTGACAAAGACCTTCCAATGAAGTGTCATTTGCCAGAGCGTTTGTGATAATTCACAGCCTGTCCCATTTTCCGTTGGACACCTTCCCAACGCCGGCGCAGTGATGAGAGGCGCGTCGCTCACCAGAGGAATTGTGGCGTATAAAATAGCTGAGGTACTCGTATAATCACAATGAATAGAAGGCAAACAAGGCGGACATGTAGGATGGAAATGTGGAGGAGGCAATATGGAGCATCTCCAACTTTGACCCTGATATAACATTATTCATTGGCTGTATTATTGCCAGCGTGTTGCTCTCATTCCAGGCTGTGGACATTGTTGATGGATAGTAATTTTCACGTGGCACTTTTCTTACCTTATTTATCTGCGCTGCAGTGTGACATAAGCGTTACTGCCTTCGTCTGGGACGCTTTGCAGGAGGTTGTTGTGATTGGACAACAAAGGCACTCAGTCGGGCACAGACCTCTACCAAGATGGAAAGACTGTGGTGTGCAGAGCAACACAAAATATTCCTGGCAAAGAACAGCCGAAAACTATTCAATTCACATTGAATTTGTGATTCAACAAGTTTACCAATTTTGTCACTTCATGATACAACATGGCATGACTGCAACTTTCCTGACTTTGTGGATTATTTGCTGGCATTCAGTTTATTTCTGCTGGGTATGGTGGCCGATTTCCGGTCATTTCTAACTCGTTGAAGGAAGGACTGAATTAATGTTATAA
The DNA here is from genome assembly GCF_027744805.1 of Dunckerocampus dactyliophorus. Lineage (NCBI taxonomy): Eukaryota > Metazoa > Chordata > Actinopteri > Syngnathiformes > Syngnathidae > Dunckerocampus > Dunckerocampus dactyliophorus. The sequence continues at coordinate 18,416,337 of NC_072823.1, forward strand.
CATATATACAATACGCACAACTGAGCTTGCCAGGCTTTTACTTTTTGGATTATTATTATTTTTATTAGTATTTGGGACAGTGCACATTAATGAACAATCTTATAATTCTGCACAGACTGTAAATGAGCCACATTATAGCATAGTTGCTAATTTCCATCTGCAGTCCCAAGACAGGAAGCCAAAAACCAGAACAACAATATGAAAATGTATAATATGAAGTAAAACACAGATAAACATTCATAAAAAGTATTATTAAAAAACAGCAAAAAAAAAAAGACATCTTCTTCCAGTAGAAGTAAAAGTTATCATTAATAACTAGTGAGAGGAAGGATCACTGGAATTGTATGTCTTGTCTACAGTGCGTTGCACGTGTGCTCGTGCATGAGCAAGTGTCATCAAAGCCTGGTTTTGACTTTGTGGATTATTTTGAGTAGTTCTGTTTGTTTTTGCTAGGATAGGTGGCTGTCGTGATTAATTACTGGCATGAGGAATGATTGCATTGGTTTGGTAACATATCGACATTGCGCACTAGTGCTCATGAATGAGCAAGTCATCAAAACCTGGTTTGACTTTGTGGATTATTTTGAGTAGTTCTGTTTTTTTATTAGAATAGGTGGATGTCATTGTTAATTAGTGGCACGAGGAATGATTGCATTAGTTCTGTGACATATCAACATGTGCTTGGACTTTTTTTTACTATTTTTAGTCACTCTGGCTATTTCTATTATGCAAGGTGGCGATTATCCTTAATACCTGGCAATCAGTTGAACACGTCCATGAGGGCGGCCGTGTGTGGGCGCTCTTTTTGTGGACACTGTGGTAGAGTATGACAGACCATACCAGTCCAGCTAAAACACTAACTCCCTGGCAATTCTTTGCTTGGCGGAGGTAATACAAGGGTAAAAAAACGCCATCCTGCTGCATCTCTTTGCTCAAAGCAGCTGCTCTGAGGATTTTTAACATCAATTAATTCCGAATTACTCCAATTACAAGGCTGTCTTTGCACGAGGCCCCCCTCCCGCAGCTTGCGTTAGATAGTGCCTCACCTCTGGGATCCAATCACAGCCCTCACAGCCACTGGCAGCAGATGTAAGCAATTTACTTCTGATTTCTTCATATTCAGTGTGAGACGAGCTCCTGGTGACCCACGACCTTGGAGCCTGCAGGATTCTAACCCTATCAAATTAAAGCTCTCTGCTCACTTATTCCCCAGCGCTCCTCCGGTGCTAAGCAGCCATCTCGCTGCATAGCAACGCCGGCCGGGCGTGCTCGCTCATACGCCCTGCCTCATCAGCCACTATTAGGGAAAATATACAGTCCTCTAATTGGATGAGATTCAGCTAAGGAAGTGCAGTTAAAGGTCATTTTCTAGCGTGTGCCTCCTGCTCTTCAGAATAATTTCTGTGTCCTCTGTCTTTGGGAGCTGTTAAACAATAGGGCCAAAGTTATAATCCTTTCCCGTCCTTTCCTGACAGAGTACTTTGGGCCGTGATGAGCAGCCTGTACTGTGAATCATGTAAACAACATGGCCGGGGCCTGACTGCTTGTCTTCTGTGTCAACTGCACCTCAACTCTGCCTCCTCAAAGTGTCCTACTGCCTACAAGCCGCGAACTCATCGTTAGCCAATTTTATACAATTTGCAGAAGGTTAAAAGATAGCATCTACTGCCTTAATTAGTGTCCACTGAAGTGTATGTCAGGTGTAAAGGAGCCCAGGCAAAGTCCAAACTGTTACCACCATGAAGGCATTGTTTTTAAGTAACATTTTAACATTCGGAAGACGTTAACTATTCTAAAATTAACACGTTAAAAACAATAAAATATAGATGCCAGTCAGATAATATCCAAATCAAAGTCCTTTTTACGCAAAAAGCCTGTTTGATGACAGTCCTGTCAGGCACGCAGGAAGGAGAACTCTAAAGTATGTTAGCATCTATGTTAGCAAGAAGCCAAACCAAAGTAAAGTGTGAAGTGTAGAAAATGAGTGTTAATAACAACAGGTTGGCTCAAAGTTGGTGACCTTTCACTGTGTTCAAGGCACATCAGTTAAGTTACAGCATGTACAGTAAACCTCTCATAAGATCCGTGATCCCCAGTTCAAGAGCACTTAAGTCAGAGGCCACTTCATGAATAAATGATTCTCCCTCAGTGCAGCTTTGCGGCTCCAGTTGAGTTGCAATGCAACAATAAAGACCTACTTAGTGCTCTGACACAGTCATGTTTGTTGTTTGTTGTCTTTGTCCTCTTGAAATTGAGTGGCAGCTTTTGTCAAACAGTACAGCGCTCAATAGAAACCCGAAAACCCGAAAACAGCTCTCAGTACAAACCCCAAGGCACTTTAAACGCGGACCCGGTCTATAACCACTCATACATTCAAGAAAACCCACTAAACCCCACAAAAGCAAGCACTTTTGTGTCAGAGGCAAGGACAAAAAAACTGAAACCATCGGCGCCTATGACGCCTCTCTAATAAAGTGTACTCTCTAACAAAGTGTACATTTACAGGATGTTGATGTGTCAATGGATATACAGTGAGTGGTTCTCAATAGGTGACAACAAACATAACCCAAATAATGTAAACCATTCAGTCTAACTAGAGAAGTGCTGTTCAAACAATACTTCCTCCGATTTGCAGAGAGCAACAGCGAGGCGTTCATGCCACAAAGAAGCAGCAGTATCACCACTATCAACTGTAAAAAAAAAGCAGAGAAACTGAAAAAAACCTGAAAATCGGATTTTTAACAGCAGCTGGACTAGAAAATATGTATTTACCAAAATACAGTGGGGGAACTAACGTGTTTACTTCGCAATAAAGCAAACACTGTTTCTAAGGAATACAATCGTCCCTCATTTATTGCGGTTAATTGGTTCCAGACCCGACCGTGATAAGTGAATGTTCGCGAAGTAGGTTTCAATATTAATAAATGGAATATTTTTGTAGTTACAACATAGAAAATCTGTTTATGACCTTTTACATAAGTTTTTTTTACCATTATTAGAGCCATGCAGACATGAAATAACACCGCTATAGTCACCTTTACACTCGTATTACCTAGTATAGTTGACATGATAAGCGATAATAACACATAATAAAGCACACATTAGCATATGGAAATTTCTTTGTTGTATCTCGAAAACAATGTTTAATGCTATGCGATCGCATAACATTAAAAAAACTATGTCAGCCTATCATTCATCCTCACTACGATGTTTGTCGCTTAATTGATATACCTGTACAGGACAGCCAGTCTGACATGCATCTGGCATGCTATACAGGTACATTTAAAAAATGTACCTGTGCGGCAAAAAATGCGGCACTCTTTGTTTATACCAGATTGTGCAGCTCTTACAAGAGACACAAGAGACGACCGCTTTTTTAAGCATAGCAAGCTACCAAGCTAACTAGTTGGCCTCCAATGTATTTATTCTGAACTAAAGAAAGGTTTTGAAATTGAGTGGGAAAGAAGGAACGCACGAACGTAGCACTTTCACACGGAATGGGAGGAACATTGTTTGTCACTATGTCATGTCTATGACTGCCGATCAATTGGAGCTACTGTTCAGACTTTGCATCCATGGCTGACTCCATGCAGAGCAAGTTAAGGCAGTAAGGTAATGTAAGGCAATGTCTCGTCAATGTAACATGAATCTAGTGACCAGTGGAATTTTACATATGACTTGTCTTTCAATATATTTGACTAATAATAGGCCATACTCAACCAGGAAACAGAAGAGAGATCATTTAATAATGAATTAATATTTTAAAAGACACGATAGAGTGACGGAGCGATGTTCGAACTCTGAAGTGGTGAGGGAGGATTCTATGACCTGGGAAGACACTTTCAGATGAAACATCAAACTTTGATGCAGCTCATCCCCACACAAACACCTGGTTGGTGGCGTGGTCCTGGACTTCTAAAGTTGGACCCATGCAGAACTCTTGACGTTGGTGGCTTGCTGCAGTCCAGCTAATATGAGCCTGTTATATATCTATAAACACATATATATCTCCATAAACACATTTTAATTGTTATTTTGTTTTATGGGATTCTTGACCTTGGACAAATGGGCTTGCACTTTGGAGACACAGCAAGAAAAAACGTAAATCATTGCCGCTTATAAGCCTTCTCTAACATTTACATTTTCAAGTCTTTTAATGTCCAATGGATGTGCAAAGAAAAAAAAAAGTACTTACGCAACCACTTACGGTGAGGAAAAGCTTAAAGCATTCATAAAGTGTGCATTTACTGCATTTTTTTCATATTTGTATAATACGTGTGAATGACATGACTTACATTTGTCAAATGTGAAGCATAAAATATGCGCTGTGCACCGACTAAGATGGTTTCCTGGAAGGTCAAGCATGCGCAGGTTTGTGTGCATAATGTTTCTTAACAAAGTGATATTGCCAGCTAGAGGCCTGGCAAGCATACTGCAGTGTTTTAAGCTGTAAACGCCACATGTCCTGTTTTCACTCGCTTGTCATTAGTTCAGTAGTGCTGGACTAAAATATGCAAAGTCCATTGTGCTCCACTGGCTGTGCTTACCTCATTCCACTTTTACAGCTGGTCCTTTGAGCTCCAGTGGAAATGGAAGAGACATTCACTGACCAAATGGCCCGGCCCGAGTCCCACAGCCTCTCCCCCTCTTTTGTTCAACCTAAAAAGCCTCTCTGCCTGAGACGCATGGCTTGGCGGTGAGTGTTTGCTGTTGGGAAACTTGATTAAAGGCAGCAAGACAAACAAATCCACAGCCGAGGTATATCAATGACTCTGACCACCGCCCCCCCAGGATACTGTATTTGTCCTTGCAGACAGGCTGCGGTGGCCCAGAGTGAACGCTGTCGTTCATTGATCTGTGTCTGACAAAGCTGCTGGCGTGGTGGTGTGCATGGTGCCTTATGGCTCTCATTCCACTCAGGCGTGTGCATTTCACTGAGTTGTGGTCCAGCTAATGTGGGACATGCTGCGCCAGTCACGGCCTTTGAGACTTAGCCTAAGTGATGTGCGTGGTGATGCTGTGCGCCCACATTCTCCAGCACACGCACACACAGCCCACCCTCAAAGTCTTTTACATCTTGTTCTGTTTGTGGAAAAATTCCTTGAAGTTTCTTCTGGTAAACACAAGGCAAACGTCACTACAACGCTCTTTTCCAATATGCTGGAAGCCTCCATGATTCCATTAGTGACAAACTTTGGAATCAGTTGGATGTAATCCGGCATAGGAATGATCTGATTAGGAAAAGATTGTGTGTTGGTTGCTAAGGTAACACGAACAGTGAAGAAACAAACAACTGTCCTCCATTGCAGTGCTTCTCAACTGGTTTAGCTGTGGGACTCACCGTCACCCCTCATTGACAAGCGGCGACCCAAAACATGTTAAATATCTTATACAGTATTTAAAGCGCCTGTTTACAACAATGATGCGGCTGCCTAGAGGGCACTACCTTTCTAACATGTTGCAATCATTATATCCCCCATGTAACACCACATAAGCTGGAGCGGTGAGGCACTTGTCTCTTTGTCTCTTTACAGCTCGCTCTTCACCAGCAGATACAGTATAAAGGCAATCCTGCTGTGTGTCGGACGGACAGCACTTTAAGTTCACATGCAGTGTCCTTCCCCTCAAACTTCACCTCGTGGTGACATAGGAAGCAAATAGCACAGACGCGAGGTACATTCACAGACATCGGAGCCAAAACGCAGACATCGGTGTCTCAAAGGTTGGGCAGGTTGGCAAACACGAGAAGACGCTAATTTGAAGATAATGGTGATCAAAGAAGCAGAGTTAGCAAACAACTGAATGATTTGCTGTCTTACTGGAATCTACCAGTTATTTTACTGACATTGAAAATGATCTATTGTTATTAATTATTTAAAAATGGGTCTTGAAAAAGAGGGGTCATCTCATATTCAGGGTTGTGTTATATTCGGGTACTTGACAGACTGGTTACACACAAAAAAAAGGTAAGGAAGTCTTTTGCCGTAGCTTGCGCTTAAAAAAATTAACATGGAAACAAAATGCCGCCATTTTTCCACCCTTTTTCCATTCCCTTTGTGTGTACACAGCACTGACGCCAGCAATATTCCATAGGATGTAATATCAGAGATGTAACTGAGGCAGGACACCATGCCACTGAGTCAAATCAAACAAAGTTGCTGCAG